>NC_044560.1:39901535-40217785 GCF_007565055.1 Rhinopithecus roxellana | reverse complement strand
ACAAGTAAACAGGCAATTCTAATTAAGTAGGATATAATGAAGCACAATATGCTAATGATGCACTGGAAACTGTATCTGATCCAGCTCTCTATTACATTATAAATAACACAGAGTAATTACATTGTAGTCAATATGTTTTTATACTTTTCCATAGTGCTGTGGTTTGAATATTGTCCTCAAAAGTTCATGTACCAGAAACTAAACAGTCATTGGAACACTTTTAAGAGGTAAAGTCTTTAAGAGGTGATTAGGCTATGAAGGCTCCACCCTCTTGCTGAGTTTAATGGTGTTATTGAGGGAGTAGGTTTGTTATCTCAGGAGTTCAACCACCTTTTTCTCTCTGTCTCACATGTTCACTTTCCCTTCTGCCATAGAATAATGCAGAAAAAAGGCCATCGATACCAGATGCCAGCACCATGCTCTTGAACTTCCAAACCTCAAGAACAATGAGCCAAATGGATCTATTTTCTTTATAAATTACCCAGTTTGTAGTATTCCATTATAGCTGCAGAAAATGCATTAAGGTACATAATCTTCCTTTAGTTTAAAAGATTTAAGGCAAGATGGGTAACTATCCATAAAGGTAAGATGGACTTATTTTATGTGTTAGCATATTGTTGTAGTAAAGCTACAACTGACTGGGGATACAGACCCAGGTGGCTAGCTCAAAAATGAGAAGTGACAGCTCCTTCAGATGAAAAGAAATGTTGGTCTTGGAAAAGATAAACAAAATGGACAGACTGCTAGCTAGATTAACCAAGAAAAAAAGAGAAAATCCAAATAAGCACAATCGGAAGTAACAAAGGTGACATTACAACAGAAATACAAAATATCCTCTGAAACCCTATGAACATCTCCATGAACACAAACTAGAAAATCTAGAGGAAATGGAAACACAAAATCCCCCAAAATTGAACCAGGAAGAAATTGAAATCCTTAACAGATCAATAATGAGTTATGAAATTGAATCAGTAATAAAATCCAGTAACCAAAAAAGCACTGAACCAGATGGATCTACAGCCAATTTCTACCAAATGTACAAAGAACAGTTGGTACCAATTTTATTAAAAACATGCTAAAAAATCAAAGAGGAGGGATTCCTCCCTAACTCATTCTGTGAAACCCAGTATCATCCTGATCCAAAACCCAGCAAGAACACAACAAAAAAGAAAACTATGGGCCAATACCCTTGATGAACATAGATATAAACATCCTCAACAAAATACTAATGAACTGAATTCAACAGCACATCAGAAAGAGAACACACCACAATCAAGTGGGTTTTATTGCTGCAATGCAAGGATGGTCCAACATATGTAAATCAATAAGTGTTTCACCACATAAACAGACTTAAAAACAAAACCCATGATTATCTCAATAGATGCATAAAAGACATTTGCTAAAATACAACACTCCTTCACGATAAAAACCTTCAACCATTAGGCATCTAAGGAACAGACCTTGAAACAATATACCTTGAAGAACCATCTATGACAAACCCTCAGCCAACATAAATCCGAATGTACCAAACATGAAAGCATTTCCTCTAAGAGCTAGAGCAGGACAAGGATGTCCACTGTCACCACTCCTATTCAACATAGTAGTGGAAGTCTTGGAGCATATCAGGCAAGAGAAAGAAATAAAAGGCATCCAAATAGAAAAAGAAGTCAAATTGTCTTTGTTCACCAATTACATGATCCTATATCTAGAAAACCCTAAAAATTTCTCCCCCAAACTCCTATACCTGATGAACAACTTCAGCATAAGTTTCAAGATACAAAATCAACATACGAATTATTGTATGTTTATCGAATTAACAATGTTCAATTGAGAAGCAAATCAAGAACTCAATCCCATTTACAATAGCCACAAAAAAAATCTAGGAATACATTTAACAAAGTAGGTGAAATATCTCTACAAAAGAACTACAAAATACCGATGAAAGAAATCATGAATTACACACAAAAAATGTTGAAGCATTCCATGCTCATGGATTGGAAGAATCAATATTGTTAAAATGACCATACTGCCAAAAGCAATGTACAGATTCAAAGCAATTCCTGTCAAATTACCAACATCATTTTTCATAGACTTAGAAAAAACAATTCTAAAATTCATATGGAAACAAAAGAGAGCCCAAATAGCCAAAGCAATCCCAAGCAAAAAGAACAAAGTGAGACGCAACACATTACCCCACTTCAAACTATAGTTGTAGTAACTATATTTGACAACTATAATTGACAAAGCAGCGTGTTTGTGGTACAAAAATTGACATAAAGATCAATGGAACAGAATTGAAAGTCAAAACATAAAGCCACATACCTACAACCAACTGAACTTTGACAAAGTCAAGAAAAACTAAAACTGGGGCAAGGTCACCTTTTCAATAAATGGTGCTAGGAAAAAAGCCTGGCCACTTGCAGAAGAAAAACACTGGACCCTTACCCTTTCATCATATACAAAAATTAACTCAAGATGGATTAAAGACTTCAATGTAAGACCTAAAACTATAAAAATCCTGAAGAAAATCTAAAAAAGAACTCTTCTGGATACTGGCATAGACAAAGAATTTTTGACTAAGACCTCAAAAGCAATTGCAACAAAAGCAAACATTGACAAATGGGGCTTAATTAAATGAAAGTTTCTGTAAAGAAAACAAAATAATCAACAGATTAAATACAGCCTTCAGAAAGAGTAAATATTTGCAAACTATGTATCCGACAAAAGACTAATATCCAGAATATACAAGGATCTTAAACAAATCAACATGAAATAAAACAACCCAATTAAAAAGTGTGCAAAGGACATGAACAGACACTTCTCAAAAGAAGACCTATGAACAACCAACAAACATATGAAAAAAATGCTCAAAATCCATAATTCTCTGTAATAATCATCAGAGAAATGCAAAATAAAACCACATTGAGATATCATCTGACATCAGTCAGAAAACTTAATATTAAAAAGTCAGAAGCCAGCAGATGTTGACAATAATGCAGGAAAAAGGGAGCATTATACACTGTTGGTAGAAATATAAATTAGTTCAGCCTCTATGGAAAACTGTATGGAGATATCTCAAATAACTAAAAATAGAACTACCATTCAACCCAGCAATCCCATTACTGGGTATTTATTTACCCAGTGGAAAATAAATGGTTTTATAAAAAAGACACCTGCGCTTGTATGGTTATTGAAGCACTACTCACAATAGCAAAGTCATGGAATCAACCTAGATGTCCATGAACAGTGCGTTGGATAAAGAAAATGTTGTAGTTATACACCAAGGAATAATGTGCAGTCATAAAAAGAATAAAATCATGTTCTGTGCAGCAACATAGATGCAGTTCAGAGCCATTTTCCTAAGTGAATTAACACAAAAACAAAAAATCAAATACCATATTTTCTCCCTGATATGTGGGAGCTAAACAGTGGGTACACATGGACATAAAGATGGAAACAATAGGCACTAGGGACATCAATAGTGGAGAGAAGTGGGCGAGGTTGAAAAACCACCTATTGGGTACCACGTTTACTATTTTGGTGATGAGTTCAGTAGAAGTCCAAACTCAGAACTTCTAAAGAACTCATCACCAAAATAGTCAACATGGTACAACGATCATCACCAAAATAGTCAACATGGTACCAAGCAGGGTTTCTCAGCCAATATACCCATGTAACAAACCTGCACATGTACCCCTGAGTCTAAAATAAAAACTTAAAAAACATGACATCTCTATTCATAGACTGCGACCTCTTATCTTCCTGCAGAATCTTTCATTGGGTTGTTTTACTAGTGTGGTCATGAATTTTCATTAGAAATAGCTATATGAAAAATATGACTGCATTATTATAAAATATTTTTATTGGCATGATGTATTTATTTTTCAATATGTTATGTTTTGCAAACATTTTCTTCACATGCTTAGTAAGCAGTTCTTTTTTTCTTGGTAACTGTTCTAACCTTTTTCCATTTTCCTTAATTGAGATACAGTTCTACTTCTCTTTTACTTTTACAGATAAAATATATTCTAATGGGTGTGAAAACTCTCAAATTTCCTCTCACTGAACCACTAAGTTTTATTTATCTTCATTTGTCATTTACATTATTTAAAGACTGACATTTCTATAAGAGCCTTCTAACAATTCATTTTCCAACTCTTTATTTGGAACATCCTGTCATCAAATATTTACTCTTTTAAAATTGATATCTTTCTAACCACTGTATTATTCAGCCTATGAAGTATGTAAACCTTTTTATTAAAAAATAAAAAAGAAAGATCTCCTTCAAATCTGGCTTTTACTGTTTTCTTTTCTTCATTTACTTCCAAACTACTGAAAAAAAGGGTCTATATCTGTGGGTCCACTTTCCTCAAAACATAAATCCATACTCCAATTAAGTATGGCTAATGTCCCATTGGTGTTTTGGAACTTCTATCAGTACAAAAACCAATGCTCTTCCAAGAATTAACAAACCCTAAGTCTACTTTCAGTCCTTGGTATTGGTGTGGGTTCTTATATGTAAGCAATATAAACTGCCTCTTGCTGAGATAAACTTAAAAGAAATTTATGAGAAAGACTTTGAGTAGCTCACAGAGCCAAAAATAATGCCATGGAACAAGGATTTGATAATGGAGAAGCAACAAAGGAAACTAACAGGACCAATGGTCAAACCACACTTCAGTTAAATGCTGAGGAACATTGAACCCTTCCACAGTCACTGACTATGAATTCTTAGGTGTCTCTATACATTTCCAACCTCTGTTGAGACTCAAATTCCTGGGTTGAACATCCAATTGCCTGAGTCTGGGCCAGTTGTCTTGATGAACCCTGCATGCTCTAGCTTCTCTAGTGGGGACATGGTCCTTTGAACTTCACATGAAACAGAAATTGCCCCTAAAATAAAAAAGTCTTTTAAAGATGTTGAAAAGCAAAATACAAATGTTCCTTCCATGATCACTCTGTGGCCTTTGGCACCATTACCCAATCCTTTCTTGATATCCCTAATGAACATCGATGCAAAAATCTTCAATAAAATACTGGCAAACTGAATCCAGCAGCACATCAAAGAGCTTATCAACCATGATCAAGTTGGCTTCATCCTTGGGATGCAAAACTGGTTCAACATATGCAAATCAATAAATGTAATCCATCATGTAAAAAGAACCAATGACAAAAACCACATGATTATCTCAACAGATGCAGAAAATAAAATTCAACACCCTTTCATGCTAAAAACTCTCAATAAACTAGGTATTGATGGAACATATCTCAAAATAATAAGAGCTGTTTATGATAAACCCAGAGCAAATATCATACTGAAAGGGCAAAAGCTGGAAGCATTCCCTCTGAAAACCAGCACAAGACAAGGATGCCCTCTCTCTCCACTCCAATATAGTATTGGAAGTTCTGGCCAGGGCAATCAGGCAAGAAAAAGAAATAAAGGGTATTGAATTAGGAAAAGAGGAAGTCAATTTGCCTCTGTTTGCAGATGACTTGATTGTATACTTAGAAAACCCCGTTGACTCAGCCCCAAATCTCCTTAAGCTGATAAACAACTTCAGCAAGGTCTCAGGATACAAAATTAATGTGCAAAAATCACAAGCATCCCTATACACCAATAATAGACAAACAGAGTGTAATCGTGAGTGTACTCCCATTGACAATTGCTACAAAGAGTATAAAATACCTAGGAATACAACTTACAAGGGATGCAAATTACCTCTTCAAGGAGAACTACAAACCGCTGCTCAAGGAAATAAGAGAGGACACAAACGGAAAAACATTCCATGCTCATGAATAGGAAGAACCAATATCATGAAAATGGCTATACTGCCCAAAGTAATTTACAGATTCAATGCTATTCCCATCAAGCTACCGTTGACTTTCTTCACAGAATTAGAAAAAACTACTTTTAATAATCACATGGAACCAAAAAAACTGCTCATATAGCCGAGACAGTCCTAAGCACAAAGAACAAAACTGGAGGCATTATGCTACCTAACTTCAAACTATACTACAAGGCTACAGTAGTCAAAACAGCATGGTACTGGTACCAAAACAGATATATTGACCAATGGAACAGAGCAGAGGCCTCAGAAATAACACCACACATCTACAACCATCGGATCTTTGACAAACCTGACAAAAACAAGCAATGGAGAAAGGAGTCCCTATTTAATAAATGGTGCTGGGAAAACTGGCTAGCCATATGGAGAAAACTGAAACTGGATCCCTTCCTTACACTTTATACAAAAATTAACTCAAGATGGATTAAAGACTTAAATCTAAGACCTAAAACCATAAAAACCCTAGAAGAAAACCTAGGAATACCATTCAGGACATAGGCATGGGCAAAGACTTCATGACTAAAACACCAAAAACAATGGAAACAAAAGCCAAAATTGACAAATGGGATCTAATTAAACTAAAGAGCTTTTGCACAGCAAGAGAAACTATGAGCAGAGTGAACAGACAACCTACAGAATGGGAGAAAATTTTTGCAATCTATCCATGTGACAAAGAGCTAATATCCAGAATCTACAAAGAACTTGAACAAATTTACAAGAAAAAAACAACCCATCAAAAAGTGGGCAGGAAATATGAACAGACACTTATCAAAAGAAGACATTTATGTGGCCAATAAACCTATGAAGAAAAGTTTATCATCACTGGTCGTTAGAGAAATGCAAATCAAAACCACAATGAGATACGATCTCACGCCAGTTCGAATGTCAATCATTAAAAAGTCAGTAAGCAACAGATGCTGGAGAGGATGTGGAGAAACAGGAACGCCTTTACACTGTTGGTGGGAGTGTAAATTAGTTTAACCATTATGGAAGATAGTGTGGTGCTTCCTCAAGGATCTAGAACAAGAAATATCATTTGAACCAGCAATCCCATTACTGGGTATATACCCAAATGATTCTAAATCATTCTACTATAAAGACACATGCACACATATGTTTACTGTGGCACTGTTCACAATAGCAAAGACTTGGAACCAACCCAAATGCCCATCAATGATAGACTGGATAAAGAAAATGTGGCACATACACACCATAGGATACTATGCAGCCATAAAAAAGGATGAGTTTATGTGCTTTCCAGGGACATGGATGAAGCTGGAAACCATCATTCTTAGCAAACTAACACCAGAACAGAAAAGCAAACACTGCATGTTCTAACTCATATGTGGGAGTTGAACAGTGAGAACACATGGACACAGGGAGGGGAACATCACACACTGGGGCCAGTCAGGGGGTGGAGGGCTGGGGAGGGATATTATTAGGAGAAATACCTAATGTAGATGACAGGTTGATAGGTGCCACAAACCACCATTGCACATGTATATCTATGTAGAAACGTGTACGTTCTGCACATGTATCTCAGAACTTAAAGTATAATAATATTTTTAAAAACCATTAAAAAATGAATACTACAATTTGAAAAAAAGAAAGATTTTCTGTACCTGATTTCTGGATACCACATCTGTTTTTCTACTCTTCGTGTCTCCCTATAACCAAGAGTTTAAGTATAAAGCCTTTATCATGGTATTCAATGCCCTTTATGATACTGCTGTTTTGATTTGAGGCATTATATGCACCATTCTTTTTCAGCTTCCCTTGCCCCTGCTCTTTATCAAGTACCCCTTTTCTCGACATAGCTAACTACATTTAATTCCGTTAGCATGCCCTTTAAGGAGACATTTGGAAATGATTTTCTTCCTCTTTGTCTTTAAATGTACCCTTCCAGGTTCAGATTAATTTTGTGAAACCCTCAAGAACTATTTCTGAGAAGAATAAATCACTCCTTTCTCTTCCTTCCCTTGATACTTTAACTAGTTTTTGACTTCTCTTTCTACTAAATTCTTCATGGGGAGACCATATCATGTTTATAATTAGCCCAATGATAGTTGAATGACTTTTGAATCGTCTTAAATCCTTTTTGGGTACATCCTGGATATAAATTTTATGGAAATAAAAGTAATGTTCCTATGATTTCTTTTCCAGGTTTTCAGTTATTCAGAATATCACTGTTTCCATTTGTTGTGCATAGTCAAAACACTCTTGAAGTAGCTTTCTCCCAACAGTCTGGATAAACTTCCATCAACAAAGCTGGAGATGTGCTGAGGAGGGCACTGCGGTGAAATGAGGAGAAGAGCCACTTTCTATTGTGTTCCTACTATTTTCTAGGACAGAATAAACTTTCTGCTGCCAAGAGCCTAATGTAATAGCTGGCATAAAGTTTGATCGTGTCTTTTCAAAACCAGCATAACAAAATCCTGGATGGGAAGCACTCTAGCAGCTGCTACAAATGCCCTTAAATTGCCACCCATGCATAACTGTCAGAGTTGTGCTGACGTGTGCTGGCCATGGTTTGTCCCTTTCTAGACTACAAATGAACAGAAGCTCCTTCCATAACTTTGGGATTTTTTTTAATCACCTACATAATTCTTGTGTCTCAGGTAGGAAGTCAGAGTAGACCAACTTAGTACCACAATTCATGCTAAGCATGTGAATTTTATCCCATACTTAACCAGTTTTTTTATTTATCATACATGTCCTGAACTCAGAGGAGATATTTTCTGATGTTTGTTAATCATTCTCCAGCAACAAATTGCTAAGTAATGTTGAAAGATGTAATGCACTATGTAGAGTATGCAATGTTGATCTTTGGATGAGGAAATATGTATGGACAGGGAGATTAATGCACCATACATACAGGAAATGATGTGAAAACAAGTTGTAAGCCAGTGGCAATGATCTTTAAGAATTAAGTGGTTTTAAAACTTAGGCATTAACTTCAGGCTCTAAGGTAACAGTACAGATATATCTAAATCTCTGGATGTTGTGCATTCCTGAAACGTCACTGATAAAGCATATTTCTTCAAAACTCATATGTTTGTACTAAATTCCAGTTTTAGAAATATAGACCTAAACAGCATACATAAGCTCTGCAGAAAGAAAAGGGAGAGAGATGTTAAGAAAAAAAGAAGAAACATAAGTATAGCAATATACCAAAACAAACAAATAAAAAAGTTAAAGATGACAGGCTCCAATCAGCAAACATAGAAGCATATATGACCTTTATTTGCTCTCTTTGGCAATGGTTAAATATGGCAGTGGGAGCATGGATATTTAGCACGGGCAGCCAGCAGAATTCTGGTTTTAGTTCTGACATTAGAATTATCTGCTGCTTAAATTTTGCATATTCAAATTTTTAGGAAAAAAATTTGATTTTATGGTATATTAGAAGTCTTCTAGTCTCACAGGAAATTTAGATGATAAGTATTTTTGTTTCATAGGTCATCAATGGTTTCTAACAAGTTAAAAGTAATAAAAGAGGAAAACATTGCTATTCTTTGAGTCAAACCTTTGGGATACTATTTTGTAAAACTGAAAGTATTCTTGTTTCCATATTACATTTTTTTATCTTAATTTGTCAGAAAAAATTTTGAAAGATTGAAATGGGGGAGAAAAGACTATTAGGTATTCTGTCCAGTGTTTTTATCGTCTTTAAGCTATTTTTCAACTCTATAAGATTGATAATACAGATAGAAATGCAAATGATTTCTTGTCTGTGGAAATACAAATTATATCCCCTGGAAATGCAGCTGATACTTGCTCTATGAGTATTAACTGGGTTTTCATCTATTAAGCAAATTTATTTCACCATTTCTCATGTGCTATGTATGCGTAGTTCTTTCAATTACCCTTTTGCCATTTGTAGCATCTTATTGGTTCCCTCATTATTTAGTGAATTAAATAAAATCTTTGGCACATGCATTCATTTTATATTGTGGTTTATTTTACTTTTGGAAAATGAACTTTGTTTTTTATGTAGTTTTACCAGAAATAGTTTAATATTGAGTGCCAGATTGGTTATCTTTCTCCTTATGTCCCACAAATATTCATTGGGTACTCATGTCCCACAAGTATTCATTGGTAAATATTCATTGGGTACATACTATGTTCCAGATACTTTAAGACACACTGGGTATACAAAACATAAGCTGAATCTGCCTGTAACATCTACATTTTAAAATTATGGTCTATAATGGCTCTCACATAGGCAAATAAGACCGTACAGGGTAATTGAAAGAATAAAATAATAAAGCCTGTGGGTTTACATAGACTTGGGTTCAAATTCATATTCTACCTCTTTCCTACAGCGTGACTTTTGGCAAATTACTTAACTGCTCTGAATTTCATTTTCCTCCTTCACAAAATGGGTTATACTAAGACCAACCAGGCAGTATTGTTGTGGAATAAAATAAGATTTTGTATGTGACTTGCTTTGTACTTAGATGGTGCCTGGTTCTTGGCAGATACTCAGTGAATGTTGATTCCTGTTCTGTACCCCACGCTTCCAACCTTCTTCTTTTAAACTTTTTTTGGCCACTGCTCCCTGTATGACAAGTTATTATTGCTGTTTCTATTTTACTGATACTGGAATGACTAGTTCAATCTCAGTAAACAAGAATCTGCAGTACTCAGAGTCTCAATTAAGTGCCCAGCTCAATGAGCCATGCAGGCCTAAAACAAGAAAGAAGTTCACAATCAGGAAAACCTCCAAATGCTAAAAATTACTCCTATGCTTATAGCAATGTTATTGTAATTTAAAAAATGTGATGATAAGAATGACCCCATCGCAGAGTACATAATGTTAGTCTACCTGAAAAGTTATGGATCAAAATTTGTGAAAGCCAAATTTGCCCAGTCAGATTCCTAAAAGCAAATGCACCCCTTTCTTTTCTTGTGGGCCCCTCAGCATTTATTTATTCATTTTAATGCTAAACCTTCCTTTTATTTTTCCCTCTAACTTTGCTTGTCAGTTCTCTATTATCAGCTGAACACATTTGTACCCTTCTCTTACCTTCTTTTGCTGGGCAGTTTAAAATTTTAAGTTATTTACAATCCAAATGAATATTTAATGTTATATTCATTATGCACCCTCTGGTTGCCGTTTTCCTGTTACTGCAGTGATACTGAATGATGGCAAAAATGCAAATGCCTATTCCTTGTGAGTTTAATCTAGACTCCTTGTGTCCTGATATATCTTATCATTTTGTTTGGTAATTAGACTTCTCTGATGATGTTGTAAAATACATATCAGTTGTGAAGGGAAAAGTCATTATTTATCATTATGAGGTGAGGAATATGCTCATTTTTCATTGCCCTTACCTGGGTAGCAAGGACAAAGTGATGCAATTTCAATTTGGAGGACTGTGCTTGATGTGATTCCGGGATGGAACAAATAGCCATGAAATTAATCTGAGAATGTTCAATCATTCTCTTGCCAGAGCTTGGCTGGCGTCACCTTAGTGTATGAAGTATAGCTTTCCAGGCTCTTACCTTCCTCAGGAGCATGCGCAATGCAGGGGAAGATTTGTCCCTGTTACATACCATGTTATAAAGGGTGAGGACTGGGACCAAAAGAAACGAATTAATGAAGGGGGAAATGTCTTTTGAAGCCAAGGGACTATAAATAACATAGTTCTGAAAGTATTGTATTTATGAAGCAAGGCTGTTACTTAATGTGAGTTGGAGAATAACTTGTGTAAGTATAGTCCTGGGAAAAGGAAAAAACAAGCCTTGTCTCAGAGATTTCATATCATAAGGAAAACGAAAAAACCCCTAAATGTTGGCGGGAGGTCACTTGTTTCTAAGAGAAGGCAGCCTCACTTTTTGTTGATTCATTTAGCTGATACATGGTGAGTTCCAACTAAATGCCAGATAATCTCCTGAGAAGTGAACATTATTCTGAAATTTGCTAAGTTTGGAGAAAACCTTTAGCAATTCTAAAATAACTAAATCATTAATGACATTAAATATATCATAACATAATGATACATATCATAATATAATGATATTATAAATGATGTATATATGTATATGTATAGTTAGTTAGTTCTCATATATGTATAGTTATCCCTCAGTATCCATCAGGGATTGGTTCCAGGACCCTACCCCCATGGTATCCATGGATGCTCAAGTCTCTAATATAAAATGATATAATATTTGAATATAACCTAAATACATTCTCCTATATACTTTGAATCATCTCTATATAGCTTATAATGCCTAATAAGATATAAATGCCATATAAATAGTTGTTATATTGTTTAGGAAATAATGACAGGAGAAATACTATACGTGTTCAGTACAGACAAAAACCATCATTTTTTTCTGAATATTTTCTATCTGCAGTTAGTTGGATCCACGAATGTGAAACACCACACTCACAGCGAGCATCAACTGTATATGTATAATATATCATACATACAACTGTATATGTATATACACAGCATCAACTGTATATGTATAATATATCATACATACAACTGTATATGTATATACACAGCATCAACTGTATATGTATAATATATCATACATACAACTGTATATGTATATACACAGCATCAATTGTATATGTATAATATATCATACATACAACTGTATATGTATATACACAGCATCAACTGTATATGTATAATATATCATACATACAACTGTATATGTATATACACAGCATCAACTGTATATGTATAATATATCATACATACAACTGTATATGTGTATACACAGCATCAACTGTATATGTATAATATATCATAACCCCTTTGATTATTTTGTTGAATTTTGTATTTTCCTCTAAGATTTAAATTATATTTCTTTCTTCCTAAAGGAAGGTGATTAATTCTATCACCATGTAGGCAATGTACCCTTGCTGCAGAATATACCTTCCTTGTTCATAAATGTATTATAAATATTATCCTCCATAATAACAGAAGCCCTAAAAAGCAGACGGTTTTACATAAACTGCTAAGTGATTACTACCTTCATTAGAGATTTACAGGAATCTTCCAGAAAGTTATGCTTGCCTATCCAAGGTTGCATGAGAAAGGAACTGTGATGATCTGCCTCTGAAGAAAACTATGGACAGTCACGAGGAAGAAAAGTCATTAATTACCTCTCTACTCAGGGTGGCAATGGTTTATCATGCTTGCTGATGTTAAGTGCTTCATCAGTATTCTATGTAATTTAAATGGATCACTACATATCCAGTGCCTGGAAGAATGTCTGGGACTTGATAAACAGGCAGTGGTCTTGTCATTACTGGTAATTGTGGTCGCCTTATAATCCCAATTTTATGTACCCCACTCTTTGATTTGTACCTCTTCTCTTTCCAGGTTACTCTATCTAATTCTCTGCATTTAACTCTCCTTCCACCCCACTGGAACCTACAATCCTTTGATCTTACCACCTTTTCACTGTCTCACCTCTTCATGGTGTCCTCTTCCTTTTCACCCAGCTTAATTGCTATTTTCCTTCATTATAGTCATCTCCCTTCATCTAGAGTTCATTCTCTTGCCTTTCTCTCTGTCATTCACTTTTGTGAAACTCTAACACTGATTAAATCTAGCATAGAGTTGTTTGCTCCTCTATAGATGAACAGAGCAGACAAAAAATGAAAACAGCATGGTTGACTCTTTTCACTTGAAACTCAAGTTGTGAATGTGAATGGACTGGACATCTAATGCTCCTTTTTAATCACTGGACTTTCCCTCCAATCACTTTTCCACTTTTGAGTTAGCTATCTTATACTATCTCTCTTTCCTCCAATCTCCAAATTTTCTTTATCCATCTTCACTCTCAGCTGTTCACTTTCAGAAAATGACTTTTACAACTTTTCATGATCAGATTTAACAATCTGCCACAAATTGTCATATACTTTGCCTGCCACCTGTTGTTAGAAATGAACTGTCCCACTTTTATCTAAGAATGCCCTTGCAGTTGGTATGCAAGACTTCATTACTTTTTCCTACTCAAGGATGTGGCCCCAGCAATTCCCACCTCCTTTTCCTGCACTGACAATTATTTCCTTTTTATTGGGTCATTCCCAACAACAAAAAAATAGGCTGTTTTTGTCCCATTTTGCTTAAAACTCTCAACTTTACCTTTTCCTTCTTTTTGCAACACAACTTCCAACAAGAGCTTTACACAATTCTAAATATAAGCTGTCTTTTTACATATTTCTAAAAAACTTTCTAAATGCATATTTAGCTAATTGTATATTTAGCAAGAGTGCATCTTTTTGTCCTTTCCTCCCAGTCTAATCTTGAACCCACTTAGTCAGGCTTTTGCCCCCAGTCACTTTACCAAAACCGTGCTTTCCATTGTTCTTGCCTCATCTTGTTGACAATTCTCAATCTTCATTTTATGTGAACTGTCAGCTGCCTTTGATAGACTTGAGCATTCTTCCTTCAAATACTTGCTCCATTTCTTGCTCACCACAGGACTTTTTCCTGTTTTTCCTACTATGTCTCTGGATGCTTCTTTTCAATTTCTGGTGCCAGTTCCTTTTATTTTTCCTCTCTAAGTTAAACTTGTGCACCTGGGCTCAGTACTTGATTTTTCTTATTTACTTAGATCATCAGTTGGCGAACTAAGACCCATGGTCCCAAGTCCAATTTGTGCCTGTTTTGATAAATAAAAGTTTTATTGAATCACAGCCATGCCCATTTATTTATGCTTTTTTATGGTCCCTTTTGAGCTACGTAGATAGATCTCATTAGTTGCAACAGAGGCTCTACAGTCCTTAAAGCCTAAAATAGTTGCTATCTGGCCCTTTACAGAAAAAGCTTGCTGACATTTCCTCCACGCTTATGTCCTCTGTGAATGCATTCAGATGCATGATTTAAATACATACTGTATACTGATATTTCTCCATTTGTATTCAGATGAGACATCTCCTCCAAACCTCAGACTTAGAAATCCAGTTGCTGATGAGATGTTCACTTGGATGTCTAATCGTCATCCCAGACTTAACATGTTCAAAAGGGAACATCTAATCTTCCTCTCCAATTTTGTTTCATCTACAGTTTTCTCCATCTCAGTTCAGGGTAATCCTATCTTTTCAGTTGCTCAGGTAAAAACCTTGGAGTTATCTTTATGTTTCTGTTGTATCTTATATCTAATTTGTCTGGAAATCCTGAATGCTCTAACTTGAAAATTATCCAGAATCTGACCATTTCTCCCCTTCTGGCACAAGTAATCAAAATTTCTTTCTTAGATTACTGCAATTGCCTTCTAATTAGCTTTTATGATTCTATCCTTGCCTCTTCTATTTGTAATATGGAAGAAAGGGTATTTTCTTAAAATACAAGCTAAGCGATGTCATTCCTTTGCTCATAATCCTCCACTAGCCCTCCTCTCATTCAGAATAAGAGCCAAACTGTCTGCCATGGCTGCTCAGTCCTATAAGGCTTGACCCCAAGCTACCTCTCCAAGGTCATGTCCTATTTCTCTCCCTTTTGTCCACTCAACTTTAGCCACATTGGGCTGCTTTCTCTTCCTTTAATATTTCAGGCATACTGTCTCCAGAGATATTCCCTAGCTTTTCCTTATACAAGCAAGGCTCTTCCCTTAGGTATATTTGCATGGGTTGATGGTCAAATATCACTTTTTAAATAAGACCTAACTAACTACTTTATTTAAAATTGCGCATCTCCCTCCTTTCCAACATTCCTTATCATCCTTACCCTGATTTATTTTTCTTCATGGCTCTTACTATCTTCTAACACACTGCGAATATACAGTTTAGCCAATCTTTTTTTTTTCTTTTTTCCTTTTTTTTTTTTGAGATGGAGTCTCGCTCTGCTGCCCAGGTTGGAGTGCCGTGGCACAATCTCAGCTCACTGGAACCTCTGTTTCTCATGTTCAGGTGATTCTTGTACCTCAGCCTCCCAAGAAGCTGGGATTGCAGGAGCCCACCACCACATCCGGCTAATTTATATATATATATACACACACACACACACACATATACACACACACACATACACACATGTGTATATATATACACACATATATGTATATACTATATATATACACACAGATATATACACACACACACACATACACATATACATATACACTTCACATGGCAGCAGGGATGAAGAGTTTCTTCGGGGCATCTCTTATAAGGGTAGTAATCTTATTCATGAAAGCTCCATCCCCATTACCCCATACACACACACACATTTTAATAGAGACAGGGTTTTGCCATGTTGGCCAGGCTGGTCTTGAACTCATGACTTCAGGTGGTCTGCCTGCCTCAGCCTCCCAAAGTCTGGAATTACAGGTGCTAATCATTTTTTCTGTCTCACCACTCACCCCTAGAACATGAGCTCCATGAAGAATGAATTTTTTTGTCATAAAAATATTCAATCTTTCATATAACACGTAAAAGTTGATGTAATCTTTTGGCACTTTTTCCACTTAATATATACTGCTAACATTTGTCCATAAAAATATTAAATCTTTAATACCCAGAATAGTGCTTGACACACAGTGAGTGCTCAGTAAATATTTACTATCTAGGCAAATGATATTATTTACATTGTTCAAAGATATATAAAAATATTTTTGGTATATTAATAAGGCACAGTATTTGAATTTTTAAATGCATTTTCTGCAATTTGGAGTAGATATTTCCAAGTTGTTTCGTTTGAGGAGTGAAGATTAATGTATTGGCATTTGAAGACTTCAAATGTTTCTATCACTAAGACTCTATTATTGGTACCATAGGTTGCATTAATTTAGAGCACTAAATAAAAGGTAAATAGGAGGTATAAGCATTGAACTATAACTAGCTACTTGCACTGTTTCATGTTATTTTCCATAGGGCTATCAAAAATGACATTTCTAAAACACAAAACTGCTCTGTCATGCTCCTTATTGCTAATGGTCTGAATGTTTACATCTCCCCAAAATTCATATGTTTAAATCCTCACCCCCAAGGTGATGGCATTCGGAAGTGGAGCCATTGGGAGGTGATTAGGTAATGCGGATGGAGCTTTCGCGAATAAGATTACTGCCCTCATAAGCGATACCCCAAAGAAACTCTTCAGCCCTGCTGCCATGTGAAGTTAGAGTAAGAAGATGGCTGTGTGTGAGGAGGCAGCCCTCACCAGACACTGAATCTGCTGCCACCTTAATCTTGGACTTCCCATCCTCAAGAATTCTGAGAAATAAGTTTCTGTTGTTTATCTATGGTATTTTGTTATAGCACCCCAAACAGACTAAGATGCAGATACAAAGCCTTTTGGTTATCCCTTATTGTTTGGAATATAAGACAACATTCCCCAGGGTCTGATATTTACTTGTATTTTTTTTACCACTTCACTTTTGTTTCAATCGTATCAACCCACTTGTAGTTCCTGGGACACTCCACAGTCTTTCATATATGCTTATCATTTTTTCTGGAAATTCCAGCTTGCTTCTATCAGAAGCATTTTATATGGATTATCTCAAATGATATGCTTTCTCCTACAGGCAGTCTAGTTAGTCCTTGATATTCATGATAGTTATATTATGATATTGTTTCATGTATTTTCTTTTCATATCGACTGTTCATTGAGACACTGACTAATCAATAATCCATTTCCCCATCTTTTTTATTATGAGATATATTTGATATATTTATACTTACAGAAGAGTTTCAGAAACAGTACAGTTTCCATATACCCTTCACCCAGATTCATTTTATATTAAAATCTTACATGATCGTAGAACATTTACCAAGATTAAGAAATTAATCTTCGTGGCTGGGCGCAGTGGCTCACGCCTGTAATCCCAGCACTCTGGGAGGCTGAGACGGGCGAATCACGAGATCAGGAGATGCAGACCATCCTGGCTGACATGGTGAAACCCCGTCTCTACTAAAAAATACAAAAAATTAGCCCGGCGTGGTGGCCGGTGCCTGTAGTCCCAGCTATTTGGGAGGCTGAGGCAGGAGAATGGCGTGAACCCAGGAGGTGGAGCTTTCAGTGAGCCGAGATTGAGCCACTGCACTCCAGCCTGGGCGACAGAGCAAGACTGTCTCAAAAAAGAAAAGAAAAGAAAAAAAAAAGAAATTAATCTTGGTAAAATATTATTAACTAAACTACACAGTTTATTTGGATTTCATCAATTGTTTCACTGAGGCCTTTTTTTCTCTTTCAGGGTCTAATTCAGTGTTTAGTTTTCATATTTTCTTATTCATTCAATTGTGTCAGTTGCTCAAACTTCCCTTGTTCTTCATGACCTTGATTTTTGTGAAGGGTACGGGTCTGTTATTTTGCAGAATATTTCCCAATTAGAGTTTGTCTGATATTTTCTCATAATTAGCTTGAGGTATATATTAGTGGAAAGGATCTCACAGATGTGACGTGCCCTTCTCGGAGCATCACAATAGAAGTTTAACAATGTTGATATGTATTAGCCATGATATTAACCTGGGTTAAGTACTGTCTGTCAGGATTCTCCAAACTTTACTATTTTTCTCCCTTTGTGATTTCTAAATATTGTGGAATAGATATTTTGAAACTATGCAGATATCTTATTTATCCTTAAACTTTGTCCATGAATTTAGTCATAATTGGAATTTTCATAAAAACAGAATACCGTGGTGTTCTTATGGTGCGTTTATACTTTCTTTATTCTTCCTACATTTCTTACCTGGAAATCATCAGTAAGGAAGCGATTTCCTTGATCTTTTATGTATCTATGTATCTATCTGCCTATCCCGGTATGGATGTAGGGATTCTTCTAATTTATTGGGTTAGAATTCAATACTCTCATTATGTATTTTATTGTTTGAATTGTTCCAAATTTGGACATTGAGAGTTTTTTCAGTGTTGGTGCCTATATACTAACATATGACACATATCTACATTTATTTCTGTGTCTCTCTCTCTGTATATATATACTTTTAAAAGGAATCTTTATTGATGCTTCTGATTTCAGTCATGCCCCACAGGGTTCACTGTAGACTCTATCTTTCTGTATTTTTCAATGTCTTTGATTCAATGGTGAGAAACATAGCTCTCATGGTACATATTTACTTATTTGTTCAACCCTAGTATAAAAATAAAGTAGTTTGAGAATTGGTAACACGTACCCCTAATAAAAACAAATGTATAAACTACAGAATGGTGTTTCAGCATAGTTTTTGCCTTTAGTTTTACAGTACCCTGTCAGAAAACTGTTTTCCAAAATTACTTAGTTCAGCACCTTTCCCCCATTCTCTTATGTGCAGTTATATAATTAATGTGTAATACAGTTAGATTCATTTGTCATGATCTACATTTCAAATTTCCCTTGATATCCTACTTTCAAATACAGACATACCTCATTTTATTGTACTTTGCTTTATTGTGCTTTGCATTACATTTTGTATAATTAGAAGGTTTATGGCAACCCTGCATTGAGCAAGTCTATCAGTGCTATTTTTGCAATAGTATATACTCACTTTGTGTCTCTATGTCAGCCACATTTTGATAATTCTCAAGATACTTTAAATTTTTGTATTATTATTATTGATAATGTCTTCTTCCAAACGTGCTGTTTTTCCCAAGAGTCTACATTTTAGACAAGTGTTTGATTAATTTTTTTTACTTAAAGGCTCCTCAGGTGTTAGTATGCTGATGTTGATTTTGATATCTAAGACAGGTTTTTTATTAAACTCTGTTTCCCAAACTTCTGTAACTGAGAAACTCCTAACACCTGTTCATACCCTGCCTATAGGACCTGGTATTGTGTGCACTGGCAAGGCTATTCTAGGCAACAGGGATCCATAACTGTTGTTTAGAAAAAATATTTTGGTGCAGAGATTAATTGCAAGAGGGTAGGTCTGTAGTTGGGGAGACCCCTGTAGATTATTGTTACTGCATAGGTGAGAAATGCTGAAGCTTGAATGTTGACATTACCAGTGAGAAGCTAGGGGACGTAACTAAATTGATGGGGAGGTACTAGAGAAAGCACTTGGATGATTTTCAGGTTTCTGTCTTGGTATGGAGATGCCAACAAAAAAAGGATAGAGATTTTAGAATAAGAAGGAGTTCTGGTGGGAAGTGTAACACAATCAGTTTTAGGCAACTATGTTTAAAGTTCAAGTGGACAGCCTGAATTAACTATGCAGATTGCAATTAGATGTATTGGCCTGGATCTCAGAAAAGACTAGAGATCACAGTGAAAACTCTGGGAATGGCTTTTGTGGAGCTACTCGGAATGTGTTTCCTCTTTCCTCAATAGTCATTTAGATATTTGAAGTCAGCTATCATCTGGTCAGTTTAGGCTGCTATAACAAAATCATAAAAAAATTTTATGATTGAGTGTCTCAGAAACTTCAGACATTTATTTTTCACAGTTCTTCAGGTTGGAACTGTAAGATCACAATGTCAGCGTGGTTGAGTTCCAGTGAGGCTCCGCTTCTGTACTGCAGACTGCTATCTTCTCCTTGTGTCCTCACATGGCATTTCTCTGGTGTCCCTTTTATATGGGCTCCAATCCCTTTCATGAGGCTTCCACCCTCATGTCCTAAGTACCTCCCAAAGGCCTCACCTCCTAATGTTGTCAAATTAGGGAATAGGATTTCAACATATGAAGTTTGGGGACACATATATTTAGTCCACTGCAGCTATCACAGCACCCTTAAACCTTCTCTTCTTCAGGCTGCATAAGCCCAGTTGGTGCAAATATTCCCAGCATGAAATCATATCTGCACCATTTCCTCATACAGTTCCTTTCTCTGAATGCATTATAAATAATCAACATTTCTCCTAGGATGTGGTGTCTCACTGAACCTTGTATCATACAATTTCACATATTATTACTTCACTGAATATCTTTTTCCTGTATTTTCATTATCTCCTTATTCAAACTTGCTCTAAGCCATTTACTTCTACCCAATCCTCAAGCATCTATGCCCCTTGAATTATAACCCCTCTCCAGTAAAGTACCGCCACACGAGATTTCTCCATTGTCTGCCTTTGGACAGATAATGTTTTTGTTTTGCCTTGCTTGACTTTAGAGTTGAGCCTTCCTGTTGGAACTGCTTCCTGTTTTCTACCTGTCCTTGTGCATGTGATGTTTCAAACTGTTTCTTGCTCCCAGCAGCATCATTCAAGTTTGACTTTGTGTTATATTATGCGGAGTCTACAGTCAACAGTTTATTCCATGTGCCTTTACACCTGACCTTAGTTATTGTGTGTCCATCCCTGATCCTATACTTGCACCAACCAGCATGTCACATTCATCCAGGAGAAGAGGTTAGATAGGGTTGTATGCCAGTTCCTTAAAAGCAGGAGCCATATGTCATTCTTTGTATTCCCAAGGTCTAGCACCATGCCTGACACCTATTGACAATGACATTTAGTAGGTGGATAGATGGGTGGGTTGGTGACTGTAAGAAAGTGCTCTGCTTCTGACCATTTAACATATGACATTTTATCCTTCCACATAAAGTTTTACTTGAAAAAGAGTTCTTATGTTAAACCTATTAAAAAACTAGTGCTTTTAGAAGATGCTTTAACAGAATTAATTTTCTTTTGTAAAACTTAGGGAGGAGAGATAACTGCAGGGAATATTCAGGCATTTTCTTTTTTTATATTTATTTATTAATTTTTGGAGGACCTACTACATGTGAGCACCAGCTTTGGCACTTTACATTTAATTTTCACATTACCTTGTGAGTTTTATATTATTCTTCTCAATATATAGATAAGAAAATTAAAGCTCAGAGAGCTTAAGTGGCCAAAGCTGATGAATGGTGAAGGTGAGATCATGTTCCAGTTCTTTTAACTCTTATTCAGTGTTTCTTCTTTACATTCTGGAGCATGTTCTCAGTGTCTTTAATGAGTGTTGTGTCACTTAGACTAATTATTTCCTTTTATTTTTATGTTTTCTTAACTTGAAAGGTGGCAAATGAGAGACTATAAAATATCTGAGAATTTGTGTTACAGGAAAATTGATTATTTCTTAGGAATTGGATGCTCTAATTACTTTCCTGAAGAAGAACTTTTAAGATAAATCATGTTATTGGTTCCACTAGTGATGTAATAAGAAGGTACAATGCTAGAGTAACTCAAAACATTATCTTTTCATTGTTGTCATTTTATAATGTAGAGAAGAGTTAATGTTGACACATACATCTATAAAAGGATACATTTTATTGAAGTATTTCAGATTGAAGATAAGGAAAGCGAAGAGTTGACTGATAGAACCGAAATAAATACATTAAAGCACAACGGTGAAATATTACCATATAAAGTGAACTCTTGCCTGGTTAAACGTGATGTTTTGTTTCAGAAGTGAACTCTAAAGTGATTGATAATAGTTTAACACTTAAAATTTTTGTCAAAGTCTAGAAAAAAGGAATAGTTAACATTCCACAATTCATCAGCTATAATGAACTTAATGCATTCCTACCATTGATTATCTATTATCTATTGGCTGCTCCATCTCATATATCTACTTATTCTTCCTAACAACCTTAGGAGGGAACTGTACATTTTATTGTAAAGACAAATTGAGGCTCAGAGAGACTTTCTCAGGATTCCCCCGATTTAAACCAAGATCTGACCTAATGTACACATTTAATCTCCATTCTATACTGCTTCTTAGGCATTAATCATACTTTGAATATGGGACACTTTTTTTTTCCAAATTCTCTTATTTGATAACTCTAATGTTCATAATAATGACAAAAATTAATTTTTCATCTAAGAGAATAAAATAATTATCAACTTTCTCCAGTTAGCTATTTAAACTTTCTACTTCATTACTGTAGATCTCTATGCAATACTTATTGGTATTATATGCTGGGGTTTAAATAAAATGTTTATTTTGTGTAGAAAAGCAAAGGTGGCTAAGGAGGTTTTGCTCTGGATTGCTCTGCAGATTCTGCTGATAAAACTTTTGGACTAACGGGGCTTCAAGATGGCTGACTAGAAGCATCTGGCTCTTCCGTCCTCCACAAAGAAGAATCAAAATAGTGAGTAGATAATCAAACTTCAATTAGAGCATCTAAGAAAGAACAATGAAATTCAACCGAGAAGCAATAGGAAACACCTGAGGAAGAGAAGAAAGGCGAAGTCGGGCAGCCAGGTTGGCTGCAATTGGAGACTCCCCAGTGCAAGGAAAGAATGGGTGAGAGATTCTAGTGGTCCACATTTTCACGATGGACCCCTGCAATTCTAGCCATGAGAGAGCCCCTGGACCCTCTTGGGCCCTGAGAATAGCATAGGGAACTTCATGAAGATCGCACAATGGCATTGCTCCAGAGAGGAAGCTCACACTGGATCCTGCACACTCCCTGAGACCTAAGTAGCTGTAGCATAGCACCATTTAGAGAACCCAGCCCAGTGTGCACTAGACTGCATCCTGCCCTAGGGCCCAACAGCCCCGCTGTCTCCACATCTCTGAAGTCCCACCGACATCTCCTCACATTCACCCAGACTGTAGCAGAGGTATGACACTGCGGGGTCCCCAGCACCCTAGCTCATGCAGTGTCCTATGCCTGAGGAATGGGTGGTGCAGCACACTGGGGAGGCTGCCGCTGGGACAAAAGGAACCAAAGTGTATACCTCTGGAACCTGAGAGCAGTCTGCCTCAGAACATTCTCCAGGCTACCCCATATGGTTACATATGTATTTCAATGCATGTCCTTAACAGCGTTTTTATTGTTGAGTAGTTTAAGTTCTTTGTACTCTCTGGATAGTAGTCTATTGTCAGATGAATAATTTGCAAATATTTTCTTCCCTTCAACCTTTTGTGTCTTCACTTTGTTGTTTCCTTTGCTGTGCAGAACTTTTAGTTTAACATAGTCCCATTTGTCTATTTTTTGTTGCTGTTGCCTGTGCTTTTCAGGTCTTAACCATAAAATCTTTGCCTAGACCAATGACCTGGAGTGTCTCCACTATTTCTTTCCCTTTTGGATTTTTTTTTTTTTTTGAGATGAAGCCTTGCTCTGTCAGCCAGGCAGTGGCATGAGCTTGACTCACTGCAACCTCTGCCTCCAAGGTTCAAGCGATTCTCCTGCCTCAGCCTCCTGAGTAGCTAGGATTACAGGTGTGCTCCACCATACCCAGCTAATTTTTGTATTTTTAGTAGAGATGGGGTTTCATCATGTTGGCCAGGCTGGTCTCGAACTCTTGACCTCGTGATCTGCCCTCAGCCTCCCAAAGTGCTGGGATTACAGGCGTGAGCCACCGCTCCACGCCCTCTCTTTTTGATCTTAAGTTTAAGTCTTCAATCCACCTTAAATTGATTTTTGTATATGGTGAAAGATAGGCTGCTAATTTCACTCTTCTGCATATGGATACCCACTTTTCCCTTCACTGTTTATAGAGAGGGTGTCCTTTCCCCAATGTATGTTTTTGAGGCCTTTGTAAAAAGTCAGTTGGCTGTAAAAACATGAGTTTATTTCTAGGCTTTCTATTCTGTCCCTTTGGTTTATGTGTCAGTGTTTATGCCAATGCTTTGGCATAAAAATATTATTCTTATTTTGATTACTATAGCTATGTAATGTAATTTGAAGTCAGATAGTGTGATGCCTCCAGGTTTACTCTTTTTTGCTTGAGATTGCTTTGAATATTTGTTTTCTGGTCCTGTAAAAATTTTATGATTTCTTTTTCTTTTCTGGTTCTATAAAAATTTTATGATTTCTTTTTCTTTTCTGGTTCTATAAAAATTTTATGATTTCTTTTTCTTTTCTGGTTCTATAAAAATTTTATGATTGTTTTTCTTTTCTGGTTCTATAAAAATTTTATGATTGTTTTTCTTTTCTGGTTCTATAAAAATTTTATGATTTCTTTTTCTTTTCTGGTTCTATAAAAATTTTATGATTGTTTTTCTTTTCTGGTTCTATAAAAATTTTATGATTGTTTTTCTTTTCTGGTTCTATAAAAATTTTATGATTTCTTTTTCTTTTCTGGTTCTATAAAAATTTTATGATTGTTTTTGTCTTTTCCTATACAGAACGTCATTGTTATTTTGATTTTGATAGGGATTGCATTGAATCTGTGTATTGCTTTTGGTAGCATGATTAACTTAACAATCTAAGTTTGTCCAATCCATGAGCATGGGATATCTTTCCATTTGTTTGTGTCTTTTTCAATTTCTTTTGTCAGTGTTTTGTAGTTTTCCTTGTAGAGGTCTTTCACCTCATTGGCTAGATTCATTTCTAGGTATTTTTTTGGTAGCTATTGTAAATGAGATTGCTTTCTTGATTTCTTTCTCAGCTAGTTCATTATTGGCATATGAAAACACTACTGGTTTCTGTATGCTGATTTTGCATCCTGCAACTTTACTAAACTTGTTTACCAGATCTAAAAGTTTTTTGGTGTAATTATTAGGTTTTTCTAAGTATAAGATAATGTCATCTGTAAAGAGAGACAATATGACTTTTCCAATTTGGAGGCGCTTTATTTTTTCTTCTTGCCCAGTTGCACTGGGTAGGACTTCTAGTCCTATGTTGAATAGGAGTGGTGAAGGTGGGCATCCTTGTTGTGGTCCAGTTCTTAGAGAAAAGACTTTCAGCTTTTCCTCATTCAGTATATTAGCCATGGGTTTGCCACATATAGCCTTTATTATATTGAGTTATGTTCTGTTAGGCCGAGTTTGTTGAGTATTTTCATCATGAAGAAATGTTGAATTTTATGCTTTTTTTGTGGTCATATAGTTTTTGTTCTTTATTTTCTTGATGTGATGTATCATGTTTATTGATTTGTATGTATTAACCATATTTGCATTCTTGGGATAAACCTCATGTGATTGTGGTGTATTATCTTTTTGATGTGCTGTTGGATTTAGTTTGCTATTGTATTTTATTGAAGATTTTTGGATCTATGTTCATCATGGATATTGGTCCATAGTGTTTTTATTTTGATAGATCGACTTTTGTTGTTGTTGTTGTTGGATCTCTGATTTTAGTGTCAGAATGTTGCTGGCATCATAGAATGAGCTGGGAAGAATGTCCTCTTCTTCAAATTTTTGGAATAGAGAGGAGAACTGATATGCATTCTTTTTTTGTAAGTTTGTTTAGAATTTGGCAGTGAAACTATCTGGTCATGGACTTTTCTTTGTGGAGAGACTTTTTCTTTTTTGTTACTGGTTCAGTCTTGTTACTCATATTAGTCTATTCAGTTTTCCTTCTTTTTAAATTTCTTCCTGGTTCAATCTTGGTAGGTTGTATGTTTACAAGAATTTATCCATATCATCTAGGTTTTCTAGCTTGTTAGCATATGGTTGTTCACACTAATCTCTGATGATCTTTTATAATTCTTGCTATCAGTTGTAATTTCTGCTTTTTCATTTCAGATTTTATTTATTTGGCCCTTCTCTCTTTTTTGGGGGGTTAGTCTTGATAGTAGTTTATTAATTTTATAGTTTAAAAGAACCAACATCTTGTTTTGTTGATTCTTTGTATCTATTTAGGTCTCTATTTTGTTTACTTCTCTGATACTTATTATTTTTTCCTCCTACTAAGTTTGGGTTTGGTTTGTTCTTGCTTTTCTATTTCCTGTAGGTACATCATTGGATTGTTTCATTTGAAAGCATTCTGCTTTTTTGATGTAGACATTTATTGTTATAAACTCTCCACTTAGCACTGCTTTTGCTGTCTTCCTGGGTTTTAATATGTTGTGTTTCCATTTTCATTTGTGTCAAGATATTTTTTGACTCTTATTCATTTCTTTATTTACCAATAGTTATTCAGTAGCATGTTGTTTATTTTTCATGCATTTGTACAGTTTCCAAAGTTCCCCTTGTTATTGATTTCTAGTTTTATTCTGTTATGTTCTGAGGAGATACTTGGTATGATTTTGAACTTTTGAAATTTCTTGATACTTGTTTTTTTGGCCTAGCATATGATCTATTCTGGAGAATATTTCATGTGCTGATGAGAAGAATGTATTCTGCAGCTGTTGGATAAAATATTCTATAAAATGGTTCTGTTAGAATACTCCTAATGTTAGTTTTATTTTGTCTAAAGTGCAGCTTAAATCCAATGTTTCTTTGTTTACTTTTTGTCTAGATAATCTATCTAGTGTTGAGAGTGGAGTGTTGAAGTGCCTAACTATTACTGTATTAGAGTCTATCTCTCCCTTTAGATATAATGATATTTGCGTCATATAATTGGGTGCTCCAGTGCTGGGTGCCTATACATTACAATTGTTATATTTTCTTTCTGAATTTTCCCCTTTATCATTATGTAAGAATTTTCTATGTCTCTTTTTACTGTTTCTGACTTAAAGTTTATTTTATGTGATGTAAGTATAGCTATTCTTGCTTGCTTTTGGTTTTTAGCTTACATGAAATACTTTTTTCTCTTTACTTTTAGTTTATTATGTCTTTGCAGATTAAGTGAGTTTCTTATAGGCAAAATGTGGTTGAGTTTTTTTTTTTTTTTTTTTTTTTTTTTTTTTTTTTTTTTTTTTTTTTTTTTTGCTTTTCTCCAAAGGTGATTCTCAGGGCTTCAATATTTATTTATTTGTTTGTTTGTTTGTTTGTTTATTTATTTTATTATACTTTAAGTTCTAGGGTACATTTGCACAACGTGCAGGTTTGTTACATAAGTGTACATGTGCCATGTTGGTGTGCTGCACCCATTAACTGATCATTTACATTAGGTATATCTCCTAATGCTATCCCTCCCCGCATTCCCCACCCCACAACAGGCCCCAGTGTGTGATGTTCCCTACCCTGTGTCCAAGTGTTCTCATTGTTCAATTATCACTTATGAGTGAGAACATGTGGTGTTTGGTTTTCTGTCCTTGTGATAGTTTGCTGAGAATGATGGTTTCCAGCTTCATCCATGTCCCTACAAAGGACATCAACTCATCCTTTTTTAGGGCTACATAGTATGTCATGGTATATATGTGCTACATTTTCTTAATCCAGTCTATCATTGATGGACATTTGGGTTGGTTCCAAGTCTTTGCTATTATGAATACTGCCGCAATAAACATACATGCTCATGTGTCTTTATAGCAGCATGATTTATAATCCTTTGGGTATATACCCAGTAATGGGATGGCTGGGTCAAATGGTATTTCTAGTTCTAGATCCTTGAGGAATCGCCACACTGTCTTCCAAATGGTTGAACTAGTTTACAGCCCCACAAACAGTGTAAAACCATTTCTATTTCTCCACATCCTCTCCAGCACCTGTTGTTTCCTGATTTTTTAATGATCACCATTCTAACTGATGTGAGATAGTATATCATGGTGGTTTTGATTTGCATTTTTCTGATGGCCAGCGATCATGAGCATTTTTTCATGTGCCTGTTGTCTGCATAATTGTCTTCTTTTGAGAAGTGTCTGTTCATATCCTTTGCCCACTTTTTGATGGGGTTGTTTGATTTTTTCTTGTAAATTTGTTTAAGTTCTTTGTACATTCTGGATATTAGCCCTTTGTCAGACGAGTAGATTGTAAAAATTTTCTCCCATTCTGTAGGTTGCCTGTTCACACTGATGGTAGTTTCTTTTGCTGTGCAGAAGCTCTTTAGTTTAATTAGATCCCATTTGTCAATTTTGGCTTTTGTTGCCATTGCTTTTGGTGTTTTAGTCATGAAGTCCTTGCCCATGCCTGTGTCCTGAATGGTATTGCCTAGGTTTTCTTCTAGGGTTTTTATGGTTTTAGGTCTAATATTTAAGTCTTTAATCAATCTTGAATTTATTTTTGTATAAGGTGTAAGGAAGGGATCCAGTTTCAGCTTTCTACATGTGGTTAGCCAGTTTTCCCAGCACCATTTATTAAATAGGGAATCCTTTCCCCATTTCCTGTTTTTATCAGGTTTGTCAAAGATCAAATGGTTGTAGATGAGTGGTATTATTTCTGAGGGCTCTGTTCTGATCCATTGGCCTATATCTCTGTTTTGGTACCAGTACCATGCTATTTTGGTTACTGTAGTCTTGCAGTATAGTTTGAAGTCAGGTAGCGTGATGCCTCCAGCTTTGTTCTTGTGGCTTAGGATTCTCTTGTCAATGCAGACTCTTTTTTAGTTCCAAATGAACTTTAAAGTAGTTTTTTTCCAATTCTGTGAAGAAAGTCATTGGTAGCTTGATGGGGATGGCATTGAATCTATAAATTACCTTGGGCAGTATGGCCATTTTCACAATATTGATTCTTTCTATCCATGAGCATGGAATATTCTTCCATTTGTTTGTGTCCTCTTTTATTTTATTGAGCAGTGGTTTGTAGTTCTCCTTGAAGTGGGCATTCACATCGCTTGTAAGTTGGATTCTTAGGTATTTTATTCTCTTTGAGCAATTGTGAATGGGAGTACACTGATGATTTGGCTCTCTGTTTGTCTGTTATTGGTGTATAAGAATGCTTGTGATTTTTGCACATTGATTTTGTATCCTGAAACTGCTGAAGTTCCTTATCAACTTAAGGAGATTTTGAACTGAAACAATGGGGTTTTCTAAATAGACAATCATGTCATCTGCAAACAGGGACAATTTGACTTCCTCTTTTCCTAATTGAATACCCTTTATTTCTTTCTCTTGCCTGACTGCCCTGGCCAGAACTTCCAACACTATGTTGAATAGGAGTGGTGAGAGAGGGTATCCCTGCCTTGTGCCAGTTTTCAAAGGCAATGCTTCCAATTTCTGTCCATTCAGTGTGATATTGGCTGTGGGTTTGTCATAAATAGCTCCTTTATTTTGAGATATGTCCCATCAATACCTAGTTTATTGAGAGTTTTCAGCATGAAGTGCTGTTGAATTTTGTCAAATGTGTTTTCTGCATCTATTGAGATAATCATGTGGTTTTTGTCTTTGCTTCTGTTTATATGCTCGATCACATCTATTGATTAGCATATGTTGAACCAGCCTTGCATCCCAGGGATGAAGCCCACTTGATCATGTGGATAAGCTTTTTGATGTGCTGCTGGATTTGGTTTGCCCGTATTTTACTGAGAATTTTTGCATTGATGTTCATCAGGGATATTGGTCTAAAATTCCCTTTTTTTTGTTGTGTCTCTGCCAGGTTTTGGTATCAGGATGATGCTAGCCTCATAAAATGACTTAGGGAGGATTCTCTCTTTGTCTATTGATTGTAATAGTTTCAGAAGGAATGTTACCAGCTCCTCTTTGTACCTCTGGTAGAATTCGGCTGTGAATTCATCTGGGCCTGGATTTTTTTTGGTTGGTATGCTATTAATTATTGCCTCGATTTCAGAGTCTGTTATTGGTCTCTTCAGGGATTCTACTTCTTCCTGGTTTAGTATTGGGAGGGTGTATGTGTCCAGAAATTTATCCATTTCTTCCAGACTTTCTAGTTTATTTGCATAGAGGTGTTTATAGTATTCTCTGATGGTTGTTTGTATTTCTGTGGGATTGGTGGTGATATCCTCTTTATCATTTTTATTGCATCTATTTGATTCTTCTCTCTTTTCTTCTTTATTAGTCTTGCTAGTGGTCTATCAATTTTGTTGATCATTTAAAAAAACCAGCTCCTGGATTCATTGATTTTTTGAAAGGTTTTTCGTGTCTCTATCTCCTTCAGTTCTGCTCTGATCTTAGTTATTTCTTGCCTTCTGCTAGCTTTTGAATGTGTTTGCTCTTGCTTCTCTAGTTGTTTGCATTGTGATGTTAGGGTGTCAATTTTAGATCTTTCCTGCTTTCTCTTGTGGGCATTTAGTGCTATAAATTTCCCTCTACACACTGCTTTAAATGTGTCCCAGAGATTCTGGTATGTTGTGTGTTTGTTCTCATTGGTTACAAAGAACATCTTTATTTCTGCCTTCATTTCGTTATGTACCCAGTAGTCATTCAGGAGCAGGTGGTTCAGTTTCCATGTAGTTGAGCAGTTTTGAATGAGTTTCTTAATCCTGAGTTGTAGTTTGATTGCAGTGTGGTCTGAGAGACAGTTTGTTATAATTTCTGTTCTTTTACATTTGCTGAGGAGTGCTTTACTTCCAACTATGTGGTCAATTTTGGCATAAGTGCGATGTGGTGCTGAGAAGATTGTATATTATGTTGATTTGTGGTGGAGAGTTCTATAGATGTCTATTAGGTCACTTGGTGCAGAACTAAGTTTAACTCCTGGATATTCTTTTTAACTTTCTGTCTTGTTGAACTATCTAGTGTTGACAGTGGAGTGTTAAAGTCTCCCATTATTGTGTGGGAGTCTAAGTCTCTTTGTAGGTCTCTAAGTACTTGCTGTATGAATCTGGGTGCTCCTGTATTGGTTGCATATATATTTAGGATAGTTAGCACTTCTTGTTGAATTGATCCCTTGACCATTATATAATGATCTTCTTTGTCTCTTTTGATCTTTGTTGGTTTAAAGTCTGTTTCATCAGAGACTAGAATTGCAACCCCTGCTTTTTTTTGTTTTCCATTTGCTTGGTAGATCTTCCTCCATCCCTTTATTTTGAGCCTAAGTGTGTCTCTGCATGTGAGATGGGTCTCCTGAATACAGCATACTGATGGGTCTTGACTCTTTATCCAATTTGTCAGTCTGTGTCTTTTAATTGGACCATTTAGCCCATTTATGTTTGAGGTTAATATTGTTATGTGTGAATTTGATCCTGTCATTATGATGTTAGCTGGTTATTTTGCTCATTAGTTGATGCAGTTTCTTTTTAGCATCAATAGTGTTTACAATTCAGCATGTTTTTGCAGAGGCTGGTACCGGTTGTTCCTTTCCATGTTTAGTGCTTCTTTCAGGAGCTCTTGTAGGACAGGCCTGGTGGTGACAAAATCTCTCAGCATTTACTTGTCTGTAAAGGATTTTACTTCTCCTTCACTTATGAAGCTTAGTTTGGCTGGATATGAAATTCTGCATTGAAAATTCTTTTCTTTAAGAATGTTGAATATTGGCCCCCACTCTCTTCTGGCTTGTAGATTTTCTGCCTAGAGATCTGCTGTTAGTCTGATGGGCTTACCTTTGTGGGTAACCCGACCTTTCTCTCTGGCTGCCCTTAACAGTTTTTCCTTCATTTCAGCTTTGGTGACTCTGACATTTATGTGTCTTGGAGTTGCTCTTCTCAAGGAGTATCTTTGTGGCGTTCTCTTTATTTCCTGAATTTGAATGTTGCCCTGCCTTGCTGGGTTGGAGAAGTTCTGCTGGAGAATATCCTGAAGAGTGTTTTCCATCTTGGTTCCATTTTCACTGTCACTTTCAGGTACACCAATCAGATGTAGATTTGGTCTTTTCACATAGTCCTATATTTCTTGGAAGGTTTGTTCGTTTCTTTTTACTCTTTTTTTTCTCTAAACTTCTATTCTTGCTTCATTTCATTCATTTGATGTTCAATCACGGATACCCTTTCTTCCTCTTGGTCAAATTGGCTACTGAAACTTGTGCATGTGTCGTGTACTTCTCATGCCATGGTTTTCAGCTCCATCAGGTCATTTAAGGTCTTCTCTATGCTGCTTATTCTAGTAAGCCGTTTGTCTAACCCTTTTTCAAGATTTTTAGCTTCTTTGTGATGGGTTCGAACTTTCTCCTTTAGCTCGAGGAAGTTTGTTATTGCCTATCATCTGAAGCCTTCTCTCAACTCATCAAAGTCATTCTCCTTTCCAGCTTTGTTCCATTGCTGGCAAGGAGCTGCGTTCCTTTTGAGGAGAAGAGGGGCTCCAATTTTTAGAATTTTCAGCCTTTCTGCTCTGGTTTCTCCCATCTTTATGGTTTTATCTACCTTTGGTCTTTGATGATGATGACGTACAGATGAGGTTTTGGTGTGAATATCCTTTCTGTTTGTTAATTTTCCTTCTAACAGCTGCAGGTCGCAGCTGCAGGTCTGTTGGCGTTTGCTGGAGGTCCACTGCAAGCCCTGTTTGCCTGGGTATCACCAGCAGAGGCTCCAAACAGCAATAATTGCAGAATGGCAAATGTTGCTGCCTGATCCTTCCTCTGGAAACGTCATCTCAGAGGGGCACCCGGCTGTATGAGGTACCAGTCAGCCCCTACTGGGAAGTGTTTCCCAGTTACGCTACTTGGAGATCAGGGACCCACTTGAGGAAGTAGTCTGTCCATTCTCAGATCTCAAACTCCATGCTGGGAGAACCAGTACTCTCTTCAAAGCTGTCAGACTGGGATGTTTAAGTCTGCAGAAGTTTCTGCTGCCTTTTGTTCAGCTATGCCCTGCCCCCAGAGATGGAGTCTACAGAGGCAGGCAGGCTTCCTTGAGCTGCGTTGGGCTCCACCCAGTTCGAGCTTCCCAGCCCCTTTTTTTTACCTACTCAAGCCTCAGCAATGGCAGATGCCCCTCCCCCAGTCTCACTGCTGCCTTGCAGTTCGATCTCAGACTGCTGTGCTAGCAGTGAGCGAGGCTCTGTGGGTGTGGGACCCTCCAAGCCAGGCGTGGGATATAATCTCCTGGTGTGCCGTTTGCTAAGACCATTGAAAAAGCACAGTATTTGAGTGGGAAGGTCCCGATTTTCCAGGCACAATCTGTCACAGCTTCCCTTGGCTAGGAAAGGTTATTCCACGACCCCTTGCACTTCCTGGGTAAGGCAATACCCTGCCCTGCTTCGTCTCACACTCCATGGGCTGCACCCACTGTCTGACAAGCCCCAGTGAGATGAACTCAGTACCTCAGTTGGAAATGCAGAAATCACCTGTCTTCTGCGTCGCTCACACTGGGAACTGTAGACTGGAGCTGTTCCTATTTGGCCATCTTGGAGACAATCCAGGTTATGTTTTTTTAAAACATAAAAAACATATAAAACATATAAAACATAAAACATATAAAACAGCCAGTCTATATCTTTTAATTAAAATTTAATTTGTTTACATTCAAGGTTACTACTGATATGTGAGGACTCTTTCCTATCATTTTGTTTATTGTTTCTTGACTGTTCTTTAGCTCCTTTGTTCCTTTATCTCTCTTTCTCATTGTTTGCCTTCATGGTTTGGTGGTACCATTTGACTCTGTTTTCTTACTTACTTGTGTTATTTGCTCCACCAGTGAGTTTTATACTTTCATGTGTTTTCCTCATTGTAGATATTGACCTTTTACTTCTATGTATGGGACCCTATAGAGCATGTCTTGTAGAGCTGCTCTAGTGGTGATGAATTTCCTGCTTTTGCTTGTCTGGGAAAGTCTTCACTTCTACAATTATGATAGCTAAGTTTGCTTGGTATAGTATTCTTGGCTGACATTTCTTTTCAGCACTTTAAATACATCATCCCATTCTCTCCTGGCTTGTAAGGTTTCTGCTGATAAATCTCTTACTCTTCTGATAGGTAGCCCTTATATGTGACTACATGCTTTTCTCTTGTTATATCTAGATATTTTTCTGAGTTTTATTAGAGATCAAGTGTATTCCAGATACTCGCTACAAAAATGGAAGCAGTCAATATATAGGGGAGTGAGACAATGATTTTACATTCTCTCTCTCTTTTGTTTTATCCAGTAAATGGAATATTTACAAGTAAAATCTTAGGCAGAAATCCAATATATAAACCAATATATAAGCCATTTATTTAACCATGGGATGAGGGTGGGGACATCTGCCTGCTCATTGTCCCATGCTCTGGTTCTTCCTGAGAACACTGAGGCCCTAGTGCACAGAGCATGAAAACCAGTGTGGACCAGTTTTTTCTCACCACTGTTTTTTTTTTTTACCACTGGTGTTTCAAAGGTATTTTTGTGGCTCTGTCCATTTCCCTCAGGTAGAAAAATACTCATTTATCTAAGACATAGCCCTGGCTTTTAGTAAATACCATGTATTTGCCAGATGCATATGATCTCTATTTCTAAGAATCCTGCTGGAGTGACTGAAGCTGGTAGTTGGTTTTGAATTTGGAGATTCATATTCTGTTACCTCATTTGTATTTTTATTGGTGGCTCTGGGTAACAAGAAGGGGTGTTGTAAGCCTGAAAAGAGCTATGAAAACACAATGTATCATTATTTATTTTGATGGTGCTTTTCTCACTGATCGTGTACCAGGACTAAAACCTTTTTCCTCAAACCACATACACCTCCCCCCTTCAGATTCCAGATTTTTATTCATCTTTAATATTTTAGTGTGAGTAGCACCTCCTTCAGAGGCCCCCCCTTTTTTTAAATCTTTCCTCAGACTGGTAGCATTTTTTCATGCTATACTGCAGTTGTTTGCTTATATGTCTCCTTCCGTCAGGCTATGGACTCTATAAGGAAAGGGATTGAACCATTCATCTCTTTATTTTCAATGCTTAACATAGAACTTATGTCATTATAGATATTATAAATTAATTTTACATTTGATAAAAAGACAGTGTTTAAAATAAATTAATACATGCCAATGGCAAAAGAGATAACTAGAAGAAGGAAGAAGGAACATGTATTTTATAATTTATCCAGTTTCGAGAACTTGTGCCTCATTTGATACTAACACAAAGTCTTAATGAAACCAGATAGTCTATTCCTCCAGATCATCAAGAGAACCAGCTGATGATTATTACCCATACACAGACACAAAGGTTTCAAGTTCCAGTCAAGTCATGGGTTCTCAATTCCTAGATGTTTAGATATAAAATTAACTGTTAAAAATCATTCCTATGCCCATGTCTTGTTAATTTGTAACTGGCATTTTTATATATTTTTTGACATTGCTGTTACTAAGATTTGTCTTTTTTTGCTTGTTTCTTTCTTAGTATTGATAGTTCCATTCTACTGTGAGTTCTTATAGTTCAGAAGTTATCATTTTCCTTCATGTATCTCCCCTCAGTGTGTAGCCCAGAGCAGGAGGACTTGCTGATTGACAAAGCAGGCATTACCTAAACCATGTTTGACTGAGAGTAAAGTTCATGACACTGGAAATAAGCATGCTGGTGTTTAGTTGTTAGATGTTTAAAATTATAATTAAATTAACTAAACTAAAATAAAAATATAATTAAAATTATAATAACTTTCAAGTATGTGTGTGTATACACACACACACTAACACACACACAGTACCATACCTGGGTTTGTATGTCTGGGCAGTATATTTCCCCTTTTTTGCACATTTGAGAATAAAATTAATCAAGAAATTCAATAGCCATACTGAGAGTAATAAAGCATTCTACAAGTAGAAGCAGCACTCTCTAAGTGCTGTAATCACATAGTCATAGTCTATGGAAAATAATTAATGCCTAAGTGACATAAATGATGAAGCTGCCTTCCTAGCTTAGGTGAAGCCTTAGCCTATGTAAAAGTGGAGAAAATGTCTGAATGCAGTGAAGTGTGGATACAGAACCAAACTAAAATTCAGTGAATCAGGCTGCTGACCTGGATCCTTCATCTTCAGGTATCTTTTGGTCTATAAAAGCCCAAGCAGAACCAAGCAGAATGTCAAGAGCTTTATTGAAGCCTATATTGAGGATGTGAGCCAGTTAATACAAAATCAATCTAGAGGCTCTACTTACAACAACACATTAACTTCTTCAACTATTACTAGGTCTTTGGAAATAGTACATCCACATATGATTTTAAAAACTACATTCTAGATGCATTAAAATGAAAAAAGTGCTCATTAAAAAGTACTGGAAGAGAACACAAGTAAATATTTATGAGATTTTAAGTTAAGAAAGGTTTCTCTAGGTGTAGCAACTCAAGGAGAAGCAAAAAAAAAAAGAAAAATGCATTGGCAAAGTGTAAGTTTAAACTTGTGAATGTTACAAAATAAAATAGAAAGCAAACAAAAGTATGTTGAAAAAAGCAAATATAATAGAAAAACAGGTAAGAGGATAAGAGACTCTGTATAGTCAGAACTCCTTAAATGCATTCAATTGTATTAGAAAAAAAAAGAATGTTAAGTCTCTACTTTTATGGAAACACGTAGGGTTCAGGAAGACAGTGTGGCAAGATAGGAAGGTCAGAAAAAGACATAGAATATCTACTTTCTTGTGGCCACAAAACATTGTTCGTGGCATTGAGCCTGGAATAGAGTTGGCATTTGCACAAGTGAAGCAGGGGCATAGCTGGGACTGAGCAGTGTCTGGTTCTCCCTTAGTTGCCTCATGAATAGGGTTAGGGATGCTGTGCCTGAACTTCTTGAGGGCATCATTCACGTAGGTCTGTAAGAAGGGAGATCTCTAAGGAATGTACAATGCACAGCTCTATAAGAAAATCCTGAGAGAGTCCCCTTTCTCATACAGTGCTATTAGAATTTTAAAAGGCTATGTTAATGAAGTGAATAATAACCAGAGGCAGCTGTTAGACTTTGGGGGAAAAATCTGGAAAGGGTTTTGGAAGAGCCTTGTGTATGCAGTATGAAGCATGTTATAATAAGAAAAGTGTTTTGGATTGCAGAAAAAAGAAATTGGTTTGAAGCCGGGTGTAGTGGCTCACACCTGTAATCTCAGCACTTTGAGAGGCTGAGGTGGGCAGGTCACCTGAGGTCAGGAGTCTGAGACCAGCCTGGCCAACATGGTGAAACCCCGTCTCTACTTAAAAACAATACAAAAATTAGCTGGGTGTGGTGGCACATGCCTGTAATCCCAGCTACTTGGGATAGTGAGGCAGGAGAATCACTTGAGCCCAGGAGGTGGAGGTTACAGTGAGCCAAGATCACACCACTGAACTCCAGTCTGGGCTACAGAGCGAGATTCCATCTCAGAAAAAAAAAAAAAAAAAAAAAATTGATTCGTTTGAATTTGTGCTCAGCAACTTTTTGGTATTTCAGACCTATAGCAACTCCTTCCAATTCTTGTAAATAAATAACCTAAATATTTGTGGTTCTGTGCAGACTTACCTGCTTTGCCTGACTCCACTCTTCATGTAATGAAATCCTGATGGGAAGAAAGTTCATACAAACTAGACTACATGACAAGAACAACTACCTCTATTTCTGTCTCTCTCTCTATCTCCAACATGTCTAATCTGTATCTACATCAAAGAAAGTACTGAGAATTTCAGGAGTAGATTGGCTAAAGGTGTGCTTACATGAAGGGGTTTAAAGGCTAGCTGTGCTTTTATTTGGTGTCTCCATCTCTGTCTTCTCTTCTTTTTGTGTGTGGGCCTCATTGGCTCCTAATGCAGCTGCGTTTCTCTGTGCATCTGGGAAAGATGATTACAAACAGTTGTGGTGCCTATCATTTTACCCCTCATGAATTCTGGGGAAGTAAAAGGCAATGCCCTGCCCCATGCCGTCTCCCAGAATCCAAAAGTTAAATCCCAGGGAGATGTTCTGATTGGTGTTCACTGGGGTGAAAGCCCACCCCCTGGAGTAATTCCTGCCATTAGGAGGATAGTATCTCATTGGGTTACATGCTCATTCCTGCAACTGGAGTGGGCAAAGGCAACTTGAGTGTCAGTCCCATCAGAACCATGTAGGAAAGAAGAGAGGCAGTTCCTCCTTAAATAGGGAGATACAGGCAGGCAAATAGGGCAGATGACTGCTACAAGTGTACAGAATTGTATATATTACAATGTAATGTAGACATGAAACAAATGTACCATCCAACAGGTGATCAAAAAAGCAACATAAAGAAGATGATGGTTTTCACTCAGACTGAGAAATAATAGATAAATGATAACATTATGTGATGGAGGGAAATAGAAATTCTTTGACTTTCTGCTTTGTAAGATTTTTCTTGAGAAAATAATCATGTTATAAAATAATATGTAATATAATAAAAATTTTAATTGTTATGTGAAATCAGAACATAGACTGTACAATAAGTCTAAGTCTTTATAACATTTTTAGTAAAAATAGTATGTGTATATATATGTATATGTTTATATAGTTACTGAATATCTATATTCAGTGTTGGTAGAATTGTGTCTCTTAGTGGTGGAGCTATACGTGGTTTTAATTTTCTCCATGCTTTTTATACTTTCCCTAATTATCTACAGTGCATGTTTATAATTGTGTTTATTTTTAATTTCAAGACATTAAAAATATAGTACACTACAGAGAATAACATAGCAAATACTCATGTACCCACAACTTAAATTAGCAATTATCATGTTGTTATATTTGTTTCAAGTCTTTTTTTAAGAAAAAGAAATAGTAGCTTTTATCCACCATCCTCAGCACTATTCTCTTCACTTCTCTGAAGCTAACCACTGTGATTAATTTGATGTATAAACTGCCAACCCATTTCCATACATTTCTTTAAGTTACTTTATTTTATTCATTTCATAATTAGAAAAAATAGCATATCAATATGCTGCTGGAACGAACAAGTCCCCCAAATTTCAGTGGCTTACAGCAAAAAAAGGTTTGTTTCCTGACACTGTTGCTGATCCCCATCATTGGTACAGATGTTTTCCTAATATTTATGTTTCTTTGATCCTTTCAAAGAGAATGCAGGAAGTGGGGTATGCAGTACATAGGCTCAAATCGTTACTATATGTCATAAGCTGCTTATTTAAGCCTATTGCTTTTAAAAAGTAGTGTAGTTTACTACCACATTCTAGCTCCTTCAAATGGCACTGATACATCTATGAGAATGTGCCAAGAGCAGGTAATTGCCCTTCAATGGGCATTAACAACAGTCTACTAAATTCATTTAGATTAGCTTTTGTTCCCTTGCACCTCAGCCCTCGATAGTCTTAGGATGCCCTTGTTTGACTACCTATTTTGGATAAACTTATCTGGTTCAGCCTTGGAAATCAGCCTTATGCACCATATTCCATATACAGCCTTCAGCCTCGTTCCCTTTGGGTAGAAACACAGCAGATGCTCAGTTACTATTTGTTGAAAGCAATTGTTGGAAGGCCTGATGCTCTTTCTCCATGCCAACTGGTTGGCCAGGGCTGGTTTCCATTAGGCCTCCCAGTCAGTCAAGGAGGAGGGGAAATGGTGAAACTCAATACTGAGCTCGATTTTGTCTTATATAATATAATTACATTTAAAATTATGTGTGCAATACCCTATAACTTAACAAGGATCTCTTTTTACATGGGAAAATAGCAGGCATCCAGAGAGTACAGTCTCTGTATGGTGGAATGGGTGAACTCCTGCTTCTCCTCTGGACATAGTAATGACTTCTTTTAAAACCAGAAATAAAGTCCATGCTTATAAGTCACTCTGTTGTGGCTGAAGAGAGGAGTTCTGTATGACCAGATTTGGGTGGGACTTGTCCAAATTTGTCTTCTGAACACAGAGCTGTCCATTTTTCGCTTCGGTCCTCTTACCCTCTCATTCCAGAGCAGGGTTGCTGAATCTGGTACCCTCAGCTCCCCTACCCTCTCCACTGCCCACATCCCAAGAGAATGCAATGCTATGTCCTGCTGAATATTGGCTAGGTTTATTTACATCTCTCAGACCTCTATCATAAACTCAGTATTTCTGTTTGGCTGGCAACTTTGCTTCTCTCCTCTATTCTCACCTCATTCCCCATTTTCTTGTTCTATTTATTGCCAACCAAGTCTACATTTCTACCACATTTTGGCAAGTAAAATAGCAGCTTTCCTGAATTTTCATCAAGGAAAAGGGAACTTTGCAATTGAACACTTTGTGACTGTAATTAAAAATTATTCAGAAAGGTTGTTTTCAAAATCCATTAAAGGATACTTTTCAAACGTTATTTCTGAAATTCAGCATTTCAACCTTAGATTTGCGAACTCTTCTCTTTAGTCTAATGTGGATGAATTTATGGGGAAAAGAATAAGCTAATGAAGCCTCTCTACTCTGTGAAAAGTGATTGTGATAATGCATTCAGTTTCCCATAATGCCAGAAAGGCATAGCAAATTACTGCAGCTGCTCCATCGATGGTGGTTTTGTTTTTCCTAATTAGTAGCTTCTTTTGTATTCTCACCAGAACACATGTGACTCTGATGAACTATTTTTGTGGTCATATTTCTCAAGTTGTGAGGTATTACAGGTACATGTGAAGTTATTTTTACTGTGGCACAAGCGCTGGATACATTAACACACATTTTAAAAGACTGGTAGGAACAAAATGGATGTGTCCTGCAGTATCCAAGTTTAGCTCCTGCATTGCCCAAATTAGAAGCTTTAATCAAAAACATAATAAGCTTTTGTGTATTTTGCACATGAACATATGCCTGAGCCAAAAGAAAGAAGTGCAAAAGAGCCCTCGATTTTGTTACTGGGGGCTTGGTTGCTGAAGCAAACAGATCTAGGAAGAAGCAATATGTATTGTGTTTTATCTGTGAACCATATGGGTTGCATGTAGCCCTGGTGGCCAGATGAGCACCATAGGAAACACAGATCCATCATGTTGAGACTCTGTTTGGAGATGGTGTATATGAGGTTCTTTCTGTCAGTAGCTTCCTACCTACTGTAACTCTCACCAATTAGATGAACTTAAGAGAAATTAACTTTTGGGATTATGTAAAATAAAATTTCCTTGAAAAGCATGTTTGAAAATTAAAAGCACAGTTGTGCATGACAGATTTAATTATTCCAAATTCAGACATTGATTCTATTGTTTCAAACCCTGCTTCTGCCTTTGGGTGAATCAGTAGGTCCTACTTTGTAGATCTGAATACTGAGATTTACCTAACATCAATTTCTGGATACCAAGTGAGCCTCCTCTCACTGAGTAAGGGGATAGTTGTCATTAACCCAAAAGTCCAAGTCCAAAGTCTCATCTGAGACAAGACAAGTCCCTTCTGCCTATGAGCCTGTAAAATCAAAAGCAAGTTAGTTACTTCCAAGATACAGTGGGGGTACAGGCATTGAACAAATGCTCCCATTCCAAATGGGAGAAATTGACCAAAATGAAGGGGCTACAGACCCCATGCAAGTCTGGAATCCAGTGGGACAGTCAAGTCTTAAAGTTCCAAAATGACATCCTTTGACTCCATATCTCACATCCAGGTCATGCTGATGCAAGAGGTGGCTTCTCATGTCCTTGGTCAGCTCCACTCTTGTGGCTTTGTAAGGTACAGCTCCCCCCAGCTCTCAGCTGCTTTCATGGATTGGTGTTAAGTGTCTGTGGCTTTTCTGGGCACACAGTGCAAGCTGACAGTGGATCTACCATTCTGTGGTCTGGAGGATGGACAATGACAGTCTTATCACAGCTCCACTATGCAGTTCCCCAGTGGGGACTGCTCAGACCCCACATTTCCCTTCTGTACTGTTCTAGGAGACGTTCTCCATGAGGGTTCCACCCCTGCAGGAAACTTCTACCTGGACATCCAGGTGTTTCCATACATCCGCTGAAATCTAAGCAGAGGTTCCCAAACCTCAATTATTGACTTCTGTGGACCCACAGGTCCACTACTATGTGTAAGCTGCCAATGCTTGGGGGTTTCATCCTCTGAAGCAACAGTGTGAGCTCTATGTTGGCCTCTTTTAGCCACAGCTGGGACACAAAGCACCAAGTCCCAAGACTGCACAAAGCAGCAAGGCCCTGGGCTCAGCCCATGAAACCATTTTTTCCTCCTAGGCCTCCAGGCCTGTGATGGGAAGGGCTGCTGTGAAGACCTCTGACATGTCCTGGAGACATTTTCCCCATTGTCTTGAGATTAACATTTGGCTTCTCATTGCTTATGCAAATCTCTGCGGCTAGCTTGAATTTCTCCTCAGAAAAATGGGTTTTTCTTTTCTATTGCATCGTCAGGTAGCCATTTTCCAAACTCTCATGCTCTGGTTCCATTTTAAACATAAGTTCCAATTCCAAACCATCTTTTTGTAAGTGCCTGGTCAATATGGTGAAACCCCATTTCTATTGAAAATACAAAAATTAGCCAATTGTGGTGGCACATGCCTATAGTTCCAGCTACTCGAGAGGCTGAGGCAAGAGAATCACTTTGACCAGGGATGGGGAGATTGGAATGAGTCAAAAATGCACCACTCTGCACTCCAGTCTGGGCTATGGAGTGAGACTCTGTCTCAAAAAAGAAAAAAAAAAAAACAAAAACAAAAAAACTTGCATTTTCTCTGACATTAATAGGTACACAAAACATGTTAATTTTCTTCTTCTTCATTTTCCTTTTGTTCTTATTGTGAGAGGTGGGGAGATATGGAGAGAGATGGAGTGAAGTTGGCAAAATGTGAAGATAAAAGTGAAAGACAGTAACAGCATTTCACTAAAATGTTTTCCTTAGCTTTTGAAAACTGTTAAGATTTATCCCACCCTACTCCTCAAGCCTTCCAAGCTAGACATTTCTATAGAAATGTTTGTGTTGTGTTACTCCATATCTCCCTTTGGTTGAGTATAGGAGTAAATAGAAGTTGATGTTACTTTTAGATCAAGCTATTTCTGAGAATCTGAATGTGATCATCATGCCTCTCTTTATCTTTCTTCTTCTACCTGTCCATCATTCTTATGCTTGCTTTCCAATTCTTTTCCTTTTTTTCTCTTAGCAATTTGGGATCAGAAATGATTCTAAGTAAACTTTCAATCTTGCTCTTAGGTGTTGGAATCAATGAAATACAGGATTTTATTTTGAATAATATTGAAGGAGGTGTGGGTTAACTAATATATCACTTTTATAATATTAAAGCTTTTGATATTATTTTAAATTATAGCAGGTATTGATAATCATTGAAATAATTTTCAAAATAATTATTTTCAATTATTTGACTAAAAACATTTTAATTTCACTTTTTTTTATTATACTTTAACTTCTGGGGTACATGTGCAGAATGTGCAGGTTTATTACATAGGTACACACGTGCCATAGTGGATTGCTGCACTCATCAAGCCGTCATCTACATTGGGTGTTTTTCTTAAACTCATAAAAATTTTCTAAATGTCTCTTCTAGATCAGAAGGCATCAATAGTTTTCAGTCACATAGGACCAGTGATTCCACGTATGAAGTTCTGAATAGGTTTTAAATTACTTATTTATTATATGGCTATGAAATGGATTATGGTTTTTGGTTTTTCCAAAACTGACATTGCAAGATGAAACAATTAGTGAGAATACTTGCTTTTTGTAACTGAGGAAGGACAGTAATGGCTAATAATTAGGATGATGAGACAGCATTTAAGAGCACTTTTTTGAGGTACTCTAATTTCTCATCTCATCTTGAAAATGTGAAAAAGATGAGACATTTGGGATTTCTTTTTTTTGCTGTTGGACAAACATGTTTGTTATTTATTGCTGCAGTAACAAATTAGCACAAACCTAGTGGCTTAAAACAACTGTTTTACAGTTCTGGAGGTCAGAAGTCTAAAATGGGACCACACGACCCATTCCAGAGTGTTATTCCTGGAAGCTCAAGGGAAAAATGTGTTTCCTTGCCTATTTCAGCTTTTAGAAGCTCCCTATGTTCCTTGGCTCATGGCCCCTTCCTCTCTCTTCAAACTCAGCAACATAACATCTGTACTCCTCTCAGATCTCTGCTTCTGTTGTCTCCTTCTTTCTTTTTTCTTCTGCCTCTCTCTTTCACTTATAAGAACACTTGTGGTTACACTGAGCTCACCTGGATAAGCCAGGATAACATCTCATAGCAAGATAATCTTAACTTAATTACATTTGCCCAATCTTAATTTCTTTTAGGTAACATATGCACAGGTTCTGAGGATTAGGACATGAACATCTTTGATGGGCCAATATTCAGCTTACCATGGCAGTATCAGAATTCTGAAATCTTTGAAGTAAAAGGGGAAAAAGTTATGAAAGCTTCTAGGAATCAAGGTCATAAAAGGCAATCAAATATTGAAAAATGGGCATGATGAGAACTGACAGATGAATACCAGCAATAAATAATATGGCACAATGCAGCAGCAAATGTTTCAGATAGATAACAAAGACATCCACGCAAAGGTATTTTTTGCAGCTTAACAACAGCAAACAAAAGGAATAGAAAACAAGTAATAGAGTGAGAAACGGATGGGGTCAAGAAATATTTGTCAGAAAGGTGATGATTTAGAAAGTATATTGCCATTACTGTGAGAATAACAGAGTGGCACTTTTCTATTCTCAGTTTTCACTGGTGATCAGATAATTGACCTCAATGAGATAAAAAGAAGTCAGGGATTACTATGAAAATACGGTATTGGGATTCAGTTTTTTAAGCAAAATTTTGCCATCTTCTGAAGTGGAAAGGTAAAAACTCAAATAGTCTGATGTAGGTATAAAAGCTTAATTTTCATTTTGGAAATCATAATATATATCTATAAATCTTATTTAAGTGTACACTAATTTGTTGTCCAAAAAATATGCACATGTTAGAACATAACGTTTTCATTGGTGATAATCAAAATGATGAATTTCTTGTTTCTCTCTCCACCTGCCCCCACCCCCTCCCCACCTTGTATCAGACAGTATACTTCTCTCCATTCTGTCTGCTGGCTTTAGTTCAGGCCTTCTTTTCCTATTTCCTGGATTTTTTTTTAGTCTAACCTGTCTCTAGATTTTTATCTACCCCTCTCTAATCTACTTTATATTATGCTGTTATATTAATTAATTATGTCATTCCATGCTTAAAAACCTTTAATTTATTGCTGGAGAATAAACTTTACACCTTTTGGTCTGACACTGAAGCCCTTCTAAAATTAGTTGCCCTGATATGAATGAGTGACGTGCTGCAGGGGAAAGAGGTGAGGAGTTGGGAGACCTTGGCTGTTGCCCAGTTCTACTGCTTACAGAACTGTGAACTAGGGAAAAGCAATTAGCTTCCATGAGCCAGAGCTACTTCGTCTTAAAATTGGAGAGTATCATAATGCCTGGATTAAAAGGTTGTTAAGGGAACCATATTTTTAAAACAATGACTATGAAAGCACTTTAAGTAGAGAACAAAATGTTATCCTTATTCTTGTTTGTGATTATTCTTCCTACCCTTTCCTCCATTGAATGTCCTTATGCACTATCTATTCTGAAGTATTTAATATTCTTCACAAATAGCCCACATTTTACTCTTGTGTATTAGTTTCCTATTGCTGCTGTAACTGCAGTACACATAAGTGTGGGGGCTTAAAACTATACAAATTTATTATCTTATAATTCTAGAGGTCAGAAGTCAAAAATGGGCCTCAGTAGGCTAAAATCAAGGTGTTGGCAGAGCTGTGTTTCTTCTGGATGTGCTGAGGGGAATTGTCTTTTTGCCTTTTCTGGCATCTAGAGGCTGCCCACATTCCAGCAATTGCATCACTATGACCTCTGCTTTTGTTCTCCTGTCTCCTTCTCTGACTCACACTCCTGTCTCCCTTCTAGAAGAAGTATTGTGACCGTGACCATGTTTAGGGACCACTTAGATAATCCAGGATGATCTCCCCATCTCAATTCCCTTAATTTAATCACTCTGCAAAGTCCCTTTTGCCCAGTAAGGTAATGTAGGGTTAAGATATAGAGAGTTCCAGGGACCATTTTTTTTTTTTTTTTTTTTTTGTCTACCACATTTTGTTTAGTTTCTCCTACCTTGGGTTTGCTACTCCCATAGAACAAGTGCACATCCTACTTAAGTGTCTTCTTTGCCACAAACCTTTCCAATTACTCCCAATTGGAAAAAAGTCTCTTTCCTTAGTAAACTCTCTGTGATAGGAGAAACATTTTTAATGTGGTAACATGTTTCCTCCACCAGTCTTCAACTGGATATTTTGAGTGTTGCTTTCTTAGTTACTCTCCACTTCTCAGATTTCTGAAGATGGGTGCTGACAAAGGACCCACGGGGAGGGCAGACTATGAGTGAAAGACATTATTGTTTTAGAGCTCAGAGAGAAATCCTCCCACTGCTTTTCATAGTGCCGTGAAAGAACAAAATAAAGGGTTTTAATTAGTTGGCTATAAGCAGCTTCTTGGACCTTCTTAAGTGATTTTGAGAAAAGAGACAAACAAGAAAGAACAAGCCTAGCAGTTACCTGTTTTTTACTAAGCACTGCCTAAGGATTAGGATGCTTAGCTTCCATCATAAACTTGACTTACAAGAGCCAAAAGTGTTTGAGAGTAAGACTGAGTCAACTGGTTCACAGGTCTTAAGTTTAGAAAAATAAGAATTTTTTTTTCACTGGACTGGAAGAGTGGAAGCATAGTCTATTTCTCTTAGACATACATAATGAGTAATACATATATATTTTGCTTTTAGGATCACACATTTATTTCTAGCTAAATCCCAATATCTTTTAGCATTAGAATTTAAGGCTAACATAATTGTGACTAAAATTATAGTTTAGTCATAGAAAGAGATTAGCAGGATTCTTTCTTCTTCTTTAAAGAAATATTTATCTAAAAAGATTTTATTCATAGTTCACAGGTTGGGTTTTTTAAAAAATAGAGATAATTTTTAATTAAAAAAAAACTGGATATCTTTCTCTACCTGATGATAATTATATAGATAATACAATACTTACTGACTAAGTTTTTAAAAAAGTGATTATGGACAAGGAGAGGTGTTTCAATGCTTAAAAATAAAACAAAAACAAAACCTTCTCTAATAGAATAAGGTTATAAAGTAATCAGAATTCATCAGCAACAAAGTTTAATTCCATGGTACTGTACCGTTATCTGTCAAACATTCTTACAATTAACAGAAAATATCTCCCAGCGTTTCCATGGTGCTAGAGCATTCCAGAACAGCCAACCCACACAGGGCTGAGGAGCTATAAAATATTAATTCAGTACAAGTATGCATCCGACAATCTTAACATTTATTATAGGTTATAGCAATTTTGTCCTAACAAATGATTCAGTTAAAATGAACACTGCCAAATATTGGAGAACAGACCACACCTTCCCACTTTCTCAAAAGACAGGTTTTTTTTTTTTTTTTTTAAAGCTTAAGATAATAAAGACTATTTGCACAATACAGAGCTTTTCACAATCACCATTTATATATCATGAGGGATAAGGAAGGATGAGGGTTGAACACCCACTGGAAATGTAGCTAGGGCAGGTATGTAGGGGGCAGGGTGGGAGATTTTAGGGGCACAGCTAAAACAAGTTCATTTCCAATAGGACTTACTTGTTCAGGAATCAAAGAACTGATAATTTGAAGTGGAAGAAAGAGGCTCTTTTTTCCTAACCAATGCCGGAGGAAGAAAATATCTGAAAGGGAAGAAGGGGGCTTGGATCCTGTTTGACCAATCCTAAGAGTGGTTCATCAGGGTGCCAGAAATAACACCACTCAGACAGGAACCACACTACATGCTGAACAACTAAAAATTGTCATTTCTATTCCCAGTCAGAGAGATGGCTTCATATAAGGTTTCTGTAAACTAAGCTAGTTCTCTTATGTCAGGATAGGAGTATTCATAACTTGTGAATGAGAAGCTTCTTTCATTAGGCATATTTCCCCCTAAAACGTTCCCTTTATTTGTTAAAAATATTTATAGTATAAGAGGCTGAGATTAACAGTTAATTATTTTTAGAACTAATGAAAAGTCTAACAAATAACATTTATTACTCACTCTTGTCGCTCAAGCTGGAGTGCAGTGGCACGATCTTGGCTCATTGCAACCTCCACTTTGTAGGTTTAAACGAGTCTCCTGCTTCAGCCTCCCAAGTAGCTGGGATTACAGACATGCATCACCACAACTGGCTAATTTTTGTATTTTTAGTAGAAGCAGGGTTTCGTCATGTTGGCCAGGCTGGTATAGAACTCCTGACCTCAGGTGATCTGCCCACTTCGGCCTCCCAAAGTGCTGGGATTATAGGTGTGAGCCACCGCACCTGGCTTCTGTAATGTCTTTACAGTGACTCATTTTGGCATTAGTCATTCCTTTAACTATCATAGCTGGCACTTTTATCTGAAATATTATAGTGAAGAAAGTCTGGTATAGATTCCAGGGAGCTATAATGTTAACACCAGTGCCTCGTTTGCAAAGTATTTGGGAAATGGAAAGGGATTTCTTATTCAAGAATATTTAAGCCAATATTTTCTCACCCTCTCATCATTGATTGATTTTTTTACTCTTTCTAGATTTTCAGATACTCATGGCCAGGGTCTGTAGACATTGTCTTTTAACGCATGAAGAAAATATGAGTACCTAAATACACATGTCTTAAATAAGAAAATAAACACTTCAAACAACAAAATAAAACCTTCTTTTTACTATTAAAATGACTACTCCCAACAGAGAAATGAGCACGGGAATGAAAAGGTAATTCACAATAATTTAATTATGAAAACAATACTATAATTGTTAATAAGACCTAACATTTACCAGTTTTTTAATTACTATTTTATTTTATTTTTATGAGAACCCTAAGGAGGGGACTCTACTATTATTATTCTTGTTTTGCAGAGAATTTCTCTAACTTACCTAATATGACACAACTCTATGCAGAGAACCAAAATGCAAATATAGACCATCTGATTTTAGAGCCCAGGCTTTCACCATTTCCAAACTGATGGATGGAAGGAAGGAAGAAAGGGAAGAAAAAGAGAAAGAGAAGAGAATAACGGTCTACTCCTTTTACCTATCAACTTGGCAGCTTTTGATTTCATTGTGGTTTTTAAAGATTAATTCTCAATGTTAGTGAAGGCTGGAGGAAACTTGAACTCATTGTATTTGTGGGACTATTAATGATATCATCTAACTCCCTTGCTAAAGCAGTTGACTCAGGAATGAGCACATGACGCAAATTCATCCAATGTGAAGCTTAGGCCTTTTGTTTGAGAACTGGGAAAGATGTGTTTTATTCTCTGAACCTCAAGGAGTAAAAGTGTATCTCTAAGAGTTCTTTGCAGCCCATTTTGTATCTGTGAGGCTCATATCACTGTAGGCAGAGCAGGAGACCAAAACAAGCAGGGTTCTTGGTGGCATTGTTGAGCTACTGGAGAAAACCAATTCTGTGACCTGAATTATTTCTAGACTGTATTTATGAGATACATTAAAAAGGCTTTATTTAAGCCATTCCATTGGTTGAGTCTTTTTTTTTTTTTTTTTTTTTGGCAAATGGCAACTGAAGACATCGTGGTTGATATGCACATCAAAAGTCTTAGCATTTTGAATTTGATTTGACTAAGCAATTTCAGCATAAGGATTTTATAATAATGATATAATCAGGAGCAATGTGCAATGATAAAGCTATAAGAATGTAGCACTTTATTCTATAGGATAAAACAGTATGAAGGAAAACATAACCAAATTACTTTGTTTTAAATAGCAAAACATTGGGAAAAAAACTAATTTTCCAACAACAGAGGATTGACTGATAAATTCTGGTACATTACTAGAATAAAATAGTATGGTGACGCAATATTATAATGCCACAGGCAGTTTCCTAACACAGAAATATTTACAGTATATTTAAGTGAAAAAGGCAGGTTAAAAACATATACATGACTGGGTGCGGTGGCTCACACTTGTAATCCCAGCACCCCATCTCTACAAAAATAGAAAAAAGAAGCAGGATGTGGTGGTACACGCCTGTAGTCCCAACTACTTAGGAGGCTGAGGCAGGAGAATTGCTTGAACCCAGGAAGCAGAGGCTGCAATGAGCCAAGATCACTCCACTGCACTCTGGTCTGGGTGCCAGAGTGAGACTCTGTCTCAAAAAAAAAATATGCTTGCTTTTGTGTATATATGTGAAAGCATATAGATAATATTGAGCTGTTTAAATAAACCACACTATCAAAATATTAAATATATTAAACTAATTTAATTAGATTAAATCAATATTTTATCAAACACGTATATATATGCACATACACATGTATTAAAGAAGTATAAAGCTCTTACAATATTATTTCTGAAAGCGGGATGCTATAGGTAATTTTAAATTTTTATTTGTATTTTTCAATATTTAAGGATATACATTTTTGTCAAATAATAATGAAGGCTATCGCTGAATAACTAGAATTTATCTCAACTTGAAGTGCACAATGTTTGAACTCTTAACAAGAGTTTATAATGTTTCTACGCATTCCTCTAATGCATGAATACCTAACACCACTTTCAGGGAAGCCCTCAATGCCTATTGCTTGCAGAAGCAGAAAAGTTCTCACTGCCTGGAGATTCAAGGTTGGAGTCAGAGCTGATCTTCTAACCTCTCCCCTGGCTCCTCTGCTCATCTTTAAGCACGTTGTGATTTTTTTCCCTTTTCCTTGGAACTTAGCTCTACAATTTTATTTATTGTTCCTCCCTCCCCAGTTCTGTCACTTCAGTCACATCTTTAGGGTATTATTTATTTTTATTTCACTCCCATCTTCACCATTTTTCAACTTCATAAGCTTTCTATAGGCACCTTTATGTCTTTTCCCCTGCCTTACCTAATTATGCTTTTGTTAATTCCTTCATTTATTGTTTTACTTTTTCATTCACTTATTTTTTCACTTATTAAGCTATGTCCCATGCAAAAATTCACCCATCTCTCCATCCATCTATCCATCTCTCCATCTATCCATCCGTCCATCCATCCATCCATCCATCCATCCATCCATCCATCCAGGCATTCATCCCTTCCTCCCTTAATAGTCTCCAGCATGGGTCAGATGCTGACAGGCACAACACAACTCATAGAGAGTAAATATACGACATGCCTAATTCTTTCTTACACTATTGACTAGAGGCATCTAAATGAACGGTTGGCATTAAGGAGCAAAAAAGAGGGCCCAGTAATTAAGTGAGGGCGGTAGAAGTAAGAACCAAAGACACATTTCTGGTTAGGTTTTTACAGAAAATTTGCCTTTCCCCTTTCCTCTTCAGACAAAATAAGCTTTTTAAGCTTTCATCTTAGCCAAGCATATCTCTCATTAAGTCCTGCCTTGACTCTCTCAGACACTCAATACTCTGTTTTCATTCTCACTTAATATTAAGGAAAGAGGGAGGCCGAAGCAGGTGGATTACCTGAGGTAGGGAGTTCGAGACCAGCCTGACCAACATGGAGAAACCCCGTCTCTACTGAAAATACAAAATTAGCTGGGCATGGTGGCACATTCCTGTAATCCCAGCTACTCAGGAGGCTGAGGCAGGAGAATCTCTTGAAACCGGGAGGGGGAGGTTGCAGTGAGCCTAGATGGTGCCATTGCACTCCAGCCTGGGCAACAAGAGCAAAACTCCGTCTCAAAAAAACAAAAACAAAACAAAACAAAACCCAAAACAAAAAACAGAAAAACAAAAACAAAAACCAAAGAAGCTTGTTTAGACTTTGTACATAGCCTGTGCATTTACTAGGATGTATATTCCATGAAGGCAGGGATTTTCCTTCATATAATTAACTTCTGTATGCTGAACAAATATTGATTGGATGGTGAATAAAAGAATGGTTTGAATTTTGCACTCAGTCCTCCCTTAAATCAGAAATCAAAAGAACAAACTTTGCTTTCATCCCTTTTGCTTTTCTCTCCCCTTTTCTTCACTTGAGGTAATTTTGTCTTATGTTGCTGGAGAAAAGGGTTTATTCTACAGCAATGGAGTTAGGATCAACTGTGTGCAGACAGCATATATGTGTGGAATCATCTCACATCATCCAGTGCTATACACATTTCAACCATGCAGTTTTCCCTTAAATGATGCATATTCTCCTCCTATGGTCTGTTGCCTATATTATGATATGTCAATAAATGAAACCAATAAATGTAGCTATAATTTAACTGACTTTAAAAAAAATATTCAATTCAATTAAGATGGTTAGTCCTGTAGCTCAGTGCACATACATCTTCACACAGGCCACACCAACTTTTGCTCTTTGGATCAACTACATGAAAGTTGAAGCTACATATAGTGCAGATGGAGCTATATATGGTGCAATTTTGGGCCATTAGCCATCATTTGCACAGATTTATAAATGAGTATTTGTGTTTATTCTCAAAAGGGGATTCCTCAGGGAGTTGGAAAGCCTTCTTGAGAGGTTTGATAGTTCTTTGTTTACCCAGAGCCCTTTTTCAGAGGGTAGGAAAGTCACTATGGTTGAAGTCAGCACATTGGTTCTCACATGGGCTAAGGCTGCTTAACTAAAGGTCGGTGCGAATGCCGGTGCTCCTCCAGGGATAAGAAGCAGATTATTTAAAGATTTCATTCCTAGAGCTCTGCTTTTGTGTGGGCTTCCCCTCAACTTGCAATTGTGGACTCTTGGAATTCTTCATGAATACATTCTTAAAGTCATAGTCCCCATCACATTTTTTTAAAATGTGGATTTGTTTTATTATTTTTAAAAAACTAAATATGAATGTTTCTCATTACTGGAATAATTCATGTGCGTGAATAAAATTTATGAAATATAGAAGGTCATAAAAAGGAAATGCAACTATCCACAATTCCACTATATGGAGATAACCCTTTATATTTTGATATATTTAAGTCTTTTTCAATGACTACACGTATGTGTATATTCTTTTTATAAAAATAGAATAATTTCATGTGACCTGAATTCAATCACTTAACATATCTTAAACAGTTTTACTTGTCAGTAATATTTTTTGCAATTTTATATTTTAAGGTTGCATAATATAGCATTGTATTCATGTGTCATAATTTATTTGTTTTTCCATTGTCAGGCATTGATTTTTCAGCTACCCTAAATCATCCTAAAAGATAAATCTTTGTAATGAACTGTATAATTCCTTTGGGATAAATTTCAAGATCTGGTATTTCTGGGACAAACGTGGTACACGTATTTTCAAGGCTTTTATATATATACTCCAATTTTTCCATACACAGAAATAATTTATTGCTCCACCCACTGTGCCTAACTGTGCATGCTTCTATGTACAGCCTCAGTGCAGCTATTTTTTCCTTCCTTCATTATATGATTTAAAAAGGATTTACCCTACCTTGGTGCCAAGGATGGCCCTGAATGCTTTAAGCCAATCTCCTTTTCTACAATGATTGGTCCAGGCATGAGTATTTAACACAGACCTAATCCAATTGGATTGTGCCATTTCCCTGGATGTGATGATTAGTTAAGAATTGGTCACATGACCTAAATTTATCCAATCAGAACGGATGTCAGGCATGTACTGGTTGAGAAAAGTGATACACTTTTTCCCAATGACATGCTAAGAAACTGACTCCTGGAATTACTGGAGCTGGCCATTTTGCCTCCATAATGGTAGCCACCTTAAGCACAATGCAGATAGATAGAACTGATCTAAAGTATTAGAACTGGAGCTGGATCACTGATTAAATCATGTCTAAAAACAAATCTACTTCTGCATTTGAAAAACTTTAAGAGTCCACTCATTTTTCGTGAAGTTATTTTGAAGTGATTTTCTGTTATTCACAACCAAAAACATTTAAACTAATAAATCTGTGTGCTCTTTTAAATAAAACATTTTTTGCTAAAATACAGGCAAAAAAAATAGTTCATTGCTGTTTCAGTTTATAATTATTTGATTATGTGCAAGAATGATTTTTAAAATATATTTAATATTGGCCATTTGGTATTCCTTCTTTATGAATAACTTTGGATTCTATAAATATTTTTAAAAATTGTGTCTTCACATGTTGCTTCTTACAGAATTAAAAGGAAGAAACTTGTAGTCAGATTCATTGGAAAATTTTCCATATTGGTTACTTGTTTATAATTTTGAATATTATTTTAACATATTCAGAAATATATAGATTTTGTATATTAAATTTATCACTTTGTCTTTCATAGATTTTATCTTGGCTCATATTCTTTGCCATTCTAAAGCCAGAGAGATAGTAATTTATATTTTCCTCTAGTTCTGTATATTTGTGCTTATCTACACGTTTAAATTTTTCTTTAATTTAAAAATTATTTTGGTGCACTGTGTATGATAGGGCTAAACTTTACTGTCTTCCAGATAGTGACAGCAACTAAATATTTGAGGCAAATAATCTTCAAATATAAAAATACCAATACACCATTTGTTGTTTTGTTTTTCTTAAATTTCCTCCCTGAAAAGTAGGAAAAGTTTTTCTTATTGGTTTTTTATTCAAGGTGTGATTTTTAAAAATCCATTTTTTATAAGCAACTTTTATTCTGAATTGTATTTTTGGCCCATGTGGGGGTGTTGGTGCTATGACTAAGATTAGATGTTTCTATGGCTGCAGATTACTTTTTTTTTAAGAGACAGGAACTTGCCTTTATCTTTCAAGTCCTATACAAAAGGCCTAGCAACTAGCTCACTGTGTCCTATAAATACATTTTACCAACACTTTGTAGTGGATATTCAAACAGGAAGTGGAGAACCAGGAACTAGAAAAAAATAGTCGTCCTAAATCTGCTGTTCAGAGATTAACACCAACAAAAAGGACCATGACAGTTCTTTATTTTTTCTTTGAATTGCAATCTTTTATGTCTCAACCACATAGAGATGGGAAAAGAAATTTTAGGCCTTATGGGGAATTTTCTGATGAAAAGTATTCAGAGGACTTTGGTACAGAGCCGCTTAATGAAGTGAAAAAGATTTAGGCCGTTTGTGAAGGCCTGCAGTGAAAACAAGCACGTCACAACGATTTAAAAGTCGGGTGCATTTTAGCAGATTTATATAAGGGACACAGGGCTGAGACTGTCCCATTATTGCAGGATGATCTCATTCTAAGTGGACTGAATGGGATACTGATTCTGTTTTGGATCAGTAGGCCTGTGTGGTGAGTGGACTCGACTGTGTGTTCTTCAGAGTGTAAGGGTCTTTATGGAAATGATGGTTTAATTTAAATGTGATAGAATAAATAAAAAATAGAAATTGCCAAAAGAGGGCATGGAATGCTGGAAAGCTTTTATACATATTTACAATGTCCTCTAATGCCTACATGCCATGAAGAAATAGAACTAGGATGAGTGAGTGGACTCTACTCTGTGCTCTTCTGAGTGTAAGGGTCTTTATAGAAATGATGATTTAATTTAAATGTGACAGAATAAGTAGAAATTGTCAAAAGAGGCCGTGGAATGCTGGAAAGCTTTTATACATATTTATAATGTCCTCTAATGTGTACATGGCATGAAGAAATAAAAATAGGAGAAGTGAGTAGTGGTTACTCCAATTGATTTTTGCTCCTAAGTATCATTTCCATCTATTTTAACCTATTCACATATATTACTACCGCTTTAAGCTGGACCAGGGATTGGCAAACCTTTTCTAGAAAGGGCCAAATAGTAAATATTTTAGGTTTTGCAGGCCATATGGTCTCTGTTGCAACTCAACTCTGCTGTTATAGTATGACTACAACCATAGACAATACGTTAACAAACTGTTGTGGCTGTGTTCTAATAATACTTTATTTGCAAAAACAGGTGGTGGCGCTGGTTAGGCCTGTGAGCTATGGCTTGCTGTCTCCTGACTGAGACCTGTGGCATCTCTCACCAGGGGTTTTGTAATGGTTTCTCTTACTTACGATGAGTTCACTTCATTTCAGTTCCATAATCATTTATTGTTTTAGGGATTCACAATGCAAGCATCCTGTCCTTGAAGAAGTCCAGAGGAAACACAGATGTGAAAGCCCACAACATGAAAGGAACGAGGTAGGGTTGCTCTCTTTATTGCTAGCAGGTTGGCTTTCTAGAAGCGATTATCCTTTGCTTCCTCTGCTAAAACTCATTTAGTTGTACCTTGTGCCATCATCACAACTTTTTAGTGAGGCAAGTTTGTCTTTCATTATTTGATGATCTTTCCTATAACCATTTTCCTAGACTCATCTTTTTCATTTTCTACTTTCACACCTTAAGTTCTAACCACCACAAAACATAGTACTAGCTACAGAACAACATACATCATCATGCTCTTTTACACTCTGTGCTTTTGCATATGCTGTCTTGGAATGACCTCCCTTTAGTATTCCCACATCCAACAAAAGGAAGAATTTTCTAACCAGGTTTCTGAGGATTGTAATGGACTACCTTGTGGGGTGGAGGAGAGGGAGTTATGGGGAGTTCTTTCTCACTTGAAGGTATTCAAGCAGGGATTGGCTAAATACTTGGCAGATTTATCAATGTTGTTAGAGTCTTGCCCTTTAGCAGGCCCTGAAACCAACCCTGGTTGCTACAGGTGTTGACTGATCACGGCACACACCTGTATTCTTTTTCTGAAGATTTTCCTAAGCTGATGGGAGCCACCTTCCCTGGAGATGCCTTTAGCCCTCTCCCTTCTTTCTCCCTTTATCCTTTCTCTTAACTCCAGCTTGCAGCCAATGACTGCCTGATGTGGGGGTGTAACCACGCAGTAACCTTGCTGTTGGAAAGACCAACTCTGTTAGAAGAGCCCCCCAGAGGACCAGGGTATGACTGAAATTCTCCTGAAACCACATCTATGCCTAATTTCTTCCTCTGTCCTGTCCTGCTTCACACCTTTGCAGGTTTCTTCTGAGAGCATTTCTTTAATGAATTACTTATAAAGGAATCTTAGAAGAGCCGTAAGATTAAATGACTTTTAAGATTTCATATTCATCTACATGATTCTGAGTATGAAAAGAAGGCATTGCATGGTTGAGTTAAAAATATGAATTTTGAAATCAAACAGAATGGGCTTCAATCCTATCTGTACTACTTAGTGGGTCACCTAGGTAATTTTAGCAGTCTCTAATTCTCAATGTTCTCATCCATAATATTGGGAAAATATCAGTATCCACCTGGAAGAGTTGTGAGGATTAAAAGAAATAATGCATATAAGTTTAGCAGTGTCTGGCCATAAAATATGTTTAATAACATTTAATACTTTTATGATCATCATCCTCATTACTATATTTTTCCAAATAGAAAATACAAAGGTGATTTTTATTTGTTTTAATGCAATAAGAAAATTGTCTGGGTAAAGTAACAGGAACTGTGAAAAATGCACATGCTTGCATTTTATGGTGTTTGATGAATATATTTGGTTTCCCCACTGAGGACAGTCTTGTCTATGTACTTTTAGCCAAGTTCATAGCATATATTTATTAAATATTTATTTCTAAATATAAAGACATATTGGATTAAAAAGGGATTTAAATTCTTGAGTAGTCAGCAAACTACAAACAAAAGATTAAACATAATTGAATTTAAGAAGGGAAAACAAATCCATGATTTGTATAAAAAGTGGTACATTCTAATATGTCTAGTCTTGTTATGCCACACATATGTGACCCATGCATTACAGACTTTGCCATAGTCTAGAAATTACAGTCCTTTTCAATGCCCAAATAAGAAGTCTGATTCTCAAATACACTTGAAATCAAAAGTCCTGCCATTTTACCAGGTTCCCAACTCTTATCATGTCCCAGAATTCTTGACTAACATGTTCACTTCACATATTCCACAAAGCTGTCTGGATGTAGTTTGCTGTTTCACCCAGCTTTCGGACTGTGGGCCTTTGCTCCAATGTTCTGCAAGTTACTTACTGGGGTCTTGGGAGTGGTTCTTCCTCTGCTGCTACTCTCCTCTAAACTACTTTGCTAAAAGTGGGGACACAATTTCATTCCTTAATTTCCCACAGCATAATTGAGCCTGAGCTGCTATGTCCATCTCAGGTTACTGAAGATTTATGGATGGACAAAGAGGAATGAACAGTTAGGGCAGATTACATTTTCCTAAGATGGCCACACCATCCTAAATGTTCTTCATGTGATGGGTGATTCTATTAGATTTTATTGCTGAATACCAATTTACCAAAAATTTAGTGGTTTCAATAATACCTATTTATTATCTCTCACAGTTTCTGTTGATCAGAGTCCAGGCATGGCTTAGCTGGGTTTTCTGCTTCAGGATCTCACCAGGCAATGATTAAGGCATTGCCTGGACTACATTCTCATTTGGAGGTTCTGGCTGGAAAGAAGTCACTTCCAAGCTTGCTCAGGTTTTTTCCTCTGTAACTTGCAACTCTAGGCCTGAGACTGTCAGTTCTTAAAGGCCACCTAGTTACTTGACATATGAACCTATCTATAGGCAGTTTGCATCAAAGCAACTTGTTTCTTCAAGGCCAGAATAACTTTGCTTGCCAGTCTGTCAAGATGAGTCTTATATGGCATAATAGCATCCCGGCAGTGACATCACACATCTTTGCTATATAACATACAAGTCTGCTCAGGCTGTCATACCAAAATACCATAGATTGAGTGACTTTATGACAAAAATTTATTTTCTCACAGTTCTAGAGGCCAGAAGTCCAAGATCAGGGTGCCACTATGGTTGATTTCTGGTAAGGACTCTCTTACTGACTTGCAGACTGCTACGTTTTTGCAGTATTGTCACTCGTTGGAGAGAGAAATAGAGAAAGAAATAGAGATTTCCAGTGTTTGTTCTTATAAGTACACTAATCTCATCATGAGTCTCCAACCTCATGATCTAATCATCCCCAATGGACCCGCCTTCAAATACCATCACATTGGGGGTTAGAGTTTCAAATATGAATTTTGAGTGAACAAAAAGATTCATTCCATAAAACAGCCTAATTAAGGTCACAGCATAACACCACATTTAACTCATAACAGAATCAAATCAAGGTTTTTGTCATACTTTACAGTTTAGAGGCAAGTAAGTCTTCAGTTCTACTTTCAAGGAGAATGAATTACATAAGTGTGTCTCTCGTTGGAGTCACCTTAAAGTGTGTTTGCTGTAGTAATGTTGACACACTCTTCCATCAAGAGGTGGGGACCAGTATGTTTCTTTCTATTGAATGAGTCCTTCTTTTTGACTTGCTTCTATTATGTAGGATGCAGTGGAAATGATGCTTTGTGACTTCTGAAGTTAGGTCAAAGGACGTGGTATAATCCTTTCCTTCCCTCGTCTCAAACTCTTTCTTTCATTCTTTATCTGTTTCAGGACATATGCCCTTGGAATCATGAGGTGCTGTGAAAAAAAAGCCTATGACCCTGAAGCCACTATGTTGGAGAGACTTCATGGAAAGGCCCATTTGGAGAGGAGAGGCCATCAGTCAACAGCAGGCATCAACTACTTGACATAGGAGGGTAGTCTTTAGATGATTGCACTTTGTCATCTTTGAGTCTTCCATCTGAGACTGCAGACATTGTAAGGCATAGACAAGCCACCTCTGTTGTGCCCTGTTGGACTTCTTAATCCATAAAACCTAAAAGCAAAATAAATGATTGCTTTATATTGTACATGTTTATTAGTGTGAGAGTGATCTGTTGTGTGATCATAGTGACTGAAGCAACAATGAAGAAAATAATTTAAAACTAGCTAATCTACTATACACAATGGTTCCCAGACTCATATACTAAGACTCTCCATAAGAAGTCTTCTAACGGCCGTCTGTCTCCTTAGGGTCGGCTTTCTACCATGTTGTAGAGACTGCTCTACTGCTCAGTTGGAACATCTTGAAGAGATCCTGCCACTTCCTATTTGAATTCAGGCCCTCAGAAAGGAAAAACAGCATCCTAAAGAAGAAACAAATTCTAGATATTTGAAATATCACTGGCAATGAATACTTAGCCAATGGCAGTCCATGGGAAGTGCCTGAGCACCTTAATAATTTACAGCTTTTCATGCCATATGGGTTCCTTGCTTATTTTTACCTAGCCAAACTGTGTTTTAAACTGTCTCATCCTAAAGTGAAAATGTCTTCTCTTAGAGATGAGTAGAATCCTTAATATTTAGAGAAATAGAAAAGCTATTGACTGCTTTAAAAATGGCATTTTTTTTTTTCAGTTTTCAAAAATATGAAGGTCAATGTTCAAACATAAAACCTGATGATTTCTATTCTATTCAAGAAGGTGGATTTGGAAGAGGCCAAGAGACCATTTCACTTTAAGGCAGGTTGCCTTTCTTGCTATCAATCTAAGCGTGGGTGACAGGAAGAGATGAGATGTTAAAAAGAGATTTACCCTATTCTATACTAAAGAAAGTAAGAGATGTGAATGGAGCAGTATCCCAAAATTAAGGGGAAGTTGCAGGTTTTGTTGTCATAAAATAAGAAGAATGAAATTCAGCAAACAATCCACATTCTTCAACTAAATTATTCCTGAAGGGCATTTGCTATTTAAAGCTTTAAACGTCAAATATAGTTTCCTGGGAGATTTCTTCATTTTTTTTTTTTTTTTTTTTAGTAATGGATTGTCACCTTGTCATCTGTCTCTCAGACTACTCTTCTTTAGTAGTTTGTGAAACCAGAGAACATATCACTTAAATTATTTGTCCTTGTGTATCTTATTTTCAAAAGCAGGACTCCAGGGGCAGTTGGGAGATAAAAGAAAAAAAATCTATGTATCTTATGTTCTATTAAATCACTGGGTCGTTTGTTTTTGGTTAACAATAACACCATCTGGTCTGTTAAAAATTGATTTAATAAATATGCTATGTGACATCAACTGCCCAGACAGATTTGCTCAAGGGACTAATGCCCAGAGTTTGAGAATCTTTGCAGGACTCATTAGTATACATTTGATGGAGGAATGCCCTCTGAATTCTAGGTGCCCACAGGGGATTTGCATATCATGGAGCTGAGGGGTTGTCCTCAGAGAATTACAGTCGGATCCTTTTCCTCAATATTTGTTCCCCTCTAGGGTCACTTGTCAGCCTCCTTTGCTTTTGAAGAGGGTGAGTCACTTTTTTTTTTTTTTTCTTGAGACAGGGTCTTGCTTTGTCGCCCAGGCTGAAGTGGAGTGGTGCAATCATGGCTCACTGTAGCCTTGACCTCTGAGGTCTCAAGTGATCCTCCCACCTCAGCCTCTTGAGCAGCTGAAGTCACAAGTGCATGCCACCACTCCTGGCTCATTTATTTTTAATTTTATTCTTATTTTTTGTAGAGACAGGGTCTCTCTATGTTGCCCAGGCTGAGTCATTTTGATTAAACATGCAGGTCTCTGCTTTAGAGAGACCTCTGCATTTTTTTGTTAGGAAAATTACCATCCTGAAGATTGTTGATTCTATCATTTATCCAAAAAAAATGAGATTCTGACCAGTCCAAACACAGAAGTCCTTGCAGTAAGACTGGGGTTGTGACTTGCATCACAATAAAAATAACGTTGAATATACCTGCTGCAGATAATTTCTAGCAAATAATTTGTACGTTATAATCCTGTTTTCATTTTATCAGTTCGTCTGTGAATTTTACCAACAGCATTTTAATCCTTTCTGCTTTCTAAAGGACTAGAGTTTTGACCAATCTAAAAATCTTTGAGGGAAAGGTTCAAGATTTTTTCTAATACAGAGCTGTTTCAGCATGTTAGCCAGGATTAATCAGCCTTTCACAGGAAATTTTTTCTTATTAAAGAGGAAACCTCACCTGTTTGGGTCACTTACCTTGCAAACAAACTTTCTTTTTCATAGGAGAAAAGCCTGGTGTGATTCCAGGATTTCATTTTCCCTGCTTTCTTTCTTTCCATGTGCTTATTTTTTTGCTCAAGTTTCAATATGCTACCCACAGTCATCTCTTCGTTTATGCCTTTTCTAATTTCTCCAGAGGATTAGAGGTTTCCTCTTAAGTTTCACATGTTTCCGTATGAGGAACCAATCTCTATTATAATGCTTAACACAATGTATTACAATTATCTTTTATGTGTGTTTTTTTTTAAAATAAATGTGAACCTAAATATTGAGGACTATGTATCTTTTTTTCACATTTCTATGCGTTTAGCATAATAGTACATGTTTTCTGAATGTTTCTTACATGAAAAAAATTCCTTTGGTGCAAAAGACTCTGGCAGATTGTTTGCTTCCTAACACAGAAGTTTTCTTCTTTACAGTGGATTTCCATGCCCAAGTGTGATTCCTTTTCATTTTGTTTCAGTGTGGTTTGAATTTTTCTGTGTGCATTGTCATTTTCTTATTCAAATATAATTAACTGGCAGCACAGTTAACACTAATAACAAAATGAGTAATTAGTGTGATGTTTGCTAATGATGTTCAGTTTTACTGCCACCCTGCCTTTATTTTTGTTACTAATGGACCTTGTACTTATCATGATTCTCTACTGTAAACTCTATCAAGAAAAGGATACCGGAAGAGCAGGCATATATGCCTATACTTTTTACTCAGAGGGAAGGACACCCATCTCTATCTAGATGATATCTAAGGTTGCACATAGTCTTTTAGTGTTCTGTACTGCATTGTAGTCTCATCAATATTGTAGACATAAAGTGTGTTCTCATCAAGAAATAATGCAGCAATGGTCTTATGTAGCAATTAAGCATCTCATTAAATTCTGTAGACAAGTCTTCAGCAATCAGATGTTTGAAAGAATTTAGGTCTATGTAAAAGATGTCAGGCATTTTTTACCTCTTATTTTTTTCTCTGTTGCTTCAAATATAGATCTCAAATACAAAGTAATGCACTTTTAAAAAAAGGGTTAATGAGATTTAGGGCAAATCTATCGCTAAATTGTGCTCTTTATGTTTGTATATGAAATGGATTCTGTTTCCTTAAGAACCAACTTTTATTTTTATTTTGGTTTAAGTTGTAAAAGGACTTCCCTCCACAAAATTCCTTTTGTTGGGTTTTATATTCCATATCATAGGAATTTTTATAGCATTTATTGTGTTATGAACATGATTGTTTAAATTTTGTTGAAGATTACTTACATATCTATAGAAATCTATTTTCCACAGCTAGAGTGAGCTTCTTTTGAGAAGAGGGATATAGCTTACATTTTTTCATAAAATATAAAAATATTTTATTATATTTATATTCTCAGCAGTGCTTATCATAATGCCTGCCCAAGGAGAATGTTCAATAAATACTTATTGATTGATTTACTAACTTTACCTTCCAAGTGGTGTTTCAAGCCATAAGTGCTATTTTAAACTTATCCTTTTTTTTTATAAAATAAATACCATTTAGGATTTTTTTTCTGTGAGACCACATAGTGTAATGGTTAAGAGCACAATCTCTAGAGTCAGGTTACTTGGGTTTGAATCCTAATCCTACTATGTTTTGAAACAATTATTTACCTCTCAGTTCTTTAGTGTTCTCATCTAGACAGAACTTACCCATGGAATTATGAGAATTAAATGAGCTAAAATATATGCAATATACCCACAAAAAGAGTTTGAGATATATATATATGTGTGTGTGTGTGTGTGTGTGTGTGTGTATGTATACACATAGATATGTATATATATAAAAAGGATTCTGTAACTTCGCAAGATTCTGGAACAATAGAGTTGAAAGGAATTTTTGAAACCAGAATGAAAAGAAATAAGAACAGGGTCAGAAGCCCTGGTTTGAGCTCAGTTGTGAGACTTCTGAAGTGACTTCATTTATATAACATGCTTATAACTTTGCTACTAACTTCAATGGTGTTTTAAGAGTCCAGATAGAAAAATGATCATTAAGATCACATTGTAAACAGTAAGCACTGTTGATATGTTTGTGATCATTATTACCTCCAAATGAGGAACTGAAGTCTATTTCATGGGCTTTGGCAAGTCACATTCTTTAAGTGCCTGTCTCACATCCATAAAGTGTTGATAATAATAGAACTCAGTTCATAGGACAGCTATAAGGATTAAATGAGTTAACACCTGTAGAAAGTGGAGAAAGTGTTTGTAGATAATATGGGGTAATAAAGGTTATCTATTTATTGTTTTTATGCTTATCCAATAAACACTCGTGATCCAGTACTAGTCTGTGTATGTTTATAATGATTCCTGGGGGTATTGTTAAAAATATTGACCTCTTAGCTAAAGGTTCTGTTGGTAGTTTGGGGGTAGATCTAAGAGAGTGAATAAGAAAAATGTCTGTTGGAAAATTTCTTAGCTTGGTTTTCCTATGTTGACATACATCTGGCTTTAAACTTCCTTATATCTGCCCTGAGATCTATTATGAGTTATGTTAATTTTCTTATGTTACATGTGCTTTTCCAATATTGCTACATAAACAAAAACAAAGAACATTCTCCATATAGGCAAAAATATATAAATACAGGCTTAGCATATATCACACTTGGGGTTTGTTTTGTTTTCCACTAGGGGATTATCTTTTAGTTTTGCATATACCCATCTGCTTCAATAACGAAGAACCATGCAGCACAGAAGCACTTAAGACAATCGTACTTTTAAGTTCAAGATGGTTTCCTATTCTATGCTCAAATACATCTTCACAAAGACTAGTCTTGCTTAAACAGTCTAAACTCTAAACCAGTAATCTTCTAGGTACTAGAAGCCACCAGTTATGAGAGATTTCTTTATGAGTGGCAGGAGGGACTGCTTTTTGTTTTTAATATGAACAGTAAGAATAATTATCCTCCTTGGAATTGTCTAATTTAAGGCTGTTCTTTCACTTGCCCTCTCAACATTGAATCATTCTTATTCTTAACAGTTGAGGAATTTGGTAGAACTCATGACTAGCTTACAAGTCATGGAAACGTGAATATAGAAGTTATTTCTGCTTCAAAAATTACCTTGGTAAAATTATTGGCAGGGGATTTAGCAATCCAATATTCTTTGATTCATCTTTGTATTCTTGCCATACAGAGAGTGGCTGGTACCTTATAAATCTCCAGTAGATATTAGATAAATAATAATAATGGCTTATATTTTGTCAGACATTATGCTAAGCATTTTACGTGCATTATCTCCTTTAATCTTCACCCAATAATGTCAGTACTGTTATTATCCTTATTTTACATAGGAAGAAACTGATATATAGAAAGCCTGAGTAACAGATTCAACTTCTGAGAGCTAGTGAGTGACAGAAACTCTGGGTCTCTTATTATTCCAGAGATTAGCTCTAAAAACCTGCCTTCATTAACCTATAAAGGAGAGATGCATGAATAAATGTTACCAAGTCAAGCTTTGATTTCTTGGCGATATTGTTCCAGGTTAACCCCATTTGGCTCTGATGAGTCTATAATTGGAATCAATCTGCTCTAATTATTGCTTCTGTCTATATACTTTAGATATTATCTCTCCTCCACTGAATTAGAAAGGATTCTTATGCAAGGACAATGACTCATTATTTTATTCCCTCACTATCCCTAATGTAGTGGACTCACGCTAGGTTTTTGCTAAAAAATATTGACTACATAGCCAAATGACTAGAACATACTAAAAATAAGCAGCAGATAAACAACAGGTAACTGGCCTCAGTGCTCTCTATTGTAAAGGTCACAGATACGAGTAATCATTTTTTAACTTCTTTGGTAATACCTGATGCAACTTAAAATTATTTCTTCAACTACCTTCAGAGCACTGTTATAAAGGCACTGCCTTTCCTTTATCTTACAAGAAGGATTTCTACAAGATAGTAAATTTCTATGCTTCTGACATGAGCAACAATTCTGTTTGTTTGCTTCTTGTTTATTGATAGACAAAGAAGCAGAAATTAGGAGTCTTTGATAGTATTCAAACTTACAACTATTTTGGTATTATAGGATCCATAGCTCTATTAGTCTTGAATTTTTATCTGCTAGATTATTTAATGTTGATATAATTTTTAGTGTTGCTTAATATAAAGAATCAATGTTTTTACATGTGAAGATCTGGGTCTAGGTTTCAGTTAATATTCACTGGTTGTGTGACCATGGGTAATCACTTGTGGTTCTGTTTTCACATCTGTAATATGTGCCTAAGAAAAGCAGGCTCAGTGGCCAGTGTGAAAATTAAAAGCGAAAGTGCATTGTAAATGATAAGGAACTAAGCAAAGCCAGATTATCATTAGGTCAAAAGACACACCAGCTAACTTCAGGGCTTCTGATAGTTAATTTTATGTGTCAGCTTGACTGGGCTAAGGGATGCTGAGATAGTTGGTAAACATTATTTGTGGCGCATTTGCGAGGGTGTTTCTGGAAGAGGTTAGCATTTAAATCTGTAAACTGAGTAAAGAAGATCTACCTTCAGCAGGGTAGATAGACATCATCCATTTTTTTGATGCCCTAAACAGAACAAAAACATGGAGGAAGGAGGAATTTGCTCCCTCTGCTTGAGCTAAGGCGTCCATTTTCTCCTGCCCTTGGGCAACTGTGCTCTCGGTTCTTGGGCCTTCAAACTCCAACAGCAACTGACATGACTGCCTGCCCTGACTTGGTCTGGAACTACACCAAAGCTTTACTGAGACTCCATCTTGCAAACGGCAGATCACACAGGACTTCTCAGCCTTCATAATCACATGAACCAATTCCTTGTAACAAATGTCTTTGCATATATCTACATATCCCCTTTTGGTCCTGTTTCTTTGGAGAACAATAATTAATACGGGGCTCTTTGATTCTACATGTTTTACTGATGCCCTAAAATGGCCCCAAGGTTGTTTATGGAGTTAGAGCGTAGACTTTGTGGTGGAGCTGCCCTGGAGTTGTTGCATACTCGTTAGATACACTTGGAGAAGTTACTCGCCATTCGTATCCATAAGCCCTTCCTCTTACTATTGTTTCCTTTACCTGCAAAACTGCCTCTAACTTGGTCAAGTTGCACATCAAACTTAATTCGCATGAAGCTACCATGGCTTGTCCTCTGTTCCCAGGCAGAGTTTACCTCTCCTTCCTCTGGGTCACCACTGTGCACTCTTGTCTCATTGATCCTCTCTTGTGGATCAAATATGTCCCTTCTGTTCAAATATGTTTCATGTAGTTCCTTCAACCTGAGATGTTCTCTCTTATTCTTGGGCCTTCACACATGCTACACTTCTGACTAGGACATTGTTCTCTGTCTCCGAACATACCATCTCCTCATTCTTTAATCTTTTAGTTATATGTTTCTTCCTTGGAAAACAACCTGCCTTAACTGTTGTAACACCTGATCCAACTATTTGTTTAATTTTCTAATTTTCTCTGATAGACTGTTAACTTCTTAAAGGCAAGGAAACTTTTTTATTGTTCACTGCCATATCCCCAATGCCTAAGTGTTTGGCCCATTATCATCACTTAAATATTTGTTAAAGGAATTAGTGTCTTACACTTAATATAGAGTCTTTTGGAAAAATTGTTCTGACTTATGAAATACGCTTTGTTTGTGAAACCACCACAAAGTAATAAGGGTATCTATCTATCATCATTATCTATCTGTCTATTTCCCCTGCCAGAAGAAAAAGGGTTAGGTCTTGCCAGCCGAATGGAATTGTTCTTTTATCCAAGAAAGGAAAATAGAGAGTCAGAGACCAGGGTAACTCTTAAAACATGTTCCTCATGCCATATAGGAAAGACCCAGGGATTAGAATAACATGAATACTACACACTAAAGAAAATGTGTTTTTGAATGGACCAATCAGATGGATACAAAGAAATTAAGATTATGATCCACAAGCAATGTTAATTTTGTATTGAGATAGCTGCAAAAACAATTTAAAAAAGCTGCTGTCTGTTTCTCAAAGAACAGATGAGAGGAGATTGGTGGAGGAGTAATCATTAGTTGGTGATGGCCATCTCCAGTCATTAAAAAATGGTTTGAGAATAATGTTAACACAACACAGCAAGACAGCAGCACAGAACAGGTGAAGACAAACTTGCAGACTCACCAAGAACAGGGTTTCTTTGCAGTATACTCTGCTGAAATAGATACTGTAGAATTATGTTTCTTAGAAGATCTGAAAACTTCACAAAAACTATATTAAGAAGAAAAATATAGAGCAGAGGTATTTTAGGATGTGAAAATCATGTCTCTGAGTAGTTACACTGTAAACACTAATGATAGGCATACTCTTTCCATGAGTCCACCAAATCGCAAACTTAAGATTATTGTGTTTGCTCACTTACTACCTGCTCCTAAAACCCTGATGCAGTAGAGAACTGATATAGGCCACAGCCTAATCTCACCAGCATTCTTCATACAAGCTTATCGGAGAACATTTAAGAGATACAAAAGAAAATACAGTATATCTTATGTATTTAAGTAATAAAAAATTGAATCTGGAGGTTACATATAAATAGCAAATATTTCGCAATATCCCTGTTCTCATTGTCTATCAAAGTAACCACTGGGGTTGGGAAAAAAACAAAACAAAACAAAACAAAACAAAAACAAACAAACAAAAAAAACCACCAAAAAACCTAAGGGGGAGAAGAATAGTAATCTCACAGCCAGAGATCTGGGTCCTTAATGTCTGGGTTACCCTGTGAGCCTGGGTCATTTACCACTTAGATGGGTGCCTTCATTGTTTTTTCTTTAACAATTATTTCCCCAATTATAATGGATCTTCCCTTATGTTTTCCACACTATTTCATTCCTCTTTTGTGATGCAACATCTTGGCCCATATCCAAAGCTTTATTTATTTTTCTATATTTATAGAAAGAAATTCATTTTCAGATGCTGAAGGCAAGATAGCAAATGAGGAATTCAAGTGATCATGAGTATTTATATTCCACTCTTCTTCCTGGATCCAGTACATTCTTTGTCCCCTTGCACCTAGATAGTTCTGGCCAGTGGAATACAAGCAGAATGATGAATGCCCTCTCCCAGTTGGTCCCCAAAATCTTTGTTAATGTCCCTTCAGCATTATTTTCATTTTTCTGGTGTAGTGGTTGGCTCTAGAGCAGTGCTATCTGATGAAAAATAGAAAGCAAACACACATATAATTTAAAATATTCCAGTGGTCATATTAAAAACAGTGAAAAGGGCCAGGTGCGGTGGCTCATGCCTGTAATTCCAGCACTTTGGAAGGCCGAGGCAGGTGGATCACCTGAGGTCAGGAGTTTGAGACCAGCCTGGCCAACATGGCGAAAACCTATCTCTACTAAAAATACAAAAAATTAGCTGGGAGTGGTGGCACGTGCCTGTAATCCCAGCTACTTGGGAGGCTAAGGTGGGAGAATTGCTTGAACCCAGGAGGCGGAGGTTGCAGGGAGCCGAGATCGCACCATTGCTCTCCAGTCTGGGAGACAGAAGGAGACTCTGTCTCAAAAATAAATAAATAAATAAATAAATAAATAAATAAATAAATAAATAAATGTAAATAAATAAAAACTGTGAAAACAAACAGATGAAATTAATTTCAATAATATACTTATTTAACACAATATATTATTTAAAAATGTAACCAATATAAAAATTGTTTAAACGATAGCTCATATTCCGTTTTTTAATACCAAGTCTTCAGAATTCAGTGTCTATCTTATAAGCACATTTCAATCCAGACTACATGTACATTTCAAGTGCTAAAGGTTCACATATGGATAATGACTATTCTACTGGATGGTACATTTTTGGAGGATGGAGTAAAGAGAATGGAGAAAACCCTGGGTCACTGAATGACTATGGAGAAATGTCCTGCATCACTGATCTACAATGAACTGTAATGTAAGAAATAAACCTGTGTCAAGTCTGAGATTTGTCAATTAAGATTTTGGAACAATGAGAACACTGGGACACAGGATGGGGAACATCACACAAGACGGCCTGTCGTGGAGTGGGGGGAAGGGGGAGGGATAGCTTTAGGAGATATACCTAATGTAAATGTAGAGTTAACGGGTGCAGCACACCAACATGGCACATGTATACATATGTAACAAACCTACATGTTGTGCACATGTACCCTAGAACTTAAAATATAATAATAAAAAAAAGATTTTTGGATTTGTGATTATCAGCTAATGTCCTATGGAAGTTTAAATTATCATGCAGCAAATATTCACTACATTTCCTTTGTCTTCCCTTAACCTCCATAACCTCAACTTTCTTGCCTCACTGATACCGAGCCTGGCCAGGTGATTTGCTTTGGCCAATGGAGTGCTGACAGAAAGACAGTGTGCTGATGCTGACGCTAAGTGTAGGCTGGAAGACTATTTCATGATTCTGATTAACTTTTTGAGTTTTTGTCTTCTTTAAAAAAATATAAATCAAAAAAAGAAAAATAAATTGAAAATAAAATTAAGAAAAGGAAAACATATAAATCAGATGACCTACTGGTCCCAGGAAAATGGGAAATACCTTCAGCATTCCTGAAATGAACCTATGGCCTGGAGTTCAGTTCAGCTGTCTAGTCTAGATCAGTTGAACATCAGCTCACCTGCTGATATGTATGAGCAAGTAAAAATGCTTATTGTTGCTTGCAACTGTGTTTTAAGGTGAATTGGTATGCAGTGTTATAGTGATAATAGCTGACTGATAGAACTACCCTAAAAGAGTTTTATTCCCCACGGAAGAACCATCTACCCCACTGCCAACCCACAATCCTGTCTTCCTGTTGGTGCTTTTCTATGGTACATCTCCTCTTCCATCTTTCTTTCCCTTTCACAGTCCTCTAACTCATGTTCTCCCAGGTTATCAGACAGTGTTGGTGGGCTTTTTGTTTTATAATTATTTATATGTGTAATTCAGAGGTTAGCCAACTTCTTCTTACAGCTTAAGATCTACATATATAATCATCCATTCAGTCATTCAATACTTATGTTCTAGGCGCTTGTAATCTACAAGGATGCAATAAAGAATAAGAAAAACTATTTTCATGGCACTTACCTTTTTTTGTGAGGAATAGACAATACACAAATAAAAAACACAAAGCGTGTACTCTTACCACAAAGAAGAATAAAGAAGACTAAGAGATTGGAGATGGGGGTTATTGCTATAGAAATGATTTCATAAACCCCTTATTTTATATGTTGTATAAATATAAACCTCTCTAGAATCTTTGCCTATTGCTACAAGCTTATATTCTTATACTTCTCTGTGGCTTCCAACTACTTCCACTGAATGAGTTGATTTTAAGGATTATTTTTGTCATTTTATTTGTCTTGCATTTTTCTATCTTGCGTTTGCTGAGTTGATGAACTTAGTATCACACAAACTATTCACACAAAGGCATTTGTGTGTATGTAAGACTTTACTGAAGGTGTCAAGAATATAGAAGTATTTTCACTATGGTAACACAATTTAAAACTCAGTGTTAGTTCTTCCCAGTCCTAAAAGTCTCAAAGTAAGACCTCTGCCTCCTGCCTTGATGTTTATTTGCATTTTCTGTCTTTATTCTTTTGTTCTACTTTCTGAATTCTCATTTTTTCCTTTAGCAGAGCAACTGAGCTAGCTTCCTTTTTTACCTGGCTCCCCTAGTCCAGGCCCCCAAAGTCTCATTTTTTTTTCCCACTAAATAGTTTACAAGTTATTTTTCTACAGATGGCAACATTCAGGATTAGAGGTATTACATTATATGCTTAAGGTCACACAGCTACAATGTAATAGAGCTGAAATTTCAATCTAGCCTATCTCACTTTAAAACTAATGTTTGTGAAGTGAAAACAAATTTCATAGTCACTTCACTTAGCAAACACGTAAGTATTTTCCTTTTAATAAGTAAGCTCATTTGCTACCCAGAATCTGCCTAATGGAAACTAACTTAATCTAATTGCTTCCATATAAACTCAGCCATTCCATGAGATAAGAATTTACACACGGATACACAATTGAGGTCTTAATTCTAAGGGTGGTCTTGTCTGTGGCTATCTTTTGTTCATTGATAGCATCCATTGGGTTATTTGTCACTTAGCCTGTTTGTTAGGCAACGGACTCTGTAACATATCTATTGCTTATATCCATTGTCTTTCAACAGTCATTGATGCTAACCTGATTCTTCATTCTATTCTTGAGACTCTTCCAGTCACTGTGCTCTCTTTGTCACTTTCATGAGAACAAAAGTAAATCTCACATGCTTTTGCCCAAACCAGACTAATATGTGGGACACTTGGAGATTCTTTCAGGGCCGTCTACTTACACATCTTCTTCAGGCAGTGCCTCTTCAATGACCTGCCTTTTCCTTTCTCACCTTCAATTCCCAGGCTGATTTACATGCAAATGTATGCTCTCTAACCCAAGCTGAGCCCTTAGCACCATTTTCAATGCTTTTACTTGTCTTTGGTTCACTCCTTCTCCTATTGATTCACTGATGGTTGCAAGTATGCATCTCTCTCTTTATAGCGTATTTTCTTTTGAACAAAAATTGGAGATATCAATCAAAAACTTCCTCAACTTCTCTTTTTCTCTATTATTTCCTCAGAAATGTCATAGGAACTATATGCATTGACAAGGAAGAGTAACATATGGTTCCTGAATTTATGGAATTAAAAACATACGCTCAAGTACACAATGAGGGCTATATGCAGTACATGCTAAAGTTTGTAATGATAACAAGAAAAATGTGTACAGAGGTTATAGAAAACTTAGATATGTTATTTTCTTTTAAGCGTACAACTACTTGGAAGATGAGTATAATTATTACCCTCATTACAAAGATGAGTGAACTGAGGCTTAGAGATACAGTGTAATTTGACAAAGATGTCTAAGTAAAAAAGTAAAAAACATAGCAGAATCAGGACTTGCAGTCATGTCGGACTTGTAAAAAATAATAGACTCTCCTGTGAACCTGTGTATGATATTTTGCTAACATTTTGTTAACTCTGTTATCTGCCTCCTGTCTTGGCCCAAATCTGGATGAATTTAAGTCCAGGCAAGCAATCCTAGCAGCAGGCTACAGATATTGCCTTGAACCTTAGTCAAAGCATCAGTAACATGTATGTCTGTCTTTTCTCCACCCTGCATTTCTTATTTCTAGGGATCCTTTCCAAGCAGCAAAGTAGAAGTAGATTAGATGGGACAACATGGATATATAATATATGAATTATTAACCCTACTTCTGACTAGTAGCAGGAGAAACAAAATGTTAGCAGAAGCTGGAAGCTTCTTCAAACACACGAGGTAAAATTAATGTTTTTTTCTTACATGAGTCATTTTTCTAAATGGCCTGTTCCTTTGTCAGGGATACAAACTCCCAAATCTTCCCATGGTTGGAACCTACTTGTCCCTGTGAGGTTGTCTCACTTTTTACTTATTTTAATTGCATGCATTTTTAAAACATTTTATTCCTGTTATCGTTAGGTGAGGTTCCTTTCACAAATATCTGAAAAAGGAATATGTTCAGTGCAGCTTTGATCAATATGTTTGTATCTATCTAGTAGGAACTTCATTACATGCACAACTACCCTCACTCCCATGTTTTAAAAAAAAATGCAACCCACTAAAAAGTACAGCTGGATTTCTCTCCTTATTTGACTCTATATTCCCTAAAGTTTGTCTAAACTGAATGGCTCCTTCTGAATTTACTACGTAACTCCTAATTTTACCAGCTAACTTTATGCCTTCCTCTCATCTTCTCCCATAGATTGTCTCTCTGATCAATACTTCCCACTTAGCATTCTTAGTCAAGCATAGTCTCAGAGTGCATAAACCATCCTCTATTGAAAGTTACATTCTTATGAGAGCTACATTTCTTATAAACCTGACAGCTTAATATTTTGTGTTAAGATTTTTTGTTGTCACTTAGTAATAGAGGCTTGACCGTTTTTCATCAGTTTTCAAAGTACTTACCTTTCACCTGGGGACTTTCTTATGAAAAGGGACAAGGACTATCTACTCCAATATGCTATTCAAACATACCACAATTCCCATCAGCCACCTCTGTGCCAATTTTAAACAGTGCCCTTTGTTTTATTTACTGGTGATATAGAGTAACCTGCCAAAGATGGTTTCAAAGCAGTGTCCACTGGGTGTAAAAACAATAGAGATGTTACATATTGTCTCAAATATATTTATCTGAGCTCATCAGTGTTGCTTTTGGAAAAAGTTGTATTACTCCCTGAAACACTATAAACAAAATTATAAATTTAGAAAATATTATGATGTGCTCACTGGGATTGTAGCTGTCATTGTTAAAAGGATTTAGGACTGGAGGGCGGAGCAAGATGGCCAATAGGAGCAGCTCCAGTCTCCAGCTCCCAGCGCGAGCGACACAGAAGACGGGTGATTTCTGCGTTTTCAACTGAGATACCGGGTTCATCTCACTAGGGAGTGCTGGACAATTGGTGCTGGTCAGCTGCTGCAGCCCAACCAGGGAGAGGTGAAGCAGGGGGAGGCATCACCTCACCTGGGAAGTGCAAGGGGGAAGGGAATCCCTTTTCCTAGTCAGGGGAACTGAGACACACAACACCTGGAAAATCGGGTCACTCCCACCCCAATACTGCACTTTACCAAGGGTCTTAGCAAAGGGCACACCAGAAGATTATATCCCACACCTGGCCAGGAGGGTCCCACACCCGCGGAGCCTCCCTCATTGCTAGCACAGCTGTCTGCAATCTAACTGCAAGGCAGCAGCGAGGCTGGGGGAGGGGTGCCCACCATTGCTGAGGCTTAAGTAGGTAAGCAAAGCTGCTGGGAAGCTTGTACTGGGTGGAGCCCACAGCAGCTCAAGGAGGCCTGCCTGTGTCTGTAGACTCCACCTCTGGGGACAGGGCACAGCTAAACAACAACAACAAAAAAGCAGCAGAAACCTTTGCAGACACAAACGACCCTGTCTGACAGCTTTGAAGACAGCAGTGGATCTCCCAACACGGAGGTTGAGATCTGAGAACGGACAGACTGCCTGCTCAAGTGGGTCCCTGACCCCTGAGTAGCCTAACTGGGAGACATCCCCCACTAGGGGCAGACCGACACCCCACACCTCACACGGCAGGGTACACCCCTGAGACGAAGCTTCCAAAGCAAGAATCAGACAAGTACACTCGCTGTTCAGCAATATTCTATCTTCTGCAGCCTCTGCTGCTGATACCCAGGCAAACAGGGTCTGGAGTGGACCTCAAGCAATCTCCAACAGACCTACAGCTGAGGGTCCTGACTGTTAGAAGGAAAACTAACAAACAGGAAGGACACCCACACCAAAACCCCATCAGTAGGTCACCATCATCAAAGACCAAAGGCAGATAAAACCACAAAGATGGGGAAAAAGCAGGGCAGAAAAGCTGGAAATTCAAAAAATAAGAGCACATCTCCCCCTCCAAAGGAATGCAGCTCATCGCCAGCAACGGATCAAAGCTGGATGGAGAATGACTTTGATGAGTTGAGAGAAGAAGGCTTCAGTCCATGAAACTTCTCAGAGCTACAGGTGGAATTACGTACCCAGTACAAAGAAACTAAAAATCTTGAAAAAAGAATGGAAGAATGGGTAACTAGAATAGTCAATGCAGAGAAGGCCATAAACAAACGGACAGAGATAGAAACCGTGACATGAGAAATACGTGACAAATGCACAAGCTTCAGCAACCTACTCAATCAACTGGAAGACAGTATCAGCGATTGAGGATCAAATGAATGAAATGAAGCGAGAAGAGAAGTCTAAAGAAAAAAGAGGAAAAGGAAATGAACAAAGCCTTCAAGAAGTATGGGATTATGTGAAAAGACCAAATCTACATCTGATTGGGGTGCCTGAAAGTGAGGGGGAAAATGGAACCAAGTTGGAAAACACTCTGCAGGATATCATCCACGAGAAGTTCCCCAACCTAGTAAGGCAGGCCAACATTCAAATTCAGGAAATACAGAGAACGCCACAAAGATACTCCTCGAGAAGAGTAACTCCAAGACACATAATTGTCAGATTCACCAAAGTTGAAATGAAGGAAAAACTGTTAAGGGCAGCCAGAGAGAAAGGTCGGGTTACCCACAAAGGGAAGCCCATCAGACTAACAGCAGATCTCTCGGCAGAAAATCTACAAGCCAGAAGAGAGTGGTGGCCAATATTCAACATTCTTAAAGAAAAGAATTTTCAACCCAGAATTTCATATCCAGCCAAACTAAGTTTCATAAGTGAAGGAGAAATAAAATCCTTTATAGATAAGCAAATGCTGAGAGATTTTGTCACCACCAGGCCTGCCTTACAAGAGACCCTAAAGGAAGTACTAACATGGAAAGGAACAACCAGTACCAGCCATTGCAAAAACATGCCAAAATGTAAAGACGATTGATACTAGGAAGAAACTGCATCAACTAACGAGCAAAATAACCAGTTAATATCATAATGACAGGATCAAATTCACACATAACGATATTAACCTTAAATGTAAAAGTCAGGAAACCACAGGTGCTGGAGAGGATGTGGAGAAATAGGAACACTTTTACACTGTTGGTGGGATTGTAAACTAGTTCAACCATTATGGAAAACAGTATGGCCATTCCTCAAGGATCTAGAACTAGAAGTACCATATGACCCAGCCATCCCATTACTGGGTATATACCCAAAGGATTACAAATCATCCTGCTATAAAGACACATGCACATGTATGTTCATTGCAGCACTATTCACAATAGCAAAGACTTGGAATCAACCCAAATGTCCATCAGTGACAGACTGGATTAAGAAAATGTGGCACATATACACCATGGAATACTATGCAGCCATATAAAAGGATGAGTTTGTGTCCTTTGTAGGGACATGGATGCAGCTGGAAACCATCATTCTCAGCAAACTATTGCAAGAACAGAAAACCAAACACCGCATGTTCTCACTCATAGGTGGGAACTGAACAATGAGATCCCTTGGACTCGGGAAGGGGAACATCACACACTGGGGCCTATTATGGAGAGGGGGGAGGGGGAGGGATTGCATTGGGAGTTATACCTGATATAAATGATGAATTGATGGGTGCTGACGAGTTGATGCGTGCAGCACACCAACATGGCACAAGTATACATATGTAACAAACCTGCACGTTATGCACATGTATCCTAGAACTTAAAGTATAATAATAATAGTAAAGAATAAAAGTACTTTATGATAAAAAAAAGGATTTAGAAAGATGTTACTCAAATACTTAGCGTCTCTCTCTCTGTCTTTTTGGCTGCATGTGTGTGAACAGTCTTCTTTCAAGTTTTTTGGAGAGTTTGAGTCACCTGTGAGCATCAGAATAAAAAGAATTTTCAAAAATGGAAAATATTCAGTTTGTTGTCATGCCCTTTATTTATAGGAATAAATTGCCATCCTAAAACTGCAGGTCTGCGAGGTCTCTTTAACCTTTCCACTTCAATCAAAACATATTCTGAGTAGAAATTTCTGAAAACAGTGCCTGTGCAATGACTACAATAGAAAAAATAATTTTGGAAGAAGCAAGAAGCAGGATATTATGCACACTCTCTGAATTCCTAAAACATCATTTAAAAATAGGAGTTCTTAGCCAGAAGAACCCTGTCTGCTTAGAGAGAGTCCTTGCATGCGTAGTAGGCAACTGGTGTAAAAACTAGATTTTTTTCTATGTCAAATTTTCTGCTATATGAAATTGTTTTGTGCAGTAAGAATGGACTCAGTGGTTTATTGGTTGTAATGAAAGGCACAGCCTGGGGGAGCACCTCCTTAAGTTGAGGTGAAGTGAAGGACTGACGGTTTTCACATGGAAAGTGTATATTATAAAGAACGCTGGAGAGCTCCTCAGGGTGCTCTGCATGTACATTTTGCTTCAGATGACTTTCTTGTGGAGGCACAGTCTAAGCATTCTACTTTCTCAATTCCAGAAGTTCTGAACAGGGGCAGCCAGGCTTTGCTCTCCAAGTCAGTAATGTGTGCCTGTGTGTGTGTGTGTGTATGTATGTGTGTCTGTCTGTATGTATGTACCATTTTCACTCTCGTTGATTTGTGAGGCTTGGTGATGTGGGACACAAAAAGAAAACTTCAAATCTTTAATTCTTCCGGCTTTCAGAGTCTTACACTTAGGCTAAAGCAGAAGCTAAATTTGATAGTTCTCTGGTTAGAAGGATGGGTCGGTCCCCAAGGTGTTAATGCAGTTTTCCTGATGTGTTTATTATATTGCATATTTTGAAAGTACTCGGCTTGGTGTTCCTTCATGTAGACACAGTTATCCTTCATGCAAGTGAGGCACAGGAATAAAGAAAGGGGTTGGGAGTGTGTAGTGTGGAATTAAATGGTTCAAATAAATCAGGGATAATACAAGTTCAAACAGAAGGAAAAAATGTGATATTCTTAAAAGGCATCTGGCGTTCTTAAGACTTACCTGAACCAGTTGCGTAATTTGCCTAATTCACATTCATGAATTAGCAGACGACTCCTGGTGGAATACATAATTTGAAACTGGAGAGGCCTAAGTTGGAATATCAACTCTTCTATTTATCAATAAAAAGTTCTTGAACAAAGTAAGCAAACTTTCTGGGCACCATTGTCCTCATCTGTGGAAAGAGAAATAATAATGAATATTTACTTGAATTTTTGTAGGAAACATTATAATACATTCAAATTTCCAACTGCCTATCTCACAGTAGGTATTTAGAAATATTACTTATATCGTCTACTGTCAGAAAAATGTAGTGTTGCTTTGTTTTGGCATGTCTATTGTAAAATTCTCATGGGCTTAAATTTTAATAAGGTTAAATTCTTAAAATTAACTTCTCTATGAGGATATATACATCGTCAAGTCAACATCATGCACCTAAATTTGAACGTCTTCTAACACATCTTCCAAAAATAAACATCAAGTAAAGGAGAGGTTAGTAAATTGTTTTTCTGTAAAGGATAAATAATTGAGGATTTTGGGCCATAGCATCTCTGTCACAACTAATGAACTCTGCTGTTGCAGTGTGAAAGCAGCCATAATAATTGATAAACAAATTAGTATGTCTATGTTCCAATAAAACTTTATTTTAGGCAGATAACGTGCCAGATTTGGCTTAGGAACCATAGTGAGCTGAACTCTAAAGCAGGAAAACAAATGTAACCACGTAAATCTCATACATTGAATACAATTGTAAGTCAGAGAAATTACAAACTTCAAAATTGTATTTAGTAGAAAAAGCAAATATTAATTTTTACTGGAGGTACTTCTTACACATCCAATATAAGCCTTTGTAAGGTGAGTTGAGAAAAAGTGTTGAAGAAAGAAGAGGGAAATAAAAGACCTATAATTGAACTAAAATTAACTGTAGGAAGAAGAATTCAATTTATGAGAGGAGATGCTGAAAAAAGCTTCCAGTAAATTTGAGCACTGACTATAAGAAAGTTACTTGAACATGAGGGAGGCCTCTGGGAGGCAATCTTAGAAAGGCAACACTTCGAGAAGAGGAGAGTAAAAAGGAGAGAAAAGTCTTCCTCTGAAAACTGCATCCTAAAGAGAAAAAGAGCAAGAGAGAAATGGATGATCCTGCAAGACAAAATAAAAATTCAAACATCTGGAGGCCGTAACACTTCATTCCTTCTTCCTGGCTGAAACAGCCATCTATTAAAGAAACTACATGTTGTAACACTGACAGAAAAGTGGTCTTAAACTAGGTATTTTAAAAACTACCCAACTGTCAGCCTGCCCACAGAAATTCAGGAGTACAACCAATCTTACATATGCAGTTGTCTTAGTCAGTTTCTGTTGTTTATAACAGAATACCTGACACTGGGTATTTTTTGAAAGGAATTTATTTCTTACAGTTTTGGAGGGGAGATGCTCATGGTTTAGTAGCCACATCTGGTGAGGGCCTTCTTGCCGGTGGGAACTCTGTAGAGTCCTTAGGCGGCACAAGACAACACGTGGTGAGGGGGCTGGGTGTGCTTACTCAATTCTCTCTTCCTCTTCTTATAAAGCCTCTATTTCCACTCCTGTGATAACCCATTAATACATTAATTCATTCATGAGGACCCTCATGACCCAATTTCCTTTTAAAGGTTCCACCTCTACATACTGCCACATTGGGGGTTAAATTTCAACATGAGTTTTGGAGGAGACAAGCATTCAAACCATAGCAACAGCATAAGAAAAAGCAAATACAACATTTAAATATAAGTTTTTCAGGTGAAGAAAATGCCATTGCTCCACTCTGGATCAACCAGAAGGGAGAAGAAAATTGTAATGCATAGTTCCATACTGAAGCATACATCCTTAAACGAACACATGAAGAAAGATCTTGTATCAGATATTCAAAATCTATGTACAAAAATGAACACAAGCAACAAAAAGAAATGAATTGAGAATGGATTGAATTCAGGAAAAAATAAAAAAAGGTTAAATCATATCAGAAATGAAGACTGATTTACAAGATCAATCTTGCAAATCAAGAATAGAATAGATGTAAATAAAAACTAAGATACTCTAAAGAAATTCAGAAAATGATAATGAAAAAGTAAAAAGGGTCAGAGACAAAGTTTTTTAAATTAACACAGGCAAGGAGGAACCAACATAATTGTAACTGGAATCCCTGAAGATCGAAAATTCAACACTGACAAATAAATAATATTTACAACTCTAATACAAGAAACGTTTTCTGAAGTAAAATGAGATCTATGTCTATGTATTACAAGGAAGTGGCTGGGCGGAGTGGTTCATGCCTGTAATCTCAGCACTTTGGGAGGCCAACATGGGCAGATCACTTGAGGTCAGGAGTTCGAAACCAGCCAGGCCAACATGGTGAAACCCATCTCTACTAAAAACACAAAAATTATCTGGGTGTGGTGGCAGGCGCCTATACTCCCAGCTACTTGGGAGGCTGAGGCAGGAGACTCTCTTGAACCCTGGGAGGCAGAGGTTCCAGTGAGCTGAGATGGCACCATTGTCCAGCCTGGGCAATCAGAGCAAAACTCCATCTAAAAAAGAAAAAAGAAAAAAATAAAGAACTACCAGGTACTTGGTAAAATTGTCCCCAAATTATTAACCCTGATACATATTTTAGTAAAACAATTAGTTATAAATATAAAGAAAAATACTCGTGGCCTCAGGAAAAACAAAATATAAATCAAAGTATCAAAGGAATGTCATTTTCAAGGAAAATCAAAAAAGAAAGTATGAGCCAAAGATTTTATATCCATTTAAGTTGTCTCTTAAGCTATACAAAAATAGTTTTAAACATGTAATAACTTGAGGCATATTATATTCTTGATTTTCCTTTGGGCAAACTTTGAGAGAATAAACTTCATCCAACCAAAAACCAAATAAAAGAAAATTCCAACAAAAGAAATGACTTAGTTTTAAATATAAGTAAGATTAAGAAAGGTGAGGATGAGGTTGAAGTGAGTATGTCAACATGTCACATGTAAATATTATATGCTTTTAGAAAGGAAAGATAATGTAGCTAACAGAAGAAAAGAAAGAGGTAAGGAATAAGTAGAATAAGCTCATTGATTATTATATAAGCAATATGTACAATCAAGAAGCTCATTGATTATAATATAAGCAATATATACAATCAAGAAGCTTATTGATTGGTATATAAGCAGTTTAATGGAAATCAAAGAGTACCACTAAAAATGAACTAACAAACCAGATAGTAAAGATTAAACAAGAAAGAGAACTCCACAAATATTTAACAGTTATGTCAGTATAAAATATAAATATTTCTAAATTCTAGAAGAAACCAAAATAAGAGAAACACATGATACATATAAACAATCATGGAAACTGAACATAGTACACATGATATTTGTAACACTAAAATTGATCACTCATCTCAATAAATGTGAATAGGTTTAACCAGCTATCAAGAGATTTAAATTTGACTTATAAAGCAGATCCAACTACATGCTTCATACAAGATACAAAGCTAAAATAAAATTATTTATAAAGAATGTTATAAAGGAAGGAGCAAAGATTTCCAGACAAATGGAAGCAATAAAAAAAGGCCTAGCAGATTGCAATGTTGATGTCAATAAAGTAAATTTCAAGAGAGGAAGAGCATTAAACATTAAAATTAAGGGTAGTTATAAATTCTGATAACCAAAAATCATAATGAAGATATAACTGTTATGGATATTTATGCACAGAATCACACAGAATCTATGTTTTTAAAACAAGAATGTAATTAGACACAGCTAGAAACAAACCAATTAACGTAAACTTTAAGATACCAAATCTAAATACCCGGCAGATCAAGAAACAAAAATATAAGTAAGATACATATGACCTAAACAAAGTAATAAATAAGTTAAATCTTAAGGAAATATATCTACTGACACTGATGCTGATACTGATATCAGAGAATCCAGTTTCTCCTCAAGTGCACATTGGACATTTACAAAATCAATTCTGCATTAAATCACAAAGAGAGTATCAGAAAGTTTTGTAAACATAACAACACTCACTGGTCATAATGAATAAACTAAAATTCAATAACAAAATAAAAATACCTTTTCACCTAAATATTGAAAATTACTTCTATCAACAACACTTAGAAAAATACAGGTTTGAATACTTATTAAAATTATCTATCTATCTATCTATCTATCTATCTATCTATCTATCTATCTATCATCTATCTATCTATGTATCTAGAGGCATATTCACCTCAAGGTCATCAAGGCAAAGATGCTTATTACATTCACTAATATTTAACATTATACTGAAGGTATTAGCAAATGAAATTAGAGAAGTGAAACCTATCAGAGTTGTAATGATTGGATAAGAATTAAAAGTGTCTCTATTTGCAGATGATATAATAGTATACCTTTGAAATACTAGAGACTCAATGATCAAACTTAATAAAATAATTCAGTAAGATAACAGGTATAGGAATAACCTGTAGAAATCAATGACCTTACGTTACAAACAATAAGTAGGTAGGGGACATAATAGCAGAGAGACTCTATTTACAATAGTAGCAAAGGAGATGGAGTAATGGGGGTAAACTTAACAAGGAGTATGCCAAACCTATACGAGAAAATCTTCATAAAATCTTAAAAGATACAAAAGTAGACTTAAATGGAAATATTGGTTTTGTTGTTGTTGTTGTTTGTTTGTTTAATAGTGATAGGGCTTATGTTGCCCAGACTGGTCTGGAACTCCTGGCCTCAGGTCATTCATCTGCTTCAGTCTCTTTAGTAGCTGGAGCTACAGGGGCATACCACCATGTCCGGCTAATTTTCTATTAATTTTTTTTGGTAGCGATAGGGTCTTGCTGTGTTGTCTAGGCTAGTCTTGAACTCCTGGGCTCAGATGATCCTCCTGCCTCAGCTGGAACGATGGTTTTCATTTTCAAACAGAATCTGTTACTATAATGCAGATGTCAGTTCCCTCTAAATTAATTTATAGATTTAAAGCAATCCAATAAAAATAGCAAATTTTTATGAAGTTAGGAAAATTGATATGAAAGCTAGTATTGAAAAATAAATGTTGCAAGAGTAGTTGAAAAACACTGAAAAAGAAAAACTACAAGAGCCCTGCCAAATATTAAAATATGCTGTAAACCCCTTGTTAAAACAATGTGCAACTGGTACCTAAATGAATGGACATGTCAGGGGAATAGAACGGGAAGTACAGAAAGACACAGAAGTCACATGGATATTTGGTTTATGATGAAGGTGAGATCTCATATTACTTGGCAAAGATGGACTTCTAAATAAATGCTTCTGGGACTATTGGATAGACAATAGACATTGAGAAAAAAACTAGTAAAATAAAATCCTTATATTCAGTTTACATAAGCATTAACTCCAAATGGATAAGGGATGTAATGTAAAATAATAAAACCATATAAGTGCTATAAGAAAATGGGAATAAATTCCTGTATAACCTTGGTATAGGCAAAGACTTTCTAACTATGCCTCAAAATTCAGCTTCAGGAAAAACAATGACTACATTTAACTATATACAAATAAAAAATGGTTGTATGACAAATTAAAGTTAAATGACAAAATAAAATAATGTGTTAACAATATATATATCAAGTATTATAAAAGGAAGTGATTCCTAATTTATATAGGACTCTTAAAAATTGAGAACAAAAAGACCTTATAGAAACTGGCAGAAGACATGAACAGACAATTAATGAAGAAGATATTAAAATGGTTCTTAAATATAAAAAAGATGTTTAATTTCACTCATGATAAAAAATCAAAATTAAAATAATGTTTCTATGCTATCAAATTGGTAACAGTTTATAAACTCAGATAGGATTATCCCTTCCTTGGCTACAGTCTGGAAATTCTCTCAATGCAGTAAACTGGGGTAATTGTAGATTAATTGTAGATGTCACCTCATTTGTTTCACGTATCTCAGGGGTTACTGTTCTTTACCCTCTAACATTTAATGTCTTGGAAACCATTTTTTCTTTTATTTTATCCGTTAATTTTAACAGGAAGGGTAAATCTAGCCTAGGTACTTCATCTTCTCTGATTTGAGCCACAGCCTATTCTTTTTTTTTTTTTTTTTTGAAACAGAGTCTCCCTCTGTCGCCCAGCCTGGAGTGCAGTGGTGCAATCTCGGCTCACTGCAAGCTCCGCCTCCCGGGTTCACGCCATTCTCCTGCCTCAGCCTCTCGAGTAGCTGGGACTACAGGCCCCCCGCCACCACGCCCGGCTAATTTTTTGTATTTTTAGTAGAGACGGGGTTTCACCATGTTAGCCAGGATGGTCTCGATATCCTGACCTCGTGATTCGCCCGCCTCACCCTCCCAACTTGCTGGGATTACAGGCGTGAGGCACCGCTCCCGGCGGAGCCACAGCCTATTCTTAACCTGTAGATACTTAAAAGTCAGCAAATGTCTTGAGAGGAAAAATCAGCTTAAATATGTCAAGCTCACTTTTAACAAAAATTTTCTTCTTTCTAGGACCTTGACACTTAATGTCCTAGCTGCCTTGGTTGCTTGCTGATGGTTTTAAACAGCTTCTTGTTTTATTTATCAGATGACATGGTTTGGCTCTGTGTCCCCAGGCAAATCTCATCTCAAATTGTAATCCCCACATGTGGAAGGAAGGGCCTGGTGGGAGATGATTGAATCATGGGGGCAGACTTCCACCTTACTGTTCTCCTGAAAGTGAGTGAGTTCTCAGGGGATCTGGTTGTTTGAAAGTGTGTGGCACTTCCGCCTTTGCTCTCTGTCTCTCTCCTGCTCCACCATGGTAAGATGTGCTTGCTTCCTCTTTGCCTTTCACCATGATTGTAAGTTTCCTGAGGCCTCCCAGTCATGCTTCCTGTTAAGGTTGCAGAACTGTGAGTGAATTAAATCTCTTTTCTTCATAAATTACCAGTCTCAGGTAGTTCTTTATAGCAGTGTGAGAATGGACTAATATATCTGATACTATAGTTCTTCTGGGCAGAAGGATTGGTCTGATAGATGCGTTTTCATTATAGGCAGATGCAAAAGACTCAACCAATATCTCTTTCTAATATGGTTCTTGCCTTATCCTTTCTAGTCTTTTCTTTCTAGAACTCTGATTAGATATATTAGGTATTCTTATTTTTCTTCCATGTATCTTAATGTCTCTTTGATATATACCATCTTGCCCCCTTTTTGTATTGAAATCTTTATTTTTTATGATCTATTATTTATGATTTCTATCTTTAGCTGGTTAACTTGTCTATTGTTTTGTAAATTTCAATTAATATAATTTGTTATTTCCAGGGTTTCTATTCAGTCCTTTTTCAAGTTTGTTGGGGTCATGTTTGATAGTCTTTTATTTCTTTTGTGATACTTTAGTTTCTTTTACCTCTTGAAACATATTTTATATATTGTGTTTAATAATTCACTTATTTTTAGATTTTTGTGACTTTGATTCTTCAGTTTATTATATAATTTATTATTCAGTTTATGCAAAATCCTTTTCATAATTATTTATTTCCTTGGTGTTTTTGATTTTCATTCACCATTAGAAAATTTCCTGGGAATTTCATCTGTGGGAATTCCTTTAGCCTATTTATAAAGTGCATTATGTCACAGGGAATTTGCATTTCCTTTCATTTGGTTGTAGTTGTATGACCAATGAGAGTGACTTTAAAATTATACTTTTAACCTTTTGAGAGAAGAGGCATCCCACAAGTTGTAAGAGTTCAAGTTAAAAAATTCAATTATTGCTGGTTAGGAATTATAGGGGAGATTTTTCTCCTCTCTATCCAAAAAGTAAAACTGAAGAGAAACTTCCCTGAATTTTTAACTGTGATTTTTTAGCTTATCATCTGATCATGTCTCTATTCTGGGAATTTTTGTTTCATTGAGGGTTACTAGTCCAATCTTCTACATTGATTGGGCACCAACTTTTTCTGTTGTTCCTGATAGTATGCGTGGCTAGCCAGTTAATACTCAGGCCCTTAAGTACTCAGGAGAAGATGTTCCAAACCCCCGAGAGAACAAAAGCCACAGATCTCATCTATATTAATGCATTATGATCTTTTGACACTTTGGGGCTTAGTTTCCCTTTTATTTACAGTTCACACAATTATCAAAAATGTAATTTAAATGTCAACAGTCATTGTTAAGAGTGTAACTTAAATTTGTGTACTAGATGGGTTTCTATTGCACATCTAGTCTACTGTCTAGTCTCCAATATTACTGGAAACTGATCTTTCCAATTTACAGTGTCATACTGTAATCAGGTTATATACTTAACAGTAAATATTATAAGGTCTCACATGTTTAAAACATTTGCTTCTTTGTAAATGTCTTCAAGATGAAGGCCATATTCCTTATCAAGGCACCTGATCTCCTTCATGATTTGATACTTACTTAGTATTCTTTGTTCTGTTGAAATACTTGCATTTTTTTCCCATACAATATATGTCTTGACTTAATGCCTTTACTTGGTTCACTCTCAGCCAGAGGTTTAGTTCAATTTTTGTTGACTTGCCTTACCAATACTTATCCTCAGGCCTGAGGTGATGCTTTGAATAAAAATGCTTTTGTGGGGAAGCATTCTTTGATCTGCGACTCCTTTCCCTCATATGCATCATATTCCATGAGCCCTCTGACTCCATCTGGTCTTTAAGTTGTGGCACTTATCATACTGAAAACATTTTGAGGTCAAAGACTTCCTTATTTATCTCTTCATCCATGGTGCCTATTATGGCCCTTTCCAATAACAAATCCAATAAATGTTGGATAAATGAATATCCTTGTTAAAAATGCTATTATATAATCCAGAAGCTTTAATTTTGTTCCTTTTTTCACCATAAGTTTTTACAGAAAGCATGTAAATAATATTTTATACTTTAGTGGTTTGAGGAGGTATAATAGCCCCCTCTTACTGGCAGGGGATATGTTCCAAGACCTCCAGTGGATGCCTGAAACCACAGATAATACCAAACTCTATATATACTATTTTTTTTTCTATAGATACACGCCTATGTTAAAATTTAGTTTATAAATTAGGTATTGTAAGAGATTGACAACAAGAATAATAGAATAGAATACTTATAATGATATGCTGTAATAAAAGCTTTGTGAATCTAGTCTCTCTCTCTCAAAATATCTTAATATATTTGAACCATGGTTGGTCACAAGCAACTGAACCCACAGAAGCAAAACAGAAGGCAAGGGGAAATTACTGTATTTTCATAAAATGCTTTTACACACATCATCTCATATGTTAAGGATGACATAGCCTGAATTTTAAAGATTTTTTAGGATTCCAAGGCCAGGTTTAGCTCTGCACTACACCTGTCAGCCCATGAAAATTGTGTAACCCTTAGCTTTATTAATGCCAATGTGTTAACAATGGTGTAATGCTGCTGTTTGCTAATATGAAGAATATTTCTAAACTTTTTCAGTTTTCTTCACTGAATCTTTTATTTTATAATTGCAAAAAGCTTTGGTCTAGTCGAAATGAAATGTCATAGTTTTTCTGTGGTGCAGTTTAAATGCTGACAAAATCAATTTGATATTAATATTTTTCTTTTTGAGGATGGTCATTTTCCCAGGGCTCTGAAGAAATCAAAAGAGATTTGATTATCAAAGTTTTTCTCTTGATATTTAAGGAGCAGAGTTCAAAATTTAGAAAAGAAATGTCAGATTAAAAGACTGAGGATATAAGCACATTTTATTAGGTAAAGATTTGGAATATTATTTAAATATGCAGTACCTAAATGGAGTGGGGTGTTTGATCTCCTTGAGAACTAGCTATGGTAGCGAACAAGGGAACTCATGAAATTCAGACAGGAAATATGCAGTAAACATGGAGATCAAAGCCTACTCAAGCTTATCTCGGGAAAAATGTAGCAGAGGTGTTTGAGGTCGTGACTGAGCTCAGAGTGGTTAACTGAAAAAAAAATTGAAGTGAAATTCACGTAACATACTATTACTCCTTTTAAAGCATACAATTCAGTGGCATTTAGTACATACATTCACAGTTTTATGAAACCACTACCTCTCTCCAGTTTCAAAAGATTTCCATCATCTCAGAATACCCTTACCCTCTACTCAATAACAATCACTCTTTATTTTCTCCTACTCTCATCCCCCGGAACCTACTAATTCTGTTCTAGCTGTAAGGAATTGCCTGTTCTTGTTAGTTCCCATAAAAAGAATAATAAAATATGTGATCTTTTATGTCTGGCTTCTTTTACTTAGCATAATATTTCAAGATTCATGAAAGTTGTAGCTTATATCAGTACTGAATTCCTTTTGATGATTGAATAATATCACACTGTGTTTGTATACCATAATTGGCTTATCCACTCTTCTGTTGATGAACATTTGGTTTTTTTCTACCTTTTGACTCTTGCAAATAGTGCTGCTATGAAGACTCAGAAATAAATATTAGGTACCCAGTTTTGATTCTTTGAGGTATATACCTGGGACTGGAACTGCTAGGTCATATTGAAATTCTCTGTTTAACCTTTTAAAGAACCATCAAACTGTTTTCCACAGTGGCTGTACTATTTAACATTCCCATGAGAAATGCATGTAGGTTCTTATTTTTCCACATCCTCACCAACACATGTTATTTTTCTATTTTTTTTTTTTTTTTGTTACAGCCATCCTGGTGAGTGTGAAATGACATGTCATTGTGATTTTGATTTACATTTTCTTAATGACCAGTGATGCTGAACACCTTTTCATATGCTTGTTAGCCATTTGTATATCTTCTTTAGAGAGATGTCTATTCAAGTAATTTGCCCTTTATTTGATCGGGATGTTTGCTTTATTGTTGATGAGTTTAAGTTTGCTTTATTTATTCTAGATAGTAAACCTTATCAGATATATGATTTGCAAATATTTTCTCCGAGTCTATAGGTTGTCTTTTCACTTTCTTGATAATGTCCTCTGATACACATGTTTTTATTTTTAGGAAGAGCATTTATTTATTTTTTCTTTTGTTGCTAGTGCTTTTAGTGTCAAATCTCAGAATTTATTGTCAAGTCCAAACTTGTGAAGATTTGCCCTTATGTTTTCTTGTAATAGGTTTATAATTTCAACTCTTAATTTTAGGTCTGTGATTTATTTTGAATTAATATTTTTACATGGCATGAAGTAGGAGCCTGGATTCATTCATCATTTTATACATTGTTTGTTTTCCAATTGTAACAGTACAATTTATTGAAGAGACTATTATTTTTCTATGAAATGGACTTGGCACCCTTGTTAAAAATTAGTTGGGCATAAATGCATGAGATGGGGGTATTGGGTTCTCAATTCTACTTCACAGGTTTTTAAGTTTATCCCTATGTCAAGACTGTATTGTATAGATGAGGCTTTATTTCCATTTGGGGTATCTGAATGATTATCTTCTCAAAGAAAAAGAACTTTTCCCTTCCTTCTACTATCAAATGACAGAAAAGGGGTGTAACCGTTTATCCTTGCCATTCCTAATTCTAATCCCAGCCAATTACCTATGACAAGAAATAGAAAAAATGGTGATCACATCCATAAAATCAAATTGGAGTATTATGATATAGTAGAAAAGAAGTGGGCTTTGGAGTTCAACCTGTCTAGGCTGGAGTCCTAGTTATAGCTGAAATATCTTGGGCTTGTAATTTTAACCTTTCTGAACCTTAATCTACACTTCTGTTAAATGCGGATGAAAATACCAATCGTATAGTATTTTTGTAATGAGTAGGCATGATATATGTAAATTTCCCCTAGTTCAGAGCCAGACACAATTTGTTATAGAAAAAAAAGCTATCAATAATATATACTTTTTTTTTTTTAAAAAGAGAACCATATGTAGAGAACTATCTTAAACTTTGAAAAACAGTCTTCTGCAGACCTTAGAAAAGCATCCCATCTTCCCATTTCAAAATATGCTTCCTAGGAAAATGGCATCTTACTTATTAACCATTATATCTGGCTTTGGAAGTCAGGAGTTAGTGTCTTTTCATTCAGATGCCAGGAGTGTATGTGTATGTGTGCACACGTGTGTGTGTCTCTATGAGTACATATCCATTCTGTTTGCTTTTGTTTTATATGCTGTCTGTAATCCTTACTGTCAGGCACCTTTATTAATATGCTGTGTAAATGCGTCTGAAGTCTGTGAAATAATCCATAAAAAATAAACACAGGTAATGCTATTGCTGGCAATTGGATGAATGAGGGTCTTCTGACTACCATCCCCTGAGTGTACAGTACTCAGATTTATAACGAAGCCACTTTTTAATATAATTGGATTGTAGATAAGAGAACTTAGAGCCAATTTTATTTCTTTCCAAGAAAATACTTGAATACTGGCACTGGAATCTGATCTCTGCAGAAAGCTAGAGATTCGTACACAGTTATACCTGGGTTCAAGTCTACATGACACCACTCACTGGTCGCATAATCTTCTGGAGTTACTTCACTTCTTGAAACCTTGGTGTTTCATAGGTTAAAGAGAAAGAATGCCTCATAGGGCTCATTGTAAGAATAAAATGCAATTGTTGAAGTGAAAGTGCTTTTTGAACCAGAAAGCGCCAGACACACGTGAACTCTCATTATCATTAATATTTAGCACCATTTATGAAATTGTGGAGTCTTAAATTAGGAAGGCACCTTACAAGCTACTTTGCCAATTAACCACTTAAGGATTTGCCTCACTAAAAAGCTTGCCTTATTGCTTTGTTGATCTTGCAATGGATCCTTAAATGTGGTACTATTGTAGCGTAAAGTGACATATCCAGTTAAAAATATGACTCACTCAAAACAGGTCACATTCTCCTCAGTGGTCTGAAATAGTAATGTTTTCCATGTTCACGGGCAGTTTAAATGCCTTTTGTGAATCCAAAATGGAACTTCTGCTTTAGATTACTTCTTTAACAGTCCAGTGCCATGCCCTCTCTGAGTGTGCAGATAATGCTGGTTGACGCTAATGGTAACTTGGCCAATTTCTTCTTCCCTATGTTTCTATTCTCATATTTAGCCGAGAGAAACGTACACAATTTGAACACAGAGAATATAGAGGTAGGGCATCTTCAAAAAAGAACCTTAAATACTGTAATGACAACTTCTAAGAATGTATTAGGCTAGTTACTCCATCATATGGTTTGACTGTGTGTCCTTACCCAAATACCATCTTGAATTGTAGTTCCTGTAATCCCCACAGGTAGTGGGAGGGACCCAGTGGGAGGTAATTGAATCATGGGGGCGGCTACCCCCATGCTGTCCTCCTGATAGTGAATTCTCACGAGATCTGATGGTTTGTAAGAGGCTTTTCCTCCTTTGCTTGACTCTTCTCCTTTGTGCCGCCATGTGAAGAAAGACGTGTTTGCTTTCCTGTCCTCCATGATTGTAAGTTTCCCGAGGCCTCCACAGCCCTGTGAAACTGTGAGTCAAGTGGATTAAACCTCTTTTTTTTGTTTGTTTTGAAATGCGGTCTCGCTCTGTCACCAAGGCTGGAGTGCAGTAGCGCCATCTCTGCTCACTGCAAGCTCCGCCTCCCGGGTTTAAGCGATTCTCCTGCCTCCGCCTCCTGAGTAGCTGAGACTACAGGCGCCCGCCACCATGTCCGGCTAATTTTTTGTATTTTTAGTAGAGATTGGGTTTCACCATGTTAGCCAGGATGGTCTCAATCTCCTGACTTCGTAATCTGCCCACCTCAGCTTCCCAAAGAGTTGAGATTACAGGTGTGAGCCACCGTGCCCAGCATTTTATTTTTTTAATGAATTACCCAGTCTTGGTTACGTCCTTACAGCAGCATGAGGATGGACTAATACACTCTATCACTGTGGTCTGATTTTAGATATTTTATTCAACTCTAATTTATAAAATATTTGAGGTCAATGGGAAGATACTGTTTGTAAATCTAATTTATTCATTTTATTCTCCTATCTCCAGAAACATTCTCATCTTCACTGAAGTAGTAGTATATTTTTCCAAAGCGTAGTTAAGAACTGTGTCAGAAAGTGTGCAATTTCAGGATTGCCATTGATAGAAGCAAGACAAATCGCGTTTTTTCCCTCAAATTCTTGATAATAAAACAATGAAATTATGAAATAATGACATATAATGACTAGAGTGCATAATATTTTATGATGCTTTTCTATGTTGTACAGTTGTGTGCTTGCACACAGCATTCACTCTCCATTCTTCTGGTAATGCTACCATAATTTTTTTTGGAGAATTATACTTTCTTCATGCCTAGTCTGTATAATTTGGGAGTGTTGGCACCACTCCATTTACTACTTCAACAGTAACTTATTTTTAATATACTTTTTATTTTAAGATAATTATAAATTTACATCCAGTTATAAGAAATCATACTGAGAGATTTCATAAATGCTTTATCCAGTTTCCTCCAGTAATGAAATTTTGCAAAACCATAGTATAATATAACAATCAGAATACTGCCCTTGGTACCGTCAAGATACAGGACATTCCCATCACCACAAAAATCCCTTTTATAGCCACACCCACTTCCTTCCTGCCCTCATGTCCTCCTTAACTCTATTAACCACTAATATGCTCTCCATTTCTCTAATTTTGTCATTTCAAGAAAACTCTATAAGTTAGATCATACAGTATCTAACCTTCTGAGACATTTTTCACTCAGCATAATTCTCTGAGATTCATTCAAATTGTTGTGTGTATTAATAGCTTGTTTCTCCTGTTTCTGTGTAGTATTCCATAACACAGGTGCACTACATTTTGTTTAACTGTTCACCTGCAGAAGGACATCTGGGCTGTTTTCAGTGTTTGGCTATTACAAATAAAACTGATAAAAACATTTCTGTACAGTATTTTTTTGTGTGAACATACATTTTTATTTCTCTGGGAGTACAGTTGTTGGTTTGTATAGTAGTTACATGTTTAGTTGTCAAAGAAATAGCCGAACTATTTTCTGGAGTGGCTGTACCATTTTATATTATAACTGGTAGTGTATGAATGGTCTAGTTTCTCAACATTCTCCGTAATATTTGATGTGGGTACTATTTTTTATTTTAGTCATTCTTATAGGATTGTAGTGATACCTCCTATTGCTTTTACTTTTTAAATTTTATTATTTATTATAATTTACTTATTATTATTAGTTTTGAGACAGGGTCTAATTGTCACCCAGGCTGGAATGCAGTGGTGCCATCTCGGCTCACTGCAAACTCTGCCTCCCAGGTTCAACTGGTTCTCCCACCTAGGCCTCCTGAGGACTGCAGGTTCATGCCACCATGCCTGGCTAATTTTTGTATTTTTAGTAGAGACAGGGTTTCACCACATTGGCCAGGCTGGTCTTGAAGTCCTGACCTTGTGATCCGCCTGTCTCGGCATCTCAAAGTGCTGGCATTACAGGCCAGAGCCACTGCACCTGACCCAGTTATCTCTTTCGAATATTTCTTTGTATGTGCTAGAAGTAAGAAGTCCAATTCACTGTGATGGGAAATGTCAGGGAGGTTGTGTGTATTGGAGGAGCAACAGGAGGGATCTAGGAAATCTCTGTATCTTATGTTTAATTTTACCGTGAACTTAACCCTGTCTAAAAATAAAATCTAGTCTTAAAAAAATATGTATTTGCTGTTGTTAATGAAGTGTTTTATAAATATCAATTAGATCAAGTGACAGGAGTGACAACTTCAAAACTCTTTGTATGTCTGAGCTGAAATTGACTAGTTTAGAAAAAATTCCTGGTATTTTTCTACTGTACACCTATTTTAAGGTGTAGCTATTCAGGGTGTTAACTGGGAGTCTGAGGTGTTTACTGGGTTTCTTCACCATAGCAGATTCTGAACTCCAGAATCTGTATTCCCAGTTTTATAAGACTTCTTAAAGGTTACCTTAATTTCTTGGCCTATTAACTTCCACTTGTGAATTGGCAAATAACTTGAAAAAAATGATGTTAAATATAGGTCTTACCTCTTTGTCTTTCTCTTCTCTATGGGATGTTTGCCACTGAAGATACTTAGAAAACTCTCTGGGGTGTGTGTGTATTTGTGAAAATATTAAATTTTCAGTCAATATTTTTCCAGTCCTCATAGTTTTTCTTGGTAATTGAATTGGTCTGATACAAGACAATCTGCCATAGCTGGAACTGCAAACTTTAACAATTGTATACTGAGCACTTCTTAATTGTCAGGTATGATTCTAGAATCTCTATTCTAGCCCTAATAGAGCATACATTCAAATGGGTCAGTCAGCCTAAGGAAGGAATATCAGTAAAGCTCAGCCAATCCAAATAATGTCTAATCGGTAACTCGTTATTTCAGCAATAGGCTTATGCAAAATGCCAAGCCAATTAGACTTGTGGAGACTCAGTTACAAAGATTTGTAAGGATTGTTTGAAAGGATTATTGTTAAGAAGATTTTTTTTTTTTTTTCTATAGGACTTAGTTTTGAGAGAATGTAAGCCTGAAGATGCTTGGAAGTAAGAGAGATGAGAGACAATTTTTTCTTTATTTCAGTAGGCAAGACATGGAATCAGCATAGAGAAAAGCAGGGCTGAATGAAGTCACCATATTGATTAGATTCTTTAAATTTCCAGCATTAATTCTATATGTATCAGTCATGTTAATTATACTGGTTTTGCTTAAGCTCATCCGATTTGGGTTGTAATTTAAAACCTCATTAATACACATTGTAAATTAGCAAAATCAGTGAACAATTTTTGGTACTTATTTTGCTTGAATTTTCTTTGCATTTGACTTTGTTTGACCTCTTTTTCTTTAATATTTGTTTTCTTTTGGCTTTTACAATACCTCTACCTGTTGGTATTTCTTCTAAAGTTCACATTAGTTTAACTCAGACTTCTCAGGTTCTTTTCTCTCTCTCCTTCTCCCTTAACACTGGCATTTCTCATGATTAGATCCTTAGTCCTTGGTCTCATCTTACTTAAATGAATATCTTTACATGTCTTAACTCAATTAATATCAACCAGAACTTATCCATCTTTACTCACTGATTCTAACTCTTAAGCATCTTCTATGCACATCCCCTGATTACAGTTAACCCTGCTCCTCTGTATTAATTCAGGCTTTCATAAAGTCTCACTTGCACTATTAGCATTTACCTTTTATCTTTCTCATTCCAGTCTCATCATTTTATTATATGATCACCAGAGTGGCAGAGCTTTATCGAAAAACTGACCATGTCATTTCCTTACACCATGCATAAAGAAGGTCAACAGTGCCTAGGATATGGGCGTAACTGATTTCTCTGTCTTCATCTGTTGATCATCCTTTACACCCTTTGCTGTTGTCAGAAAAGGTTGCCTGGAGTTCCCTGAAAATGTTAAGCTTTCTTATGGTTTGGTTCCATTGCATCTGCTTTCCCCGTTAAAATGTGTTTTTCTATATGTCAGTCGACTGAACTTATGATTGTACCTTAAGTCACAACTCAAATGTTTACCTCTTCTTGGAAACATTTCACCAACCCTCTCAGACAGATTCTGGTAGTTCTCTTTACTTACATTGTAGATCTAGTACTACTCAACTCCAAAATTTATCACATTACATTATCATTGACTGTAGCTCTGCCTCTTTTCTAAATTCTAAATAATGAAAGAAAGAATAAATTTTAATTAATCTTTGAATTTCCAGAATATAGAATGGACAGTAGGCATTTAGTAATCTAAGTGAATGCAATAATAAGGCAAGCGCTATTTTTTATGCTAATTAGGCAATGAATATAGTTTCATTTACCTTCTTCACCTGTAACTTTACTTATGAACAGTTATTATGCTTGCTAGTTTTTTTTCTGAAAATGTTTTCAGAAAACATAAAGGTAGTATAAAACAGGATGAATTATACATCTACTTCAATCACATAAAACTAACAGCAAGCCCAAGCATATAAAAGGGGATATATTACATTCTTTTTTCACAGATTCATAAATTAAAGTGAAGGGAGTCAGGAAACTTGCCTAGGGATATTGTTCCAGTAAGTTTTGCAGGTAGACAAGAACTTAAGGCTTTCTAAGTCTAAAACATTTACTTTTTCCACTACAACACAATTTGTTGCTTAGGACCAAGGGAACAAATGTTTGACATTTTGGAAGGATATGCATGATGATAATCCTAAGGTTTGTCAGGTGACTGATTTTCACCACCATTGCTAAATACCAAGGAAAATCACTACACATTTCCTCATCTACTTCAAATTCTTCAATTGTCTTCTGACTGGGGTGATCTTCAAAAGCTTAACTGATACCTAGATTCTTGACACTTTTATTATTTCTTTTTCTCTACTGCAGTTATCATATTTTAACATATCAAAGAATCAATTTAATTATGATTTATATTAATATTTTGTTTCCATTCACTTGAATTTAAATCCTATAAGATGAATTTTTTTTTTCCTATTTTGTTTACTAATGAATATACGGAATTAGTAAAAGAGCCAGGTACATATTAAGTGACCAAGAGATAGAGATAAACACATATAAAGTGAATTAAGAATGAATGAACAAATAAATGAATAAAAATACATGCAGGGCCAACAGTGAACGAGGGTTGACAGGATGTATCTACAATTTTTCTTAGAAAAACTCAGTTAATGTTAGCCTTTGAGAAACTTGGATAGTCAGAGCGGTTTGACAATAATGCTTGCCAAATACAAGTAGTTCTTACAAATTTAGATTCTTTGTGAACAAACTCAATGTAAACAAAACAATTATCTCATGCCTACTGATTATTACCAATCAAGGAAAGGAAAAGATCCAAAATAAAACTCCCAATTGAGTTAATGGTAGTGCATTGTTAAGATTGACAGTATTTTTACACATGATCTTGATCCTTTCTTCAGTTTCTTCCCAAAAAATGAGACAAAATATGGAAGGCTGGGCCATGGTTCAATTTTTCTTTCTGATGCAATCATTTAGGACAATTAACATATGTGGCATTTGAGTTGTTTCATTAAATATTGCTCAGGTGAGGACTCAAAGTAGTTTGCCGTAAGGTAATTGACTGTCAGACAAAGAAAGTAAAAAAATTAACAATGATAAAAGACAAAGTTGATTTTATTCCCATTGGGATATTTTTTAATATTGGGAAGAAACATTAAAAAAATGAGTGGGGTAAATCACAATAATTTTTCTAGAAATTTAATCTATCTGGAATTGATTTTTGTATATGGTATGAATTAGGCTCCAACATTATTTCTTCCTTATGTGATAAACACATATATATGGGTATGTATGTGTGCATATATATGGGTATGTTTGTGTACATATGTATGTATATGTACATGTACATTAACACATATTTATGGGTATATATGTGTGCATATATATGGGTATGTGTGTGTACATATGTACGTATATGTGTATGTGTATACACACATACTTATATGTATTAGTCTGTTTTCACACTGTTGATAAAGACATACCCAAGACTGGGTAATTTATAAAGAAAAAAGAGATTTAATGGACTCACAATTCCGTGTGACTTGATAGGCCCCAAAATCATGGCAGAAGGCGAAAGACACGTCTTACATGGTGGCAGGCAAGAGAGAGAATGAGAACCAAGTGAAAGGGGTTACTCCTTATAAAACCATCAGATCTTGTGAGACTTATTTACTACCATGAGAACAGCATGGGGGAACTGCCCCCATGATTCAATTATCTCCCACTGAGTCCCTCCCACAACATGTGGGAATTATGGGAGCTACAATTCAAGATGAGATTTGGGTGGGGACACAGCCAAACCATATCATTATATATATATCGGTTAGGAAAGAATGAACAAATGAACAAATGAATGAAGAAACACAGAGCCAAGAGTGAGCCAAGAATGTATATACATATATGCACACATAACATATGTTCCATGTTTTTAATATAAATATGTGTATATTTGTATATGTGCATGTGTGTGTGGTGTAGCCCATATATGTATGTTATCTTGGTCAATATGTCTATTTCTATGTCACAATGCATTATTGTGTTATAGTAAGTCTTGGCATTTTCTTCTTCAAAAATATTTTGGCTAATTATGGCCTTTTGGTCTTCCATAACAATTATAGGATCTTATTGAAGTTACATTTTTCAGAGATGGCTCCATTAACTTATTTCATCCTACAGGCTCTTTTTACAATCTGACATTGACACATTTTCATCAAGAATGTGGTCTGTGTTCCTACCCTTTGAATCTGGGTAGCCCTGTGATTATGACAAAAGTGATGTAAATCTTCTAAGGCTGAGTCATAAAAGCTGTTTAAGCTTCCAATTGGCTCCCTGTCCCATTAATGTACCTCAAGAATCCAGAGCTCATGTGTAAAGTATCTGGCAACTCTAAAGCAATGGTGATGAGAGATCACATTAGAAGAATGTATAGAAATAGAGATGCCCAAGAAGCCCCAGCTGTTCCGACATCAACTGTTCCAGCCCTCAGCTTAGGTGCCAAGCATATGAGAAAGCAAAGCTTCAGATATCCTAACCTCCTCCTTCATGCAGTTCCAACTGCTGGGATGTTTAGTGGAGCAGAAATAAGAGGTTCCCAGAATTCAGCCCAAATTCATGAATAAAATAAATATTGCTGTCGTTTTAAGTCATTGAATTTTCAGGTGGTTTCTCATGCAGCCAGAATAATGGAACAGTTTAACACATACATACACACACAACACCCCCCCCCACAAAATGTTGAAATTTTAATAACAATTCTATTGAATCTATAACGTAATTTGTGGAGAACTAGAATCTGACATTGGTAAGAACTTTCCAATCCATGAACATGATATGCATTTTTATTTATTGAGACTCTTAAAAGTCTTTCAACAAAGTTTTATAATTTTCTCTGTATACGTTTCACACATTTTTAGTTTAGTTTTTCATAAATACCTTATATTTTATGCTATTTCTTATGAATTTTCTTTTCTCTTTTCTTTTTAGACAGAGTCTCACTGTGTTGCACAGGCTGGGTGCAGTGGCACGATCTCGGCTCACTGCAACCTCTGCCTCCTGGGTTGAAGTGATTCTTGTGCCTCAGTGTCCTGAGTAGATGAGACTACAAAAATGCACCACCATACCAGGCTAATTTTTGTATTTTTAGTAGAGATGGGGTTTCATCATGTTGGCCAGCCTGGTCTTGAACTCCTAGCCTCATGTGATCCACCCACCTCAGCCTCCCAAAGTGCTACGATTACAGGCTTGAGCCACTGCATCCGGCTTCTTATGAATTTTCTAACTAGTTATTACCACTGTACAGAAATAAAGTTGTCTTTTTTTTTTTTTTTTGAGATATGATTTTGCTCTGTCACCCAGGCTGGAGTGCAGTGGCTGGATCACTGTTTACTTCAGCCTCGAACTCTAGGACACAAGGCACAAGTCACAAGCCATTCTCCCTCCTGCCTCAGCCTCCCAAGTAGTGCACCACCACGCCGAATTAATTTTTGTTTTTTTCTTCAGTAGAGATAAGGTGTCCCTATGTTGCCCAGGCTGATCTCGAACTCCCAGGCTCAAATGATCCTTATGCCTCAGCCTCCCAAAGTGCTAGGATTACAGGAATGAGCCATTACAACCAGTTTACAATTGTCTTTTAAATGCTAATTTTATATCTAGTACCTTACTAAACTATTTTCAGCTCTAAAAATTGCTATTAATCATTTGAGTTTTCTACATAAAAATTTCTTTCTAACATTTCTTATTATTTACAGGTTATTTCTTCCATTCTAGTAGAATATTAGCATTTGTCATTGTTTCTAAGATGCCATTGATTATAAAATGCAAAAAAAAAAATGTTTTACAAAAAATTATACCTTAAATTAATTAAAAAAAACAGTATTTTTTTCATTGCCTTACTGGGATGACTTAGATCTTCCCTGTGATACTGAATAGAAGTGGTGAAAGGGGCACACTAATTTTATTCAGATTTTTACACGGAATGCTTTCAAAAAATTTCACCTTTTTCTAACAAGCTTTGGAAATACAAGTCTATTCTTGAATTTTATTGAAGACATTTTCTGCTTCAATTATAATAATCATGTTTCTTCTCCAAATGTGATGAATTATGTTAGGTTATATAAAAATAATAAACTGTGCACTTCTAATAGGAGCCCGGCCTATTAGGAAATTAATATTACTAATATTTAGTAAGCCGAATATAATATTTTAATGCATTACCAAATTCAATTTACTAATATTTAGTTTAGGATATTTGCATCTATTTTCTTGAGTGAGATTATTCTTTATTTTTTCTTTCTTGTATTATCATTTAGTTTCGATATTAAATTTAGTATCAGATATTTATGTCTTTGTCCATAAGCAAAATTGGTCTTTTTTTCCCTCTTTTATTCTGTCATGTTAAGGTTTTATTATCAAAGTTATCCTAGGCTCATAACATGCAATGCAACTGTTTCCTCCTTTACTCTCTCTGTAGCATATTTTGTGGAACATTACATTAATTTGTTTTTTGACTAGTTCATTCACCTTCTCTCAGTTTATATATTATTGTTGGTTGTATTTTATTTAGTTAAAGTTTTTTAAATTGACAGATAAAAATTGTACATATGCATTGTGTACAACATGTTGTTTTGAAATATGTACACACTGTGAAATGGTGACATCAAGCTAGTTGGTATGTGCATCACTTCACTTACCATTTCTTTGTGGTGAGAACGCAAAAAATCTACTCTCTTAGCAATTTCCAAGAATACATTGTTATTAATAGTCGCCATGTTGACCAATAGATCGCTTAAATTTATACCTTCTACCTAAATGGAATTTTGTATCCTTTGTCCAATATCTCCTCAACACTCTGGCAAATCTCTGGTAAACACCATCCTTCTTTTTATTTCTATGAGTTTAACATTTTTACATTCCACATATACCTGAGATCATGCAGTATTTATCTTTCTCTGACTGGCTTACTTCATTTAACCTAATGCCCTCCAGGTTCCTTCATGTCACAAATGACAGGATTTGCTTCTTTTTTGAGGGTGAATAGTATTCCATTATGTATATCTACTACATTTTCTTTATCCATTTTCTGTCGATGAGTGCTTAGAGTGATTCGTTATCTCAGCAACTGTGCAATATGAACTAGGAAGTGCAGATACTTCTTCAATATACTTGTTTCATTTCCTTTGGATATATACCCAATAGTGGGATTGCTGGATTATAAGGTAATTCTTTCTATTTTATATTTCAGAGGCATCTCTATACTGTTTTTCATAATGGTTGTACTAATTTACACTCCCACTAACAATGTTCAAGTGTTCCCTTTTTTTCACATCCTCTCCAACACTTGTTATCTTTTGTCTTTTTGATATAGCCATTCTAATAGCTGTGAGGTGTTATCACATTGTGGTTTTAATTAGCATTTATCTGATGATTAGTGATTTTTTCCATATAACTGTTGGACATTGGTATGTCTTTTTTTGAGAAGTGTCTATTCAGATCCTTTGCCCATTTTATATTGGATTATTTGGGTTTTTGTTGTTTTTTTGCTTGTTCTTACTATTGAGTTGTTTGAGTTTCTTACATATCTTGGATGTTAAACCCTTATCAAATATATGAGTTGCAATTAGTATCTCCTATTCTATAGGTTGTCTCTTCACTGTTGTTTCCTTGACTGTGTAAAAGTTTTTTAGTTTGAAGTAATCCCATTTAGCTGTTTGCTTTATTTTGTTTTACTTTATTTTTTTTGCCTGTGGCTTTGGCTTCATAGCCAAAAAGCCATTTCCCAGACCAATGTCATGGAGCTTTTTTCTTATTTTTTTTTTCTAGGAGTTTTACAGTTTCAGGTCTTGTATTTAAGTCTTTAATCCATTTTCTGTTGATTTTTGCCTATGGTGTGAGATAAGGGTTCAGTTTCATTCTTCTGCATGAATGTACAGTTATCATTGCACCATATATTAAAGAGACAGTACTTTCCTCGTTGTGTGTTCTTGACACCTTTGTCAAAAATCATTTGACTATAGATGTGTTGATTTATTTCTGGGCTCATTATTTTGTTCCATTCGTCTGCGTGTCTGTGTTTATGTCAGTACCATGCTTTTATGGTTAAAGCTTTGTAGTAGATTTTAAAGTCAGGGAGTATGATGCCTCCACCTTTGTTCTTTTCACTTTTTTGGACTGTTCAGGGTTTTTTTTTTTTGTGGTTCCCCATGAGTTTTAGGATTGTTTTTTCTACTTCTGTGAAAATGTCACTGGAATTTTGGTAAGCATTGCATTGAATCTTCTTATTGCTATCATAGTGTGGGAATTTTAGTGATATTTATTCTTCCAATTTATGAGCATAGTATATCTTTTTATTTATTGTGCCTTCTTTAATTCCCTTCATCAATAGTATATAGCTTTCAGTGAATAGTTCTTTCAGCTCTTTGGTTAAATTAATTACCAAGTATTTTAATTATTTTGGTAAATATTGTATAAATGCAATTGTTTTCTTGATTTCTTTGTAGGATACTTCATTGCTAGTGTATAGTGATGCTACTGATTTTTGTATGTTGATTTTATATCCTGCAACTGTCCTGAATTTTTTTTATTAGTTCTAATGGTTTTTTGGTAGATTCCTAAGGGTTATCTATATGCATGATCATGTTATCTGCAAACAAGGGTATTTTAACTGCTTCCTTTCCAGTTTGGATGGCCTTTATTCTTTCTCTTGCCTAATTGCTTGAACTAGAATTTCTAATACAGTTGAAAAGAATCTGTAGTAGTAGGCATCATTGTCTTGTTACTGATAGGAGGGGGAAAGCTTTCAACTTCTCACTAATGATGTTACCTATGAGTCTGTCATATATGGCCTCTATTATATTAAGGTACATTCCTTCTATACTTAATTTGTTGAGAGTTTTTTTTTTTTTTTATCATGAAAGGATATTGAATTTTATCAAATGCCCTTTTCCATTTACTGTTGTCATATATTTTAGTGTTATATTAAAACATCACAAGTTGTATCTTTTAGGATGTCAAAGTCTGTTTAGATTTTTTAAGATATTTACCACTTTCTTTGCTGCTCGTTCCTTCTTGAAATTAAGACTTGTATTTTGAGAATTCTGTCCAAATTATGTTATTTACATATTTTTAGTGGAAATTTGTTGGTGGAAAACCTTAAACTTCTTATTTTTCTAAAATGTCTTTATATCTTCCCATTCATGAAAGTTATTTTGCTATGACAATTTAAGACAAGAGTTATTTTCTATCTTTATAGTGCAAATATCATTCACTGTTTTCCTTCCCTGTGGTTGAAGAGAAAACAGCTGTCAGTCTAATTGATGCTCTTTTGAATGCAATCTGCCTTTCGTCTCTGGCTAAGATCTTTTAACATTCTATAGCTTCAACATTTCTCTTGCTTGAGATTTTTTGGATTCTTGAATTTGTCATAGTACAAACCCTTAGTTTTGAAAAGTTCATAGCCATTATCTATTCAGATATTACCTTTGATTCTGTCTCACCTCTTCTATTATAACTCCATTAGGTTGTGTTAGATGTTCCCATTTTATCATTCATGTCTCTTGACATCTATTTACCCCTCTTTGTTGTATTCTGAACAATTTCTTCTAGTGCTATTATTCAGTTAATTGATTATCTTTTTTGCTAAGTGTAACCTGCTTTTAAGTAAGTTCCTTTAGTTTTTATTTTCTAGTATATTTTGATTTTTGGAAGTTTAAAAGTTATTTTTCAAATTATTTAGCTCTTTGCTAATAGTTTCAAACCTTTATTTTATTTATTTAAACATATTAAACATAGTGGTCAATATATTATTTCTGGTAATTTTAGTATTTAAATTCTGTTTGGGTCTGATTTTGTTATTTTTTTTTCTGCTTGGCTCTGCCTCACAATACTTTTGCTCTTGGGTGTTTACTAGCTGTTGATCATCATTTACATTTTTTTCTGTGGAAATTTTTTGAGGTATTGGATCAAAGTGAGCTGCTCCATATTTAATTGGTGTTTGCTTTAGCCAGATATCTGGAGGCTTTACCAGTCTAAGACTACCTCCAACAAAGCCCTGGCTTGAAGCTTTTCTTACCACCAATGCAGTATGTACTCAGACTACAATATGAGGTCTGAATCTTGGTTGTAATTTCTCAAGGAAGATAGCTTTTCATTCACTGACACAAAGTTTTAAAACCATCAATATTTTGTTTTTGTAGTCTGTTGAAGCAGGGGGCAGTACAGTGTTGTCCTTTGGTGATTACTTTTTAAAAGTGGGAGGATCGTCTTTTAGAATCTGTACCTTGAATGGGTCTTAAAATTGTTATTCCTATGCCTCAAGTTTCGTAAGGTGGAAAAACCAAGGCTTAATTTCCTGTTTTTGCAAATACTCTCGAGCAAAAACTATTTTAAATAGTCATCTTATCTCCCTAGATTCCTCCTTAAATTTGTTTTTAACCCAAATATTCCTTATGTTTTTGTTAATCAGTGAATAAAGATGATTTTTGAAGACTTTCTGTCAATTTAAATAGATTTCAACAAGATGACCTATCCAGGTCCTTAGCACACTGTATTTCTGAAAATAAAAATCTAATAAATTTTCTTTTCAACAATTTTAAAAAGATTTATCGGCCTTCTCTCTTATGCCCGCCATTGTGAAACGAACTTGGGGTACAAATTTAATACGTTGCAGACCCTAACTTCAAGTTAATCATAATTTGGAAGGAAAAGAGTTCACGTAATCATAACAATTACACATGGAACATAGTGAAAGTTTTTTTCACAGAATGTTATAACATGAAAGCAGATCTACCTGCCTTGTTTTGAGCTAAATCAGGTGGCTTCTGAGACTGAATTTTGAAGAATGTAATGTCTGAGGAATGTAAACAGGATGGATATAAGCATCATGAGGGCAAATACCTGACTTTGTCAATATTTTTTTTTTCTGCCTAAGACAGGTGCTTAGTAAATATTTGTTGTATTAACAAATGTTTGAATAAGATACAATTATTGTCTTTAAAGACAATAAGATAATTTATTGTCTTTGCCTAAAAGAATCATGACCATTGATAAATCACAGTATGCCTTTAGTTTTCTAAATACCTCTCCTAAATTTCTTTAATCTCTCCCACCCCATGTTAGAAAGCATGTGTCTACTTGTGTATTTCTTAAATATGAAAGAGAAGAAGAATAGAAGAGTGAGAAGTGGCTCTGAAAATCAGAAGGCCTAAGACGTATGACAGAGAAAGTTATTTGCCTAGTCCGTGTTTTTTATTATTTAGTATTTCCATTTATCCTTGACCTGCCTTTCTTTAAAATACACTTTGACTCTTGAATTCGCATTTAAGTGTTTATGTCATAATGGAAATAACTTTGGAAACAGAGAATTCTTGTTTTAAATTTCAGTTCCACTACTTGTCAGCCACATGAACTCTCTAAGAATCATTTTCCTTATATGTTAAATAGAATTAATAAAACTTCCTTGCAGTATTACAACTTTTCAAAATGACAAATATATGTGATTATATGTAATATACATATATTACGTAAAGAAAAAAATAATATATAATGTATAAATAATACACATATATAAACTTCCAAGCACTTTAATGTATGCAGCATTGTTTTTATTATCTTTATTCTTAAAATACACCCGAACATTTTTTAGCTGAACTTTCTCTACCTTTTCTCTAATTATTTCCAACTTTATTAAAATTTTTGTGTAGATTAATAGTTTCGGAGGTTTTCAGGCTTTCCTCAGAGAGTCACTATGAGTTTTTGGTGAGTAGATCAAAAAATTTTGAGCTACAAAAGTTGACTAAAATCTTGCTACTCTCTTGATTTCCCAAAAAATGGTTTTGGGGCTATGTATTGTTTCATATTTCATCTGTATCCATCTCTCTCTCACTAGAACTTTTTCTCAGGGACTCTTCTTCTTTCTCTTTTGCCTCTCCTCAATGTTATTGTTGTTATATGTTGTTATATGTTATTGTTGTTATATTGTTGTTATATTGTTATATATGTTATAGTATAAAAAATTTCCTTTTTTAGTTCTGGAAAGACCTATCATTAATTAGGGAATCCACTCTTCCCCATTTCACTATGCCTGACATACTTGAAGATCTCACATTTGAGGTCAAGGAGTCACAATAAAGAAAGGCCCTAGCTGGTTCTAACCTTCACAAATGAGATTTGATGGCATAAAGAGTTTAAACTCTTTTAGTGGGTGAGACTGGTGAGGCAAAGAAGACAGACAGAGGAGAAAATAAAGTCAAGGACAGAGCCTTGGGGAATGGTTATTTTTAGATAATGATGAGAGGACAAAGAGCTTGAGAAGGAGATAGGACAGATCAGAAAAGTAGAAGCAGACCTAGGCACAAGGAGAGTAATGGAATAGGAGGGCTGAGGGAGTTGCCAAAGGCATTACGGGTGAACAGGGCTGACAGCATCAAGGCAGTGATAAAGAAGCCCACTTAGGAAAGGGACATAGATTAAGAATAAATTTAGCAGTGCTGTGAAGTGGGGTGAGGAGCAAATTCTAACAGATGCCAACAGGTTCAAGCCAGGAGATGATGCCAAAGAAACAGAGGTAATTCCTTCCCAATATGATTTCTGGAATGTTGGCAGTAAATTGGAGAGATCTAAGCAAAGTTGTTGGAAGAGAGCAATGGGCCAGGGGAAAGTGAGACTGAAAATGGAAAAGATCAAAGATGGATGTATACAGAAAACACAGACATGAAACATGTCGTTACGGCAGTGGGAGGAGAAAGCTTTGGAAGGAAGACCAGATAACAGGAAGAAATGAGAGAGGGAAAACCAAGACAGAGAGATAGTCATGGTGGAAAAGGGTAGGTTGAAGGCATGTGGAGCAAAACAGTGTGTCATAGTGGTGAAGAGTGCCCTGGGAACAGACCCTCACACTGTCACTAACACTGAGATCTTGTGCATGTCACTCCACCAGTCTGAGCCTCAGTTTCCTTTATCTTTCCCCTCAAATGAAGGATAAAGACAACACTTACAGAACTGGAGTAAGAACTAAATGAGATAGAACTTAGAACAGTACTTGGGCTATAATCATTACTAATTCTAACATGAACAACATGGGTGTTCTCCATAGGAAAGTTTGCATTCAGAACTTCATGGAAGAATAAAGGTGTGAAGGTAGGGCCAGGGGATGAGGATCATCTGAAATGTTGGATATGCACTCCGAATGAGTAAAGGGCCAGATGGAACTAGAGCATCACTGAGATAGTGTTTGAGGATAAAGAGATGTGAAAGAACTGGAGGCCAAAGGAGAAAGAAAAAAATCTTATACAATCACGTATGTGAAATAAATATAAAAATGGGGAGCAAATCATCTGCAATAATAAATGATGGATGTTTATAAGTCAGGTAGGCAAAATACCGCCATTCTGTCAATTAGAGATTGTTCAGGGTCTGTCTAGGGGTAGCTTCTCAAATTTCTTCCATCTTGGCTATTTTTCTAAAGGGACTTAAATTAACAGAGAGCACCAGGTAGCTGCTGACCTAATGTGCAGCATAACATTGGAATTCCCCAAGCCCTATGCCAAAACATAGAAGGAAATATCATAGAGCCTCAGGGTTGGAGGATGCCTTAAAAATTGCCCCGTAAAATCAACAAGCTGATACTCGAGTCCTACATCACTGAAGCAAGTATTGGTTTGATTGTTTGTTGTTTGTTTATCAGTCTCTGTTTTTAAACTACCAGCAAGTGAACTAATTGCTCTGACTGTTAGAAGGAAAGGGCTAAAATTTCCCTTTAGGGTTAAATTGTCTTTCTATAGCATGTACCCATGGTCATAGTTCTTCCATTCGGCATTCAGTAAAATAGGTGCAATGTGCTTTCCATTGCCAATTTGTTAGCTGTTTGAACACAGCTATTTTTTTCTTCATGAATCTTTACGAGGAAAAGAGTAGTGGTGAAGTGGGTTTAACTTACTCCATCACTCTTTCCCTAAAATATTTTGAGTCCCTGTGTTGTTGTGGCTACTTTAAACCTCAGTTGGCTTCAGTGTTCTACAAAGGTTGTCCCCAGGAACAAGAGGATAAAGACACTGCACAGGTCAGGTTTGATCAGTGAACAGGAGAAGAACTGAAATCTATATTTGTGGGACTTGGTATAAAACTTGGCTGTTGACCAAGCCAGAACAGTTGGTAAACAGAATGTTTATGAGAATATAATTTCCTTACCTGTGAAATGGAGGTGACTGTGCCTACCTCTTCAGGTTGTTGTAAGCAATAAATGAGCCTACAACTAGAGACAACATCTTAGAGGTACTCATTAAGTAATATATATTTTGGTTATTATCAAATGGTATCACCAATAATGAAAATTAAATCTACTTTTTGTCTGTATGTTGAGTAAATTTTAATTCTTTTCTATGTTATCAGTATAGAGATCGTATGCATATAAATCCCTTATATATTTTATGGTGTCATTTAATTGGATGTGTGATATATTACATTTAAAATGGAGATGATTTAAAAAGTGAATATGATGTATCATCAGGCTTCTTGTTGATCTTCATGTTCAAAACTGGCATCCGTGGAATAGATCATGTTGCAGTTTACATTGGTATGTGAAATGAAATGGCAGTTCTGTATTTATCACAGCCTGTTTAAAATGGGCAAGAAAGAGTCTCTTATAACAAGGTTATATTGTATTGATTTGCCATTCAAGTATTTATTTATTTATTTATTTATTTATTATGCCATTTCTGGAAAATGTAAAGCACAACAAAAATTCATGGTTATTTGCAGCTTCCGGGGAGCCGGATAGATGTGAGAGTGTATTTATGGGGTACTTATTTTCTAATATATGCAATGGAGTTGATCCTAAATGATTTGAGTTTAAAAGCAGGATATAAATTTCTACAGGCACAAGTAGAGTTAAGATTTGTACTAAATCTTTGCCTAAAATACCTCAAAGCAAGTTATTAAAAAATTCCTTTCCATGCATCAAATTAAAACTAACCTTATTGGGCAACCAGTGATAAAACAAGACTCTCAGACCACTCTGTATGGATCACCGCATTCATCACCAGTTTATATTTTCTTTGTAGAGAAAATATCTTATTTCCCCCAGTCTGATGCACATTTTTAAAAGACAACATTTTTGGTCTTCAGCGTACCCATATAAGTAAATCTATGTGGGAATAAACTACCATTTATTCAGCTCCTCCCCTGTGCCAGGTACTGCTCTGGGCATTTTGATATCGGGTAACATTTCTGTAGTGCTTATTATGTGCTCAATATTATGTCCCAAACACTTTCTGTACATTATGTACTTAATTGTCATAATCACCATATGACTAAATCTCATCTTCCCCATTTTCCAGATGAGGATACTCAGAATCTGAGACTATGGAACTTACCCAGAGGTAACCAGGTTATAATTTGAATCCAGGCTAAGTAATCAGGTGGTATTGATTGAAAGGCCATCTCTTTCCATTATTCCCCAAATTGTTACTTAACAGCTTTTATCTACAAATGAATATAAATGAGAATTTTGACAGAACATCCTTTTTCTGTTTTGGTAAAACATAAAAAGCCTCACTTACTTCATACAGCAAATACTAGTTGCCAGTTTACTTTATACCAAGCATTGTGCCAGGACCTGAAGATATAGAGGTAAATGATTGTCCCCGATCCTCACTGACACAAGGTCTTTAGGGAAGACAAACAATTTTAAAAAGTACAATATGGTGCTGCTACTATAGAAACCTTAACAGCTTGGGACTGCAGGGAGGTTATCAAAGATACAACAGAGTGACTGACAGCCAGGCTGTCTTACAGACGTGGAACATTGAAACATGAGAAGGAGTTGGGGGACAACAAACAAAACCTCCCTTTTTTACCCTCTCATTTTAATTAAAAGCTACTTTCAACTCATTCACTTGCAACCCATAGCAGTAGCTTGATGTGAGAAAATCTCTTGGCAGGAGAGAGAAGAAAGGAGAGAGAGAGGAGAAAGGAGAGAGAGAGAGAGAGAGAGAGGGAGAGAGAGAGAGACGGAGAAACCCTTCTGAGATTTCACTGTAGTTCTTCAGTTTCGCATTGTCTTTTTTATCTGGTTTGGGAAATTATACCCTTTCTCAGGAACTGATTGTCATTTTTGATTTTCTGTAAAGGAGGTTGACAGTTGAATGACTGCTGAACTTTTCTGAAATTCTGCCCTGTCACTCCTTCTCTTCTCCTGCAGTCCTTAGCTTTCCTAGATTGACACCATCAGCTACTGCAAAGGGAGATGCTGATTTCCTTAATAGTCAGATTGGGATTTGACACGAAGGCTGCTATGGATCAGGGAGGATGGGAAGAAATGACCAGCAAGTTAAACAGCCACCTAATTGCATTTATTCCTCGGCTCTAGGTCAAACCAGAGTAGTTGGAGAGTGAAATACAGGGTTTGTTGGAAGTGCTGTAAGAGTGAATTACAGTACAAGTGGAGGGCTATAAACCCTCTGCAGACCTCAAAGCTGGCAATCGCCAATCATCTCAATCACAGTGCAGCAGACTTTGCCAATGATAGTGCACCCAGGAAGGGGACCTTTTCCTTTGGAATGTTGTACCTAATGGTACTGATGTAAAGAGTGTTGATTCTATGAGTACTGCCATTCAGAGCATTGTCTCCAAGAGCCATTGTTGCTAAGTTCATTGATATTATGTATTTCATTGCTAGGGCATTGCCGTAAAGTGCCAACAACACTGTTGCTGATATCCTTATTGCTAAGGAGTCCACCCCAAACCCTCCTCTTGCCTCCCTCCCCATCCCGCAGTAATTAGTAGAGAGTTTCACATACAATGTGACCGCAAAAGATGTGTGCTCTGATAAGTTTTACACCTTAAAGAAAGAATGACAATGCTTCTGGGAAAATGGGAGCATTTTCTTTGCCTCCTTCTTCTGGTTCATTCCCATCTTAGTCTAGCACTGGCACAGATATTCTTGTTTTTACTTTTTCCATGCCTGGGTTTTTTTTAGGACCCTCATGGCAGACTAAGTATTGTTTTCCCTTAGTTCTCTTCTTGTTGACTTGTATATTGTCTAATGCAAACTTTATCCTCTTAGGACACCGCAGTCTGTCTTCCTTCTCGCCCCCTCCAGCAGCCTTCCTTTTCTATATTTACACTTTCAATTATGAGCAGTTTTCCTACCTTGTCACAATCCCATGTAAAGACACATCAACTGTAGCATCTGTGTGAATGCCATTGTGAGGTTTTAAATTGCCTGGATTTTTCTCTGAGGCTTAATAATTTTCTTAAGATTTTGGAATTTGCAACATTTGTCTTCTTCACAATGATTTCATTTATTCCCACTCGTTTGCTTTGAATTCATCCTAATGGGTGTTTACTAATAGTTTGATACAACTGTGAAATAGAATGAGAAAGCTGGCTAAGTCATCTTCCCCTTAGGCAACACTTCTGCCACCCAAATGCTTTCTTCCTAGGACAGTATTTGGTTAAAGGAGAAAAAATACTATGGGAGAAATATCTTAGGTCTAGGATCCTGTTAATTTTGAAGACAGCTAGTTTCAGATGAACATGGAATTTTCTATATTTTTCATACCTCAATCACAGCTTATATCAGATTGTATGTCAATTATTAGAGCAAGGTTGTATCTTTCTGCATTAGTGTGTACTTTAAGCACAGAAGTTTGCTCTTATTCATCTTTGTGTCTCTAGCACCTAGGATAATGTCTGGCACATAGCAGCCCTGAAAAAAGATTCTTGAAAGTATCTTTAATCATTTCACAGGAGTACTGGAGTTTTACTTTTCTCCGTAAATATTATATAAAATGTATACTATTCAGTTTAAAATCATACTTTGTTGATTTTCATTGTTGTGCGAAAATTAAAGCAACTGTTCTACACACGCAAATGCCCTTTTAAATGGTGAATATGTTTTGCACAAACACATACTAGAACACTCAATTATGCAAGCAACTTGAGAGAATGCATTTGAAAATATGAGCATATGTGATTTAAAAACAGAAAGGTAAAAATTAGCATCTCAAATCTTCTAAGGAAATAAAGTATTTAAGAGATGGATTGTGAGTGTATGATAGCATGTAAAATGTTAAGAAGAATAGTTCAGTCAAATAGTTAGATTCCTTACTGTCCTTACCCAAATTTTTATTATTCAACAAATGCCAAAACCTTCAAAGCCAATACTGATGGATTAACTAGCTATTCTGATTGTAACTATCCATCGAAGGAAATGAGATATCCAAATATATTTTTGTCCACTGATTCACCTGGGACAGAGTGCGAGATGAAAACTGTGCAAAGTCTGCATATCAAGCATAAGTGTAAAGATGCTATCCTTGAAACACAGAGGTAGAAAAACTGAATAAGAACCCCAAATAGCATTTTCATGAAGACAACAAAAATGCTGCAGTATGAGGAGGAGGAATTCAAACTGAAATGAGCTGGCAGAGGAGCTATGCCATGGAAACTCCTCATCTGTTTCCTGGAAGAGATCTTCAGAAGCCCTAAAAAGGAAGAAAAAGTATCTTCTGTATAAATATGATTTTAAAAATAGAGGAAGAAAAAAATTAGAAGCTATTTGTAGGTAGACATGCATGTCCAATAAGGGAAAGGAGGGGGATTCAAAGAATGAATTCTAGGGGAAGTGCTTTTGGAAAAGACTAAAAGATCTAGATGTCAGGGTACTCCCTTGTCTAGACCATGGTTCTATGGTCAGCTTCTTAACACATATTGCCTGAAGTAGTTCTCTCCAGGTCTTCCATGGTTTTACATCTTAACTAGGAAAATTCAGAAACAATCTAGTTCTTTATATGCCTTTAGAGTTTTATTTACACAGTACTAAAAAGATCAAATGACAAATGAAAAGCAAAGCTGAATAATTTTCTCCAACTTGCTGATAATAAAGATGGACTTAGGGCCGGGCGCGGTGGCTCACACCTGTAATCCTAGCACTTTGGGAGGCTGAGGTGGGAGGATCACTTGAGGTCAGGGGTTTGAGACCAGCTGAATATGGTGAAACCCTGTCTCTACTAAAAATACAAAAATTAGCCTGGCATGGTGGTGGGTGCCTGTAGTCCCAGCTACTCAAGAGGCTGAGGCAGGAGAATTGCTTGAGCCCAGGAGGTGGAGGTTACAGCGAGGTGAGATTGTACCACTGCCCTCCAGGCTGGGTGACAGAGCAAGTCTCTGTCTCAATAAAATATAGTAATAAAATAAAATAAAGATGCATTAAGAACGAAACTAGATGGGTTATTTGGAGTTCCTAAGGGTGGGATTGGGTTATGGAAGAGAATGGAATGTCAGAGAAAAAGCATCTTCTTTCTATGGAGTCCGTGGGTCTTTATTCATTCAGCAAATATTCATTGAGAGTTTATTGTAGGTTAAGCGTTGTGCTGGGTTCTAGGTAAAGAATGGAGAATAAAACAGACAAGGTCCCTGTCCCCATGGCACTCATGAATTAGTAAAAGAGAAAAATCATTAGAAAATAGTCACTGAATGAAAGTACAATCATGTTTTACTAATAGAATCAAGAAAAAAATGTGTCAAGAGAGAAAGACATGAAGGTGTCTGAGGAATTAAGAGAAGTGCTCTAGTTCCTTTTTTTGCTGGTTACTTGTGTTTTGATAATGGGGAAGTTACTTAATGCCATTGAGCCTCAGTTTTCTCATCTGTAAAACAGAGATTAAAACAGCTACTTTATAAGGTGTGAATAAAGTAAGAGGAGAGGGGTAAAGGATCTAACAGAGACCTCCTTGGTGTCTTATGAATAACTAAGATTTAACTAGAAAACTAGCTATGTTGCCAACTATCTAATCTATGTTTTCCTCTCTTCCCTAGGTAAGTATCATAGGAACTGATTCAGACTAGATTGGTGTCAATTACTAACAGCTGACCTTCAATTCTATTACCTTTTCCTGTGCTCTTCATCTAAACTACTGTTTTGTCATGACCAATTAATCATGAATACAACTTCTATATCAAAATGTATCCCAAATCTCCTTGTAATTACTCTGTTTTATCACCAGTAAACAATCCAGTCCTTATTTTTTGAAGTGGTAGAAAGAACCTTAGCTCTCTATTTGTACCAGTATTCTGATTACTCTGTCAGTGGCCTATGTATTTCATCTTTTAAACCACCTCAGGCACAGGAGGTTCATTCTTGGTGTTGGGCATTCTGGGAGACCAGGAGTCTGGAAGACAGCCATTCTGGAAGACCAGGCTGTCTGCCATAGAGAGGAGTGTTAACATTTTGGGCCTAACGATTAACATGGTGAGGTAAACATCACTGAACACTGCTTTGAAGATTCAGAGTCCTGCAGTGCCCTAGAGTCAACATGCTAATGAACTGATAATCCCTCACACCAAGAGCTGAAAGTGAATGCGACACAAACCCTGGACCATACCTCCGAAGCTGATTTCTTTACAATGGAATCCTTAGATGTTTTGATATTTAATGTTTTACCTCTTTTTCTTAAAGGAATAAATTCTGGTTTATTAAGGGATCCAGAAAATTGAATTCTGATTATTTCAAATTGTAAGAATGGACTTTGAATGAATCTCAGCATTTAAAGCGAAAATTTTTGATATGTAGATATACTTTCTCAACCCACGCTTTAGGGACATATTTTAATGGAAGACACTGTGGATTCAGAGTGGATTTTTCCTAACCTGGAAGTCATTCCTAGTTCAGGCAGTGCAACTTACAAGCAGATTAGGGAAGCAATGACTGCCGAATCTTATTGCACGTCATCCAAGAGGAGCTCTAAAAAACAATACTGCTTCCTGGGCTCTATTTCAGATACATAGAATGATAAATTCTAAGGGTTTCAAATGAAGGATTGAATAAAAAAAAAAAAGGAGGGAAATTCTAGGGATATCAGGTTCAAATCTGTAATCAAAAAAAAAAAAATTTCTCCCGGTGATTCTGGTTCATGAGGTTTGTGGATATGCCTTTGTAGCAGAAAGCAAGTGGACAGTGGCTGTGAGTGTTTGTGTTAATGTGAATCCCTTTTGCCCACAGGTACCTTTCTGACAGTCATTACAAGCATAATCAATGATTCTGCTGATTGCAGTGATTCCTCTCTCTCTCTCTAGTTATGCCTCAGATGTGTTGTAATTCAAAAATGAAGCTCTATTTCAAGTATTGGGAGGGAAGTTAACACTGCTTACTTATAAATATTCTTTTTTTTTTGGTAGTACTCTGCTGAAAAAATACCAGAAATAGGGTGTGTATGTGTGTGTATTTGTGTGCATATGAGTGTGTGTGTTTTTTTTTCCTGGAATAACAGCCTTCATGAGAAGCCCTTTCATTAGGATTATAGCATAAGGGGCCATAAAAACATCCTTAGGTAAATTGCCATTTTGTAAGCTTCTAAGTTTGAATTATTCAGCTGTGGTTACTATGGAACCGCGAGCCTTGTTCACTTTGCAGAGGAAAATTTTAATGGTCCCCCAGTGTCCCCAGACTGTGGAAGAGCTCATTAAAGGAAAAGTACTACTCTCCCTGTTAAAGACACACAAACCAACCACAGAATGTCCACATCAGTGTTTTAGGTGTATCTTCCATTCAGCAGACCTTGCACTTTCAGATGGGGGTTGTTCTTTGAAGTGTTAAGATGCCTCCTTGCTGAAAATAGTTATAATGTTTAGGTCAACTTAATCCAAAGGATCTGACATTTTGGAATAAAGAGCCTATCTTAATCCTTTTTTATGCTGAGCAAAATGACAATTTTTAACCCTTTATTTATTTAACAATTGTTATTTTCTCCTTACCCTGCTAGTGATTTATGTATATAATCTCATATAATTCTCCTGATAACTCTAAGGAAGGATTACTCCATTTTACAAAGGAGGAAACGCAGACTCAAAGCAGTCAGGTAAATCACGCAAGTAAGTAAAAAAGCCTAAATTTGAACCAAGTTCTAACTCTAAATCCTGGACTTCACCACTATGTTAAAATATGTGGTGTAGGCTTACTGGTATAGAAGTCCTTGATTGCTATTACCTAGTTATTCGTCAAGAACCAGGGGTATAGTAACTGTCCCAGCTAAGGGGAGATTGAGCATATTGTAGCCAGCAACACCAATTCCCTTATCCCAGAGCTGGTGCCAGGAATTTGCAACCCACTAAACGATCACTGCTCTGCTCTCCTCATTTGGGATTATAGAGTCCTGGGACATTGCAAGGAAATGGGTCTGTGCTCCCCCATCTCCCACCCCTACAAAGTAGTTGGGTAGAAAGCAAGCAACTTGAGGCATGGATGGGCTAACATTGACCCTGAAAGCAGTCAGTCATCAAGACTTGGTAGGGTAAATATGAGGCAGTCTGCCAATGTATTGCTAGCTCAATCTGACTGGTAAGAGATTGAGGCAAAGTAAGTTGAATTTTTCAGGTTTACAAATGAAACTAGCAAAAAAATTAATTCAGCAATAGACTCAAAGCTTCTTTCTGATTCATTTTGTAAGACTAAAACTATTTTATTGACTAAAGAGACTTAGAGATAATCTAATTCAGCTTTATATTACATGGGAAGAAACTGAGGACTGGATAGATGAACAGATGTATTTGAGGAGTCCAAAGGCCTGGAGAGTGGTGTTGGGGGTTGGGTGGAAAAAGGAGTAGAACCCCAAGCTCCTGCCAGCAAGACCAGCCTTTCTGAAGAGTATCATGCCTATCTGTTGTTAGGGGACAGTCTGCCTGAGAATGTGCTCAGTTAAGCAACCTGGGCTGTGGGGAGGGAGAAATGGGAATGGAGTGGTGGACTTCAGAAAAGAGCAGGAGATATTGAGGAGTTGGGGGAAGCCGAATGTAGATCAAGGCAAGGGGATCCAGATGGCAGGCAAATCGTGCCTATCATTATTTCCAGAGTTGGCTTAGGGTCTGGGGTGATACCTGTGAATTCAAGCCTCCAGGAGGCCATGAAACCTCAGTTAATGAAGCAAATTGCATTCCTCAGAAGAAACATGGAATTACTTTTATATTTTTTCTCTAGGTTTTATTGCCTCAACTTTCACCTTTTATATGCAAAAGCATCTGCTTAAAAGCCTGGGAGGTTGTCTACAATTACTTTTGTGTCTGTGAGCTGCTTATTTACTTATTTTTTAAAAATATATTTATGTAAAACTGACATATAATAATGTTTCAAATAGCTGGAAGAGAGGATTTTGAAGGTTGTAACACAAAGGAATGACAAAGGTTTGAGGTGACTGATATGCTAACTATCCTAATTTAATTATTACATATTGTATACAAATATCGAAATGTCACACTGTAACCCATAAATACGTGAACTGCTTTTAACTTCAAGTGTCAGTTTCTGACAAGGTTTCCTCCCAAACATTAAAGGCAGTGCCTCTCCACAAGAGGCTCTGGGTCTGTGTTGCTGAATTGGCCGGTGTCCTCAAAGCACGTTCCAACTTTCAAGGGGAAAATGACAAAGTGGAAGATGAGCAATGGACTGAATTGCCTAAGGTATTTAGAGATGCTAAGGGGAAATAATTCTCAAATTTTGGTGTGCATAACTGCTTAGTGAACTTGTTAAAAATATTCATCCCTGGGACCCACCTCCTGACATGGAGTTTTTGATTTAAAAAACCTGGACTCAGAAATCTGTCTGCTGAGGAAGGGCCCCAGGTGATTCAGCTCCAGAGTCCCTGGGCTGAGTTTTGACAAACACATTATTTGTATTTATAGTTTTATTTATATTTCATAATAAATATTGTGTATATTTAAGGTATACAACATGGTGTTTTAATATATATATATAGGAAAACTGGGAGTGGCGGTTCACACCTATCATCCCAAGACTTTTGGAAGCCAAGGCGGGAGGATCAGTTGAGCCCAGGAGTTCAGGACTAACCTGGACAACATAGAGAGCTGTCTTTCTGTACTGAAAAAAAAAAAAAAAAATTAACCAGGTCCGGTGGCATGTGCTTGGGGTCCCAGCTATGCTGGAGGCTGAGGGGAGTTTGAGGCTGCAGTGAGCAGTGATCAGGCCACTGCAGTCTGGGTAACAGAGACCCTATCTCAAGGGGAAACAAACAAACAAACAAATAAACTGTATATGCACATATAGTTCCAGTAGTGGAACAAATGAACAAATCCTTTGCTTTACATAGTTACCTATTTTTTCCCATGTGACAAAAGCAACTATATGTACTCATTTAGCAAAAATTCTGACTACGATACACTGTTATTAACTATAATTATCAATGTTGTACATTAGATCTTTTTACTTGTGACTTGTTCATCTTACATAATGGCTACTTTATATCCTTTGACGTACATCTCCTCATTTCCTCTCTCCCCCTTGACCCCGGTAAGCACTGTTTTATTCTCTGTTTCTATACTTCTGACCTTTTAAAAAATATACCACATATAAATGAGATCATGCCATATTTTTCCTTCTGTGTCTGGCTTATTTCACTTAACATAATATCCTCCAGGTTCTCCACAATGTGGCAAATGGCAGGATCTCCTCCTTTTTAAAGGCTAAATAATGTTACATCACATATATTATATATGATATTAATGATACATATGATATATATAATATATATCATATATATATGCCACAGTTTCTTTAACCATGCATTTATTGAATGAGACCTAGGTTGTTTCAATGTCTTGGCTATTCTATATAATACTGCAATGAACATAGGGGTGCAGATATATTTATGAGGTCATGTTTCCTTTCCTTTTGGTTTATTGTCAGAAGAAAGATTGTTGGGTCATATGGTAGCTTTATTTTTAATTTCTTTAGAAACTTCCGCACTGTTTTCCATAATGGCTCTATAAGTCTACCATATTAGTCAGTTCTCATACTCTTATAAAGAACTGCACCAGACTGGGTAATTTATAAAGGAAAGAGATTTAATTGACTCACAGTTTAGCATGGCTGGGGAGACCTCAGGAAACTTATAATCATGGTGTAAAGTGAAGAGGAAGCAAGTACCTTCACCAGGCAGAAGGAAGGAGAAGTCCTCAGAGAAGGGGAAAGAGCTCCTTATAAAACCATCAGGTCTCATGAGAACTCACTCACTATCATAAGAACAGCATGGGGGAAGCCAACCCCATGATTCAATTAGCTCCACCTGGTCTGTCCCTTGACATGTGGGGATCATGGGGATTACAATTCAAGATGAGATTTGGGTGGGGGCACAAAGTCTAACCATATAATCTACATTTACACCAACAGTGTACAAAGGTTCCTTTTTCTCTCCACCCTTGCCAATGCTTGTTATCTCTTGTCCTTTTGATAACAGCAATCATAACAGGTATATGGTGTCATCTCATAGTGTTTGTTTGTGTATTTATTTATTTATTTTGAGACAGAGTCTCTCTGTGTCACCCAGGCTGGCGTGTAATGGCGCAATCTTGGCTCACATCAACCTCTGCCTACCCGGTTTAAGTGATTCTTGTGTCTCAGCCTCCTGAGTAACTAGAATTACAGGCATGCACCACCATGCCCGGCTAATTTTTATATTTTTAGTAGACATGGGGTTTTGCCATGTTGGCCAGGCTGGTCTCAAACTCCTGGCCTCAAGTGAATCACTCACACTGGCCTGCCAAAGTGCAGGGACTACAGGCATGAACCACCACTCCCAGTCTCAGAGTGGTTTTGATTGCAGAGAAATACTCATTTAGAGTCTGGCTACTCAAAATGTGGTCCTGATCATCAGTATGGCTATCACCTGGGAGCTGATTCAAATCCAGAATCTCAGGCTTCATTCCCAAACTTCCAAATCAGATCTTCATTTTAATAAGATTCCCGGGTGATACCTGTGCACCCTAGAGTTTGAGATGCACTGGATTAGAGGGTGCACTCATTTGCTAGGGCAGCCATAACAAAATACCACAGACTTGGAGCTCAAAGAACAGAAATGTATTTCTCAACAGTTCTGGGGGCTAGATGGTCAGAAGCAAGGTGTTAGCAGGTTTGGTTTCTTCTGAGGCCCCTTTCTTTGGATTACAGATGCCTGCTTTCTCTTTGTCTTCCAATGATCTGTCCTCTGCACACACATGTCTGATATCTGGGTATCCAAACTTTCTCTTCTTATAAGGACACCAGTCAGTCTGGATTAGGGCCCAGCCTGATGTCCTCATTTTAACTTAATCACCTCTTTAAGGCCCCTCTCCATATAACGTCACATTATGAGGTACTGCGGATTAGCGCATCAACGTAAAGATTTGGGGGGCATATAATTAAGGCCGTAACCGAGGATATGGTAAGTGTTAGTAGCTCTGCTTATACATCATTCTGTCATTGAAAAGAACCCTGAGAAGAATTAGTTTATACATTGGGATCTAATGGGGCCCCAGACCCTGTAAACCCATTCTGTTCATCATCTTGGTAAGTAGCACTATTTTTTGCTTAATTTGTCTAAGACAGATACCTTGGGACCTAGTGCTCCCTCTGCCTTGCCATTCATATTTAATTAGTCATCACATCCTACCATATTTACCTCTATGATTTTTTCAATAAAATGATTCTGATTTCCAATGCTCTGGTCCTTGCCTTCTCATCTCCCATCACACTAGGCACACTTCTCAACCCATACTGGAAATATTAGCTCACTTTTCTCACTGATATCTTGGTCCCTAGTCTTATTTTGTGAGTCAAGTCCATTATTTTCATTAATGATAATGTTTTTTATGAAATAAAAATTATGCCATGTCATTTTCCTGCTTACCATCCCTCATGGCTTGCTTTGCCCTAAGAAGAAAATGCCATCTTCCTAGCATAGCTTGCAAAGCTACTTATGACCTGGTACATGCTTCCCTTGCCAGTCTAATCCCTCCCTTCTGCCCCCTGCACCCTCCCCACCAACTCCATTTCTTCATAATAATCTGTTCTCCAACCACACTGGACTTTTTTACCCTATACCTTCTCATGTCTCACATTTGAGCCTTTGCAAAAGGCCTCTGCCTGAAACTCCAACATTTTTTTTCTTCCCTCACACCACTCCTCCCATTAATTTTTGAGTATCTTTGAAATCTCAGCTGCCATGTCACTTTCTTCCTAAATCCTATTTACCTTGATTATTCAGCATAGGTGGCTTTTGGGCTCCTGTGTTGCTCATCACACTTTTTTTTTTAACCTCTTTATTTCCTGCAGTTGACTAAAAATTCCTTCAAGGCAGTGTAAGTACACTTACGACTGTATTTCTGAAACTCATCCAGTGCCTGACAAATAGCCAGGGCTCATGTGTTCTTGTTGAATGTGTTAGTGGAGTCGTTGCTTATATGAAGGCTAAAAGTCTAGGGAATGGAGAACCTGAATGCAAGTACAAATAATTACCACTAATGTGATATTCTTACCGAGAAACTTCTAATTGGAAACAGGTGTTAGGGAAGTGCTCAGTATTCTCCTGAAGATTCAGACAATCTTTGTGCCCTCTAAGCATGTGGCTTTAGAACCATGAATGCACTTACGGGGACAAAAGGACCAAATATTTGAAACAAGGATGAACATTGTGCTATCGTAGCACTATGCCGTCCCTCAAACTTCTGTCTCCTGTGAACATCTGAGGTCATCTTCCTCACAGAATTGCTGTGAGTTGAGGCCTGGCCCTCTGTTATCATGAGGTGGCACAGAGAACATTTTATCAGGCTTGCTTTGTCACTCTGTCACAGCAACACAGAGAAAATAGCAGTTTAGTAGGAATCCTTGCTTTTTCCTGGACCCTCTTTCTAGAACTCTTATAGTAACTGGATCTGAAGATAGATAGTAGTTACCAATATCTCTGTGGAGCAGGGGCTTAAGATATGCTACAAGGTTTAAAATGTAGTTTAATAGCTTTTTCCCAAACAATACCTTATACAATTCTTACAACGGTTACATGGGAAAAGTATTATTACCCCTGTTTTAAGTTGATCAAGATTATATGGCTAGGAAGAGTCGAAATTGGAGCTCACGTCTCTTATTCTGAGGGCTTACTGTTGCTCCTGCTTGGAATGCTGTTCTCCGTGCTGTCCACCCCACCTATTTCCCCTTCTGCTAATTCCTGTTTATCCTTAAGGTGGAATTTTAAATATCTCTTTATCAATGCAAAGCCTTCATGTCTAATGGGCACCTTGCCCTTAACATGTTCAAAAGCAAAGTTGTGATTCCTGTCCTGTCCCTTATAACTTATACCCCGCCCCCATCATCTTCCCTAACTCCATCTTTCCTCCACATTTTTGTCCAGATACAAGAATAACCCCTAATAAGGTCATAGTACAAGGGTTTTTATTAAAAGCCTTATTTCAGTTGCTGAGCCCCCAAACCCTGTCATCTCTCTCTTATTTCTTTTTACCAACTCATTAATGAAATCCTGTTACTTCTGCCTCCAACATATATCTAAAATCTGGTGTCTTCTCATCTCCATTGCTAACATCATTTCTTCCTGGAGATGACTGCACTAGCCTTCCAGACTGATCAATTTGCTTTCACTCTTGCCTGTGTCCACCTTACCTTTAAGGCACAGAATAGGAGGAATTTACATTACTTTTAAAAATGTAAGTTAGATCATTTCACCTTCAGGAGCTCTCTCACTCAGAAGAGAAGCCAACTCCTGACAAAAGTCCACCATCTGTGGCTCCTGGGTGCCTTCCACCTCTATTATCCCCTCCCCATGCACTCCTAAATTTGCCTCCTCCATACCAGCCTCTTCCTATTCCTCAAGCACATCAAGCACACTTCTGATGCAGGACCTTTTGCCCTTGCTGTTTCCTCTGCTGAAAGGTTCTTCCTGCAAGTATCCACATTTCTTTATTTTCTTCAGGTCTATGTTCAAATGTGACCCTATCAGAGAGGTAGTTTTCTGAGCAATCTGTATAAAGCAGCAACCTCTCCCATTCATCTCCTGTACTTAGCTAGTTTCTTCATAGGATTTATTTCCATCCAATATACTAAATATTTATTTGCTTATCTCCCTGCAGCATAATGCTGGCTTTCCAAGGGCAAGAACTTTTATTGTTCTTTTCTGTACCCTTAGCACCCAAGAGAGTGCCCAGGAAATATCATTTAAATAAATGAATGAATAAATGGCTTTCCTGACCCTCCAAACTAGGTTAGGTATTTCCACCTTACATGCCCAGTGCACACACCTTCTTCATTTCATTCTTTGCATAATTAGTCATACTTGTTATTTGATAATGGCTCAGAACTATAAATTCCTTAAAGTCAGAGATCAAGTCTATCTTGTTTACCAATGATTAACCAGTTGTTAATAGAACTAAACACAATGCGAGTGTGCAATAAATACTGAATAATTTTAAAGACTTTTTCTTGGACAATTGGTGATGATGACACCACTGACCAGGGACAGAAACTGAAGGAAGTGCATGTTTGACAAGGGAAGATGAAGCATGCAGACAGGCACACCACAATGCAGACCCAGAACCTAAGAAATAGCATGACCCTAGAGTGACAGGGGTTTAATGTCATGTAATATTGATGAGATGGAAAGCTTTGGGAAAGTCTGAGGGCTTACGGGGAGGACATATTTAGCCTATGTAGATAATAACAGTAATGTCAATCAACACGAATTAAACATTTGCCATATGCTATGCACTATTTTAGGTGCATTACAAATATCAACCTATTTAACTCTTTCAAAAACTCCATGCTGTAGGTACAATTAGAGGTTCCTTTAACATATGAAAAAATGGAGATAAAAAGATGTTAAAGCAGTTGTCCAAGTCCACACAGCCCTTTGGTGGCAGAACAAGCTTCAGACTCAACCAGTCTGGCTCATATGCCAAGATAGCCGAAGAGAGAACAGGGAGGAAGATGGTTCCTCCTATTTCCTCTCATCATATTTTAGTAAGTGTTGATGAAAAAAGTCATCTTTCAATGAAATAATGAAATAAAATTTCAGGGTTTGAAACCTGGTTCCAGCAATGTTTTACTCTTATTCTTATTGGGTGCAAGTCTATGGACTGGCAGTAGCTTTGCCTAAGCAGCTCCAGTTACTGAAATGTTCCATAGATAATGTGATAGCAAAGGCTTTCTATTAAAGCACCTCGAATTGTTCTTGGCAGCTTATCCTCTGAAAGGAAGAAGCAATAGAAAAATGAACTGAAACATGCTTTGCATTGCTATGCCAGCTGCCTGTCACAGTCCAAAATAGCTGAGACTCTCCAGAAACTGTAAAATTGTCTTAAAGGTCCAATTACACTTTTGGCTTATCTGGTTTTCTTTTTTAAAATGTAGTTTAATTCATTCAATGTCACTTTTCTTAAAAAAAAAAAAAACCTGGTACTATATTCTATTTTGAATTAAGTTAGTACTAATGTAGGCTAAGTGGACTGCATTCCTCCAGGCCAAATCATGAAACTGTTTGAAAGCACCTATTATCGTATTTAAGTCCCAACTGATGTGTGCTTTAATTTTATCCACTTCCTATTTTCAGGTTATATATTGGTACACTTCTTGATACCATATTAGATGTTTCCTGTTCCCAGAAGAGCAATAAATACACTGAATGGAATGCTTTCCTGTCTGCATAGTTGAAAGTACAGATTTTTGATAGTAAATCTGATCAAATTTTAAGAGAAACACAGTTTTGCTGAAGTGCAGCTTCAGATAGATAGCTTCTCAATAACTGCATTAAGGGGAGAAAAAAACTCTTCAAATCTTTAAAGACTGTGGACATTTTAAAATAAGATTCACAGAATCTGATTTCTTAAGATGTGCCCGGTGAAGCAGACCAGCATGATCACCAGCTTTGTACCTCATTAGAAGATTTTTAGACAGAATCCTGCACCAGGGAGCCTCAGTCAACTGATTCTCCAGTGAAGACATGAATTTTAAAGCATCCTCATATATAGGCTCTAGTAAAATTGGATTTGATCTTTAGTCAGGCTTTTTAGTTAGTCATCCCTACCCAGTAGTCAGTTTTATCTGCATCATTGAGTGATTATTTAAAGAAGGTTTCATTGTTTATCTTTGTGTGTGTATGTGTGTGTAAGAGAGAGAGAGAGAAAGAGACAGAGAGAGAGAGAGAGACCACCAGAAGTCTCAACAAGAAACAGTAAAAATTGAAAGTGAAAGTCTATCTCTACATTTGTCATCCCTGCTTCATTTTGAGGATCTCTTTATTAATAATGTTTAGGTAGGCAGAAGAATGACCACCCAAAGACCTCCCTCTCTTGGATATGAAGATAATAATATCCCTGCAATGAATATGGCAAATACTGTAAAATTCCCACTGTGTTGTTACTAAGCTGAGCTTGCTCTTTCTTGGGGACTTGGAGAGAAGCCTATTTATTCACTTGAGCATTCTGGATATCATTGACATTTTATTAGACTGCGCCTCAGGCTGTTGTAGTGTGAGGACTTTTAACAGGAGGGTTAACTGCCTGAATGTCAGAAAACTTCAACATCCATGTGCTTTACCAGCAAATAAACGCACGTGTTTTTATACTTTCAGGTGGATCTGAGAGCAAGTCACATATTAATGAGTTGTGTATGGGGATGGGGAGGGTGGAGTGGGGTCCTGAGGGAAATTTCTAACTCCTGCTGGTTTCTCTACATTTGAGTATTGTTAATTAGATCCCACCTAGGGATTATGGTGATGGGGGAATGGATTGAAGGCTCACAGGACAACTTTGGTAATTATATATTTATACTACCTTATAGTCTGTGTACTTCAAAGCCTGAATTCAAATCCATCAAGCATTGGTGTCAGGATGGAAATTGCTGGATCCATCAGAGCTTGACTATTCTGGTCTCCAGATTCCTTCTGGCGATTAGAAATGAAGCTTAGCTGCCAGGTTTCTCTCGTTGATTGCCACAGTGTCCTCAACTGAAAAAATAGAGATAATAATAGTACATTGCTCAGAGACTTGTTGAGAGGATACATGAAGATAATGCATGTAAAAGACTTAGATCACTTCCTGGCACAGAAATATGTCTTGCTCAAAGTGTTCTCTCACTATCATATTCAGCATCAGTCATAATTTTATCTTGCTGGCTTTGGTCCAGTCTGTAAAGGTAAAGTGGGGTTACCCGTAGCCCCCGACTCTTTAGGTAGCAGAGTGGAAATGACTTCCTTTCTCTTGACATGCACCTAAAATGCTGAGTGTGATACACCGAGGGCTATAAATGAGGTGAAAGGTGTTGGTAAGGAAAACAGGTCTGGTATAGTAGAAAAAATTGTTAGAGGTGAGTGACATTCAGTTTCTTTTCCTGGTTCTTATGTGTGACCTTAGAAAGGTGAAAGAGAAGGGAAAGTATAAGATATGGGCACCCTCTGTAGGTGACGTGATGTACTATTGTTCTGTTTATGTTCTCACATATCATATGTTCCTTTTAACTAAGTTATGAGGTTACTGAACTCCATGAGGTTAAAACGACTGACCCAATTCTCTTGCAGACAGTCAGACCTACTCACTCTCCCAAGGTCATCTCTTGGGTCTTTTTGTTGGGAGAAGGGAGATGTTCAATCTAGATATTTCAAAGTGATTCTCAGATGTGCTGGAGGAATTTTGCAAGGTCAGCTGGGGTTTCAGCACCATTTAGTAGAATTCCTTTCCCACTCCACATACTATTGCTATTTTAAAACTTTATTTCTCTCTTATGCCCCACATTCAGAGATGACCTCTACTACCTGAGCTCATGATGCTGCCTCCAACTTCACTGAGCACATTTGCACTCTCAGGGTAGTTACTTTAATGTTCCAAGTCATTCTCATATACTCATCCCTGACTATATACCTTATGATTACCTTCCTTCTAATCTCAGAGGCAAAACAATGTCAAACACTTCTCACTATGTGCCAGGAACTTCACATATATTAATCCTCACAACACTTTGAAGTAGGTACTTTCCTATTCATATTTTATAATAAGGACACAGAGCGTTTGTTATGGACTGAATTGTTCCCCTACTCTGCGCTCCACCTAAATTTATCAGGTTCACGTCTTTAAGCCCCAGCTCCCAACTTGATGATATTTGGAGATGGGGCCTTTGGCTGGTAATTAGATTTAGGTAAGGTCATGACAGTGGGCCCCTCTCATGATGGGATTAGTGTTTTTATAAGAAGAGACACCAGAGCGCTCTCTCTCTCTCTCTCTCTCTCTCCCTTTCTGTGCCATGTTATGGTAAAGTAATCCCTTACTGGGGAACAGAATTGGTCAGCACACTGATCTTGGACTTTTCAGTCTCCAGAACTGTGAGGAATAAATTTCTATTGTTTAAGCTGCCTATTCTCTGTGATATTCTGTTTTGGCAGCACAAGTAGACTAATATAGAGATAATTTGTCCAAAGTTAAACAGCTATCACATGGAGAAACTACCACTCAAATCCTGGTCTAACTTTAATCACTCTGCCACATGGCAACACAAAGAATTCTTTTTTTTTTTTTTTTTTTTGTTCTGATCAGTCTGAGGCCTCTACCAGGGTTCTTAATCTCCAGTTCAGCTTTTAGCATCTTTTAGAACTTGCACTATCATTTTCTTTCTTGCATTTTCAAGTTTACTTTCAAGTTTCTCCTTCCTTCCTTAGACATATATATTCCTCTATCTCTCATCTTTTTTTTTTTTTTTTTTTTGAGACGGAGTCTCGCTCTGTCGCCCAGGCTGGAGTGCAGTGGCCGGATCTCTGCTCACTGCAAGCTCCGCCTCCCGGGTTTACGCCATTCTCCTGCCTTAGCCTCCCGAGTAGCTGGGACTACAGGTGCCCGCCACCTCGCCCGGCTAGTTTTTTGTATTTTTTAGTAGAGACGGGGTTTCACCATGTTAGCCAGGATGGTCTCGATCTCCTGACCTCGTGATCTGCCCGTCTCGGCCTCCCAAAGTGCTGGGATTACAGGCTTGAGCCACCGCGCCTGGCCCTCTCTCTCATTTTAAACTGCCTCACAGTACTCTGTCCCATAGCAAGCTCTCTTAATTGTGAAAATCAATGCATTTTGTTCATTTGCTATGTTTAGTGATATCATTTTAATGTTTGACAATGTTCAGTTCATTTTGGGGGAAACACTTCTCTTGAGTTACTAGCCAAGCCATTATTCTCTCCTGATATTTCTCCTTTTCTGTTTCTTGGTCATCTTTATTCATCCTTCTTAAATATTAGTGTTTCCCAGGATTTGGTTCTTGGTCCTCTTATCTCCTCTTTTTTTACAACCTCAACCTCGGAAATCTCATTTTGTCTCACACTACTATAGCGCTGATACTCCAGGGTCTATACATGTGATCCAAACTAGTGTGCAAGTGTGGCTTGCTCTCTGTCTTCATTCAGGTGTGTTTTTGTTGTTGCTGTTGTTCACATGATAGCTCCTTATATGGTTTGACTTTGTGTCCCCACTCAAATCTCACGTTGAATTGTAATACCCCATGCTGGGGAAGGGACCTGGTGGCAGATAATTGGATCATGGGACTGAATTTCTCCCTTGCTGTTCTCATGATAGTGAGTGAGTTCTCACAAGATCTGGTTGTTTAAAAGTGTGTAGCACTTGCCCTTTTACTCTCTCTCTATCTCCTATGGTAAGACATGCTTGCTTCACCTTTGCCTTCTGCCATAAGTGTAAGGTTTCTGAGGCCTTCCAGCCGTGGTTCCTGAACAGCCAGTAGAACTGTGAGTCAAATAAACATCTTTTCTTCATAAATTACCCAGTCTCAGGTAGTACTTTATAGCAGTGTGAGAGCAAACTAATACAGAATATTGGTACCAGAGAAGTGGGATATTGCTATAAAAATACCTGAAAATGTGGAAATGACTTTTGAACTGAGTAATGGGTGAAGGTTGGAACAGTTTGGAAGGCTCAGAATAAGACAGGAAAATGTGGGAAAGCTTGAAACTTCCTAGAGACTTGCTGAATGGTTGTGACCAAAATGCTGATAGTGGTATAAAGAGTAAAGTCCAGGCTGAGATGGTCTCAAATGGAAATGAGGAACTTATTGGGAACTAGGTAAAGGTTATTTTTGCTATGCTTTAGCAAAGAGACTGGCATCTTTGTGCACATGCTCTAGAGATCTGTGGAATTTTGAACTTGAGAGAGACGATTTAGGGTATCTTGCAGAAGAAGTTTCTAGGCAGCAAAACATTCAATATTTGATGTGGCTGCTTCTAATAGCATATGCTCATATGCATTTGCAAAGAGATGGTATAAAATTGGAACATATTTAAAAGGGAAGAAGAGCATAAAGGTTTGGAAAATTTTCAGGCTGACCATGTGGTAGAAAAGAAAAACCCATTTTCTGGGGAGAAATTCAAGGCTGCAGAAATTTGTGTAAGTAAAGAGAAGCCAAATGTTAATAGCCAAGATAATGGGGAAAACACCTCAAGGGGATTTCAGAGATCTTCACAGCAGCCCCTCTCAGCACAGGCCTGGAGGCTAGGAAAGAAAAAAATGATTTTATGGGCTATCCCAGGGCCCTGCTGCTCTGTGCAGCCTTGAGACATGGTGCCCTGTGTCCCAGCTGCTCCAGTTTCAGCCATGGCTAAAAGGGACCAAGATACAGCTTGGGCCATTGCTTCAGCAGGTGCAATCTTCGAGCCTTGGCAACTTCTGTGTGGTGTTGGGCCTGTGGGTGCACAGAAAGCAAGAGTTGAGGTTTGGATCCTCTGCCTAGATTTCAGAAGATGTATGGAAACACCTGGATGTTCAGGCAGAAATCTGTTGCAGGGACGGAGCTCTCATGGAGAACCTCTACTAGGGCAGTGTGGAGAGGGAAGGTGGGGTTGGAGCCCCCACACAGAGTCCCCAATGGGACACTGCCTAGTGGAGCTGTGAGAAGAGGACCACCGTCTTCAGACACCAGAATGATAGAACCACTGACAGCTTGCATTGTGCACCTAGAGAAGCTGCAGGCACTCAATGTCAACCTGTGAAAGCAGCTGCAAGAGCTATATACTGCAGAGTCACAGGGGCAGAGCTCCCCAAGGCCTTGGTAGCCCTCCTCTTGTATCAGTGTGCCCTGGATATGAGAAATGGAGTCAAAGGAGATCATTTTGGAGCTTTAAGATTTAATTACTGCCCTGTTGGATTTGGACTTGCATGGAGAGTGTAGCCCTTTTATTTTGGCTAATTTCTTTCTTTCGTAATGTGAACATTTACCCAATGCCTATACCTCCATTGTATATTGGAAATAATTAACTTGTTTTTTATTTTATAGGCTCATGGGTGGAAGGGACTTGCCTTGTCTCAGGTGAGACTTTAGACTTGGACTTTTAATATAATGCTGGAATGAGTTAAGACTTTGGGAGACTGCTGAAAAGGCATGACTATGTTTTGAAATTTGAGAAAGACATGAGATTTGGTAGGGACCAGGGACAGAATGATATGGATAGGCTTTGTGTCCCCATCCAAATCTCATGTTGAATTGTAAACCTCAGTGTTGGAGGACGAGTCTTGTGGGAGGTGATTGGATCATGGTGGTGGATTTCCTACTTGTAGTCTTGTGATAATGAGTACGTTCTCACAAGATCTGGTTGTTTAAAAGTGTGTAGAATTTCCCCCCTTCTCTCTCTCCTGCTCTAGCGTGTAAGATGTGCTTGCTTTCCCTTCATCTTCCACCATGATTGTAAGTAAGTTTCCTAAGGCCTCCCAACTCTGCTTCCTATACAGCCCATGGAACTGTGAGTCTATTAAACCTCTTTTATTCATAAATTACCCAGTCTGAGGTAGTTCTTTATAGCAGTGTGAGAATGGACCAATAAAAATCCTCAGAGAGGAATTCTCTGGCTAGATGATAAGAAAATGACACCACTGCCCACTGCCTAAACTTGCAAATTTCTCCCTTTTTTTTAAGATGTACCACCACCTGACTTTATAATCTATATTCATTTCTTTATTTCTTTGTTTTCCATTTCCCCAACTAAATGAATGCTTCACGAAGAGAGTACAATAAAGTGATTAAAGACATAGAATCTAAAACAAACCGCCTGATTTGAATTTCACTTTTGTCACTTACTAACTTTATGAACTTGGGCAAGACACTAAACTCCATGCAGTTTCCACATTTATAAGATTGAATAAGACCAATATGGCCAACTCGAAACAGCTGTGATCAAAGGCTCCCACCCCCTCATGAAACCACGCCACCAGGGCCTTGGGTCCCAAGCACAGAGCTGTGTAGATTCTCAGTGATCACTTGGCTGAGGACTACCTAAGAGAGTTCCCAGAGGAGGGGCAGCAGCCATCATTATGGCTATCTGCTGCCTAAGATAACTGAGCTTCCAGAGGGAGGGGTGACAGCCATCACTGCAGCTCCAGTCTGCGTTTTTTCTCCTGCTAGTACTAGGGAAACTGGCTTGTTCAGAATCAGGAGGAATTCCTCACACTGCAGCACAGTGGCTGTGGCAGATCATGGCCAGATTGTCTCTTTAGACCAGACACTGACCCATCCCTCCTCTCCGTAAGGGGCCTCCCTGCAGGAATTTCAGCACTCAGCCAGAGGTTTAGGAAAAGAACTCTGATCTCCCTGGAACTGAGCCCCTGGGGGAAAGGGCAGCCACAGTCTCTGCAAGTCAGCGGACTTAGTCTTTCCCCCTGCTGGCTCTGATGAATCTGGGCAGTTCGGATAAGTGGGATTCCCCCCTATGCAGTGCACCCTTTGTTCAAAGGGGCAGTTAGAGTTCTTTGTTAAGTGAGTCCTGGATCCCATGCCACCTGACAGGGTGAGATCCCCCAACAGGGGTCACCAGACATCTTATACAGGAGCGTTCCTGCTAACATCAGATCAGTGTCCCTCTGGGACTGATATCACCCCAAAAAAGAGCATGCAGTCATCTTTGCTGTTCTGCAGCCTTCACTGGTGACACCTCCAGGTGTGGAAGGGACCCAGGTGAATAGGGTCTGGGGTGGACCCCCAGCAAACTGCAGAAACCCTATGGAAGAGGGGCCTGACTATAAAAGGAAAAACAAACAGAAAGCAACAACAACAGCACCAATAAGAAAGTCCCCACAAAAACCCAATCCAAAAGTCAGCAGCCTCAAATATTTAAGCTAGATAAACTCATGAAGATAAGAAAGAATCAATAAAAAATGCTGAAAACTCAAAAAAGCGTGAGTGCCTCTTCTCCAAATGATTGGCACACCTCTCCAGCAAGGGCACATAATTGGGCTGAGGCTAAGATGGAAGAACTGACAAAGGTAGGCTTCAGAAGTTGGATAATAATGACCTATGCTGAGCTAAAAGTTCATGTTCTAACCCAATGCAAAGAAGCTAAGAATGTGATAAAACATTAAAGAAGCTGTTAACCAGAATAACAGATTTAGAGAGGAACATAAATGACCTGATCTAGCTGTAAAACACAACACAAGAACTTTACAATACAACTGTAAGTATCAATAGCTGAATAGAACAAGTGGAGGGAAGAATTTCCAAGCTTGAAGACTATCTTGCTGAAATAACACTGGCAGACAAGATTAGAGAAAAAAGTATGAAAAGGAATCAACGAAACCTCCAAGAACTATGGGATTATCTAAAAAGACCAAACCTACTGCTGATTGGGATACCTGAAAGAGACAAGGAGACGGGAATCACATTGGAAAACATACTTCAGGATATCATCCAGGAGAACTTCCCCAACCTAACAAGACAGGCCAATATTAAACTTCAGGAGATGTATAGAACCCCAGTAACATACCGCATGAGAAGATCAACCCCAAGCCACATAATTGTCAGATCCTCCAAGGTTGAGATGAAAGAAAAACTGTTAAGGGCAGCCAGAGAGAAAGGCCAGGTCACCTACAAAGGGAAACCCATCAGACTAACAGTGGACCTCTCAGCAGAAACCTGACAAGCCAGAAGAGATTGAGGGCCAATATTCAACATTCTTTAACAAAAAAGAATTTCCAACCCAAGATTTTATATCTGGTCAAATTAAACTTTATACCTGAAGGATAATTAAAATCCTTTTCAGACAAGCAAATGCTGAGAGAATTTGTCATCAGCAGACCTGCCTTGCAAGAGCTCCTGAAGGAAGCAGTAAATATGGAAAGGAAAAACTGTTGTCAGACACTGTAAAAACACACTAAAGTGCAAAAACCAATGACTCTATGAAACAACTACATCAACAAGTTTGCAAAATAAGCAACCAGGATCATGATGACAGGATCAAATTCACACAGAACAATATTAATCATAAATGGAAAATGGGCTAAATGCCCCAAATAAAAGACACAGAATGGAAAGCTGGATAGAGTCATGACCCATTGGTGTGCTGTATTCAAGCGACCCATCTCACATGCCAAGACATACATAGGCTCAAAATAAAGAGATGGAGGAAAAGTTACCAAGCAAAGGGAAAGCAGAAATAAGCAGGAGTTGCAACCCTAGTTTCTGACAAAACAGACTTTAAACCAACAAAGATTAAAATGACAAAGAAGGACATTACGTAATGGTAAAGGGATCAATTCAACAAGAAGAGCTAACTATTCTAAATATATATGCATCCAATATAGGCACCCTCATATTCATAAAACAAGTTCTTAGAGACCTACAAAGGGACTTAGACTCACAATAATAGTGGGAGGTTGTGTCAATATTAGTCAGATCATCAAGATAGAAAATTAATAAGGATATTCAGGACTTGAACTCAGCTCATGATCAAGTGGACCTGATAGATATCTACAGAACTGTCTATACAAAAATAACAGAATATACATTCTTCTCAGTGCCACATGCCACTTACTCTAAAAGCGATCACATAATTCCAAGTAAAACACTCTTCAGCAAATGCAATAGAACTGAAATCATAACAGTCTCTCAGGCCACAGCACAATCAAATTAGAACTCAAGATTAAGAAACTCACTCAAAACCACACAACTACGTGGAAATTGAACAACCTGCTCTTTAATGACTCCTGGGTTAATAATGAAATTAAGGCAGAAATCAAGAAGTTGTTTGAAACCAATGAGAACAAAGAGACAAAGTACCAGAGTCTCTGGGACACAGCTAAAGCAGTGTTAAGAGGGAAATTTATAGCACTGAATGCTCACATCAAAAAGCTAGAAAGATCTCAAATTGACACCCTAACATGAAAACTAAAAGAACTAGAAAACCAAGAGCAAACAAACCCCAAAGTTAGCAGGAGGCAAGAAATAACCAAGAGCAGGGCAGCACTGAAGGAGATCAAGACATTAAAAATTCTTCAAACTCAATGAATCTAAGAGCTGGTTTTTTGAAAATAATTTACTAATAAAATATAAAGATAAAAGTTATTAGTAAAATACAATTAATTAATATTTTTTCAAATACATTTATTTTTGAAATAAGTTACATTAAACTAAAAAATAAAATTAGTCTAGTTGGCTAGACTAATAAAGTAGAAAAGAGAAGAATCAAATAGATATAATAAAAGATGATAAATGGGATATCACTGAAATACAAACAATCATTATAAAATACTGTAAGCACCTCTATGCAAATAAACTAGAAAATCTAAAAGAAATGGGTAAATTCCTGGACATGTAGACTGCCCCCCCACCAAAGACTGAACCAGGAAGAAATTGAATCCCTGAATAAACTAATAACAAGTTCTGAAATTAAGGCAGTAATAAATAGTCTACTAACAACAACAACAACAAAAGCCCAGGACCAGAGGGACTTACAGCTAATTCTACCACAGGTACAAAGAGAAGCTGGTACCATCTCTTCTGAACCTATTCCAAACAATTGAAAAGAAGACTAAGCCATCTCCCTAACTCATTTTATGAGGCCAGTATCATCATGATACCAAAACCTAGTGGAGATGCAACAGAAAAAGAAAACTTCAGGCCAATGTCCCTAATGAACATCAATGCAAAAATCCTCAATAAAATACTGGCAAACAAAATCCAGCAGCATACCAAAAAGTTTATCCACCATGGGCCGGGTGCGGTGGCTTACACCTGTAATCCTGGCACTTTGGGAAGCCGAGGCAGGCAGATCACCTGAGGTCAGGAATTTGAGACCAGCCTGGCCAACATGGTGAAACCCCGTCTCTACTTAAAATACAAAAAATTAGCTGGGTGTGGTGGTACACACCTATAATCCCAGCTACTCAGGAGGCTGAGGCAGAGAATCGCTTGAACCCTGGAGGCTGAGGTTGCAGTGAGCTGAGATCACACTGTTGCACTCCAGACTGGGGGACGAGAGTGAGACTTCATCTCAGAAAAACAAAACAAAACAAAACAAAACAAAAACCTTATCCACCATGATCAAGTCAGCTTCACCCCCAGGATGCAAGCCTGGTTCAACATATGCAAATCAACAAATGTAATTCATCACATGAACAGAACTAAGGACAAAAACCACATGATTATCTTGATAGACACAGAGAAGGCCTTCAATAAAATTCAACATCCCTTCATGTTAAAAACTCTGAATAAACTAGGTATCGATGAAACATGTCTCATAACCATAAGAGCCATTTATGACAAACCCACAGCCAATATCATACTGAATGGGCAAAAGCTGGAAGCATTCCCCTTGAAAACTGGCACAAGACAAAGATGCCCCCTCTCACAACTCCTATTCAACATAGTATTGGAAGTTCTGGACGGTGCTATCTGGAAAGCAAAAGAAATAAAATATATTCAAATAGAAAGAGAGGAAGTCAAACTGTCTCTGTTTGCAGATGACATGATCTTATGTCTAGAAAACCTCATCATCTCGATCCAAGAGCTTCTTAAGCAGATAAGCAACTTCAGCAAATTCTCAGAATACAAAGTCTATGTGCAAGAATCTCAAGCATTCCTATACACCAATAATAGACAGAGAGAATGGATGTCCATTCGTAATTCCTACAAAGAGAATAAAATACCTAGAATCCAACTTACAACAGAAGTAAAGGACCTCTTCAAGGAGAACTACAAATCACTGCTTAAGGAAATCAAAGGACACAAACAAATGGAAAACCATTCCATTCTCATACATAGGAAGAATTAATACCATGAAAAAGGCCATACAGTCCAAAATAATTTATAGATTCAATGCTATTTCCATTAAATTATCATTGACATTCTTCACAGAATTAGAAAAGACTACTTTACAATTCATATGGAACCAAAAAAGAGCCTATATAGCCAACACAATCCTAAGCAAAAATAACAAAGCTTGAGGCATCATGCTACCCAACCTCAAACTATACTACAAGGCTATAGTAACCAAAACAGCATGCTACTGGTACCAAAACAGACACATAGACCAATGGAACAAAATACAGATCTCAGAAATAAGACTGCACATCTACAACAATCTGATATTTGACAAACCTGACAAAAACAAGAAATGGAGAAAGGGTTCACTATTTAATAAATGGTGCTGTGAAACCTGGCTAGCCATATTCAGAAAATTGAATCTGGACCCCTTCCTTATACCTTATGCAAAAGTTAATTCAAGGTGCACTAAATACTTAAATGTAAAACCCAAAACTATAAACACCCTAGAAGAAAATCTAGGTGATACAATTCAGGACATAGGCACTGGAAAAGATTTCATGATGAAAACATCAAATGCAATTGCAACAAAAGCAAAAACTGACAAATGTAATATAGGTAAACTAAAGAGCTTCTGCACAGCAAAAGAAATTATCATCAGTATCAACAGACAACCTACAGAATGGGAGAAAAGTTTTGCAATTTATCTACCTGACAAAGGTCAAATATCCAGTATCTACAAGAAACTTAAACAAATTTACAAGAGAAAAAAATGAAGAACCCCATAAAAAAGTGGGTGAAGGACATGCACAAACACTTCTTGACAAAAAGACATGAAGCCAACAAACATATGAAAAAAAGCTCAACATCACTGATTATTAGAGAAATGCTAATCAACACCACAATAAGATACCATCTCACACCAGTCAGAATGATGATTATTAAAAAGTCCTGAACCAACAGATGCTGGTGACACTGTGGAGAATTAGAAACACTTTTACACTGCTGGAGGGAATGTAAATTAGTTCAAACATTGTGGAAGAAAGTGTAGCGATTCCTCAGAAACCTAAAACCAGAAATACCATATGACCCAGCAATCCCATTAGTTGGTATATACCCAAAGGAATATAAACTATTCTATTATAAACATACATGCACATTTATGTTCACTGAAGCACTATTCACAACAGTAAAGACATGGAATCAACCCAAATACCCATCAATGATAGACTGGATAAAGAAAATGTGGCACATATACACTATAGAATACTATTCAGCCATAAAAGGGACGTGGATGTAGCTGGGAGCCATTATCCTCCACAAACTAACACAGGAACAGAAAACCAAACACCACATGTTCTTACTTACAAGTGGGAGCTGAACAATGAGAACAAGTGGACACAGGGAGGGGAACAACACACACTGGGGCCTGTCATGGGGGTCAGGAGAAGGAGCGCATCAGGATAAATAACTAATGTACTGGGCTTAATACCTAAGTGATGGGTTGATAGGTGTAGCAAACCAGCATGGCACACATTTACCTATGTAACAAATCTGCACATCCTGCACATGTGTCCCAAAATTTAAAATAAAATTACATTACATTAAAAAATAAAAATAAAATTGAATAAAACTAAAAGTGTCATTCAGTTTCATGAATTGTTTCATGAAATGTTTCATGAATGCCTCCTATGTTACAGGCTCTATTCACAATGCTGGGAAAGTGGCACCAGACAGATTCCAACAGACAGAAATCTTTGCCTTCAGTGAGCTTATATTCTAGTTGAGAGAGATAGACAACAAGCAAGGTATTAAATAAGCAAACCACACAGTTTATCAACTAGTAATATGGTTGTTAAATTTGAAATAGGAAAGAAGATGGGGAGTAAAGGTAATGTTCAGCCTGAATCCAGGTGGTCAGGGGAGATCTCTCCATGAAGGGGAACTTTGATGGAGGGCCCAAAACAAATTAGAACACTGGTCACCTGGGAGAGGAGCTCTCTAGGTGAGGAGAAGAAAATTCAGCTGCATCCTTTTCTTTCGTTTCTGTTCCTTATATGGTTACCAACGCCACCACATTTAGACTACACTTTAGTCGTTCTGAATTATTGTTTTATATCTCTGTATCATGGCTACTATACTCCTTCATTTTGTGATCATCATCCCCATTTATTTTTCTGGAAAAGCTTGCCATTTGTAAATAGGGATGATAACAGTTATGCCTACTTTGAGGGTTGCTGTGATAATTACATTAACTTATATGTGTGTGGTGATTGATTTTATATTTCAACTTGAATGGGCCACGGGGTGTCCAGATATTTGATCAAACATTGTTCTGGGTGTTTCTAAAACGGTAATTCTGGGTGAAATTAACATTTAAGTTGGTAGACTTTAACATTAGATTGGATTAACATTTGAATCAGTAGAGTAAATCAGATCACCCTTCATGATGAAGGTGGGCTTCACCCAATTAACTGAAGTCTTAAATAGAACTAAATGACCAATCCTCCCTTTGTAATAAATAATTCTCCAGTAGACAACCTTCAGAATTCATCTGCACTATTGACTTTTCTAGGTGTCTTCATGCTGGCCTTCAGACTGGAACTGTCCCATTGGTTCCTTGGGTCTTGAGCCTGCCAGCCCACAGTGGTCACATACATGTGCACACACACAGAGAACCTATTGGGAACCTGTTGGTTCTGTTTCTCCAGAGAACCCTGATTATACATTGAGTTGCACTTAGTAAGTATCCACTTTTATTATTATCAAAATACAAATATCAATCGTATCATTTTCATTAAGATGGCTCCTAAACCTATCACAATCCGCTTGCCTAATTCATAATAATCCCTTAGGTCCAAGATTCCCTCAGCCCCTCAGTCTGGAATAATGCCCTTGTATGGATTCTCTATACTTTCCCTAACACTGTTCTTATTATAATTGTAATTTCTTAATTATTTATCTGCATTCCAATCTAGACTTTAAGCATCTTGAGAGTAGGCACTGTCTCTGGTTTATTCTTTTGTCCCTGACACTAGCTCTCTGACTTGCATATGGTAATAACTCAATACATATTTATTTAGTATATTAATTAGTTACCCAGAATTATATTCTAATCAAAGAGATTTTGAAAAACCTACCATAAGAAAAACTTGTCTGAAATGATTTGATTTTTCAAGGTTTCAATGAGATCTAAAAATCCTTCACTATACCTCCTTCTTTCTGTTGTTCTTTCTGTTTATTCTTTCTGTATAGAAAGTATACTATTCCATACCAATTTCTAGTCTGACCATGTATTATTGTTAATAATGTATATCTCTGGGGATTTAAATTGTGTTAGTCAGAGTTAGGTTAGGCTTAGGGGACATTAATCTTCAAATCCTAGAGTCATAGCATAAGAAAGTTTTTTTATTGTTTTAGTAATCCAGGCTGACAGAAGCTCCATCTACTTGCAGCTACATCAGCAGGAACAGGTGGCCTCCAACGCCATGATAGTGGGGGAAGAGAGATTCTGGAGATATCTCACAGGCTTTTTACTGCTCAACATGGAAAGGAGAGATACATGTCTTTTCTACTCTTTTCATTGGCTGTAATGAGTCACATGTGTCTACTCCCCTTGAAGCTCAGAAGTGCAGTCTTTGTGTCTGAAGTGGCAGGAGAACTGGATATTGATGAACATTAATAATGCTTACCATGTATATTAACCCAGGTGTACACAGAGTCATGTAAAATTTGAGTCTCGCACTATGAAGTTCCAATCCAGATTCCATGGCTGGGTTTTAGAATGGCTATATCAATATAAATGTTAAGAACCAAAGACCATATATTACAGATGCAATTTATTCTGATCTAGTGCTTACAGCAGGACCAACAACTGTGGCACAAGTTTTCTGATTACAGTTCTGCAGGTTAGATAGTAAACTTGCTACAGTTTTCTTCTCATGGGCTTGAAGATGATCATTTCATATACAATTTGGTCAAACGTACTGACTTATCTCTATGCAAAAAATCTAGTTACTGTGTCAAGTATCATTTTGTCTATGAAGTTTCCTACTAAATTTTATACCAACTATCTTGCAATGGTTATAATTCCCTATAATGTGTCTCAAGGACAAAAATTAAATCCTGTCATCTTTATGTTTTTGACATATAACAGTACTTAATTAAAAAAAATCTTTTTGAATGAGTAGCTAAATAACTGAATAAGTGCCTATCTAAAAATAGTTACTTGTCATCTTAATCACTCTCCTTTACTGGCCAGTATCACTCGATTTTGGGGGAGAAAGAGTGGGGGGTACGTCATGGTGGCTAGGAACAAGGACTTAGAAGGCAAGGTGATGTAGATTTGATGCCTGGCTCTGCTACTTGCCAGCCAAAGGCCTGTGGGCAAGGTTGTAACATTCTCTAAGACACCTCTGTAAAATTCAAGCCATAGTGTTCCTATGAGGCGATTTTGAAGATTTGCTGAGATAATTCTTACAAAGTGCTGAGCACAGCACCTGGCATCTAAAAACCTTCAGTAAATGTTAGCTATTACAATTATTCTCTAACTGGACTTTTGCAACTATTTTTCCCAGGATTTAGGTAGGATAGTAAACACAAACAGGTAATATATTTTACCCACATCTAGTCCTTACAATAACTGTATGTTGCTCTTATTATTTTTATTTAAATTGAGTCCTGAAGTGGGTAAAAACTTACCCAAGGCCAGGCAGCTGGTCTGTGGTAGAGCTGAGACTTGGACGCAGAACCAATGAACCCCTTGTCTCAATTACTTCTTTAAAACTACAAGGGGGATCTTTTTGTTGCTATTTCTGTGGAGACACTTTTATCTTTATTAACATCTATCTGTTTGCTGAGCTAACAAAAATAACTAAAATGGTTATTACACTGAGCCACTAAGACAAGTTCTTATTTTATTTTATTTGAGCTTCTAACTTTTGAAATTCCAACTTGGAAGCCTGCTTACACAATGCAGAAAATACTTGACTTTATTGTCACTTTCTAGAAATTTAATCACAACTATAAAATTATTATTAGTAACACTGGATTCCTGAAAGTTTGTGTGACGCTTAAGTTCTCATTTCCATTTTTATTAGCTATGTTTTATGCTGGGAGCATTCTTGGTCCCATTTTACAGTGTAGTAAACTAGTACAGAAGGGTCGATTTCTCTGTATTACCCCTTGAGTTGGTTGCAAAAGCAAGATTACAGTTACTCTGAAGCTCCAAGGCATGGTGAATTACTTTACTACTATTTCGCCCACCCAGATTATTTAGTTATGATCAACTATTTGCAAAATGGTAAATAAGAGTCATACATTTTTTGTTCGTTTGTTTTTGTTTTATTTTACTTTAAGTTCTGGGATACATGTGCAAAAAGTGCAGGTTTGTTACATAGGTATACGTGTGCCATGTTGGTTTGCACCTATTGACCTGTGCTTGAAGTTCCCTCTCCTCATCCTTTACCCCACGACAGGCACTGGTGTGTGATGTTCCCTTCTCTGTGTCCATGTGTTCTCATTGTTCAGCTCCCACTTATGAGTGAGAACATGGGGTGTTTCGTTTTCTGTTCCTGTGTTAGTTTGTTGAGGATGATGGTTGTCAGTTTCATCCATGTCCCTGCAAAGACATGATTCTTTTTTATGGCTTTGTAGTATTTCATGGTGTATATATACCACATTTTCTTTATCCATTCTATCATTGGTGGGCATTTGGGTTGGTTCCATGACTTCGCTGTTGTAAAGAGTGCTGCAATAACATACGTGTGCTTGTGTCTTTATAGTAGAATGATTTATATTCTTTTGGGTATATATCCAGTAGTGGGATTGCTGGGTTCAATGGTATTTCTAGTTCTAGATCCTGAGGAATAGCCATACTGTCTTCCAAAATGGTTGAACTTTTGCATTCCCACCAACAGTGTAAAAGTGTTCCCATCTCTCCACAGCCTCACCAGCATCTATTTATAGATTCAATGCTATTCCCATCAAAATGCCATTGACATTCTTCACAGAATTAGAAAAAATCTACTTTAAATTTCATATGGAATCAAAGAAAACCCTGTATAGCCAAGAAACTCCTAAGCAAAAAGAACAAGGCTGGAGACATCACGCTATCTGATTTTAAACTATACTACAAGGCTATAGTAACCAAAATGGCATGGTACTACTACCAAAACAGAGATGTAGACTAATGGAACAGAACAGAGAACTCAGAAATAACACCACACATCTGTAACCATCTGATTTTTGACACACCTGACAAAAACAAGCAATGAGAAAAGGATCTCCTATTTGTTAAACAGTGCTGCGAAAACTGGCTAGCCATATGCAGAAACTGAAACTGGACTCCTTCTTAACACCTTATACAAAAATTAACTCAAGATGGATTGAAGACTTAAATGTAAAACACAAAACCATAAAAACCCTAGAAGAAAACCTAGGCAATACCATTCAGGGCATAGGCATGGGCAAAGACTTCAGGACTAAAACACCAAAAACAATTGTAACAAAAGCCAGAATTGACAAATGTGATCTAATTAAATTAAAGAGCTTCTGCACAGTAAAAGAAACTAGCATCAGAGTAGTTTCTGTTAAGCGCCTGTTTAGGCAACTTACAGAATGGGAGAAAATTTTCACAACCTACCCATCTGACAAAGGTCTAATATTCAGAATTTATAAGGCACTTAAACAAATTTACAAGAAAAAACAAACCATCCCATCAAAAAGTGGGCAAGGGATATAAACAGACGCTTCTCAAAAGAAGATATTTACATGATCAACGAACATATGAAAAAAGCTCAACATCACTGATCGTTAGAGAAATGAAAAATCAAAACCACAATGAGATACCATCTATCTCATGTTTGTCAGAATGGTGATTATTATAATATCAAGAAACAACAGAATCATACTTATTATTTCTATTTGCAGAAATTGGGTCCTGGAGTGGGTAATAGGTAGCCCAAGATCATACAGCTGGTAAGTGGTAGAGCTGAGACTTGTACTCAGAACCATTGGTTCCAAGACAGAAGTGTGGTAATACTGACATGTCCCAGGGATTTTAAGCCTCATGCTCGAGTTATTTGATTGGATTCATTTTTACTCTTTTGTTCTACTGCTTATACCCAAGTCATTTCTTTCTCTTTCTTTCTCTCTTGCATTGTTAATAGGACTCTCCTCTTCTCTTTCCTCAATTATAATGTGCATTTCATGAGCATGGGAAGTTTTGTCTGTTTCATTTCCTATTGATCATCCAGAACGAAGAGATTTGTGTGGCACATATTAGGAACTAAATACATTAATAAACTTGTTGAATAGATTAATGTAGCCATTGTGTGTTTCTTTTTTTTTTTTTTTTTTTTTTTTTTTTTTTTTTTTTTTGGTCTAGAGCTGCAATGTCAAACAGTGAAAGCTTCGAATTTTAAGAAATACCTAAAGTTGATAGATGACTGTGTGGTTGGCCTCACTCTTGTCTGTATCAACACCTTTTGTCATGTGACCTTGCAGTTCCTCCCACTAATGGAGAGAAAATTATTTTCCCACCTTTTCACTTTAGGTTCAGCCACATGATTCGTTTTGGTTAATAGAATGAGAACGAAACAACATGGAATCTCCTTTGAGCTTAGATCTCAAGAGGCTTTGTATGATTTCTTCTTTCTGTTTTGTGCCTTCACTATGAACAGTAGGTGGATTGGACAGCCTGATACTCCAAGAAAGATGAGAGGCACAGGGAACAGGCAAGGACTACTTGCTGTCAGTGTGGAGCAGAGCTACCCCATGAGCCCAGCTCCACCAAATGATCGGCAGTCAATACACAGACATTTAAGCAATAATAAACACATGTTGTTTTAAGCCATGGACTTCTGAGATATTTTGTTATGAAGTATTTTCACAGAAATTGTTAACCAATATACCTAATTTACTGCTGATAATGCATTTAAGAATGTATATAAAATATTCTGTGATATCGTATAATTATACCACTAGACAGTGGCATATAGTGATATGCCATCTGAGTTAACAAATTCTGACATAGGTAAAGCCATAAAGACTAAACATAGATATAGTTAGATATATTTGAGCAATGCCAATGCATTTGGTACTACGAAATTAAATGTTGCTGGAGGGTGAAGTTGTGGGGAAAACAAACAAATTTGATCTGCCCTCACTTGAAATGATTTAATGTATTATGGTTATTATAATATAGTATCACTTGAATGCTTTTTCATGCAGAAGATGAGTAGGATAAGGAGATAGCATAAATGCCAGCATATAATGGTTTCTTTTTACTTTAGAAAATTAGATGATAAACATTGTGTACTCTTATAAAGTGTGATGGAATTTTTCAAAACTTTTCAAGAAAAAATATTTTTAAAATTTTATAAAAATATATTTGATAAGAAAAGTATGCATAGATAAATTTCAAAGGCTCTTATATTTCACCTTATAACTACTTGGGAGTTATATTCTTGGGAGCAGAGAGGAACAGGTACTCCAAGGAAAATATGATCAGCAAAAGACTGCAATTTCCAGATAACTTATAAGAAATAAGATCTGGAATCCTGCAATGGATAGTGACTTCCATATAGCCATGCCAATCAGTTAAAAGACAGAACATGATTTTGCAAAAGAACAAACTTCTTTGTTGTGACTTAAATGAAACAAGTAAGATGACCAGCACATGTAGTACCTAGGAAGTTCTTCAGTGTGTAGGCTGGTAATTTTTTTTTTTTCAAGCTACATTGATCTTCTGGTTTTATTATTTCTTAAACTCCTCTCAGTCTTTTCTTGGCTAAAGAGGAGTTAGCTAGATTACTCATTACTTTTTATTAATGTAATATTTTGTATAAGAGTGCATGTGAAAATTTCTGCCAGCAGTGTCTAAGACTTACTGCATTTTTGTAGATGCAGATGTGAAATGTACTTGAGCTCTTTCATATTAGCTTACTTTGTCACCCTATTAAGCAAGCTTATTTAATTTAGCTTAGGAGTTGGGGCTCCAAATTAGGATTTAAATACTTATGCCCTTAAAGACGTGGAATGTTTTGCAAGGTCTTCTAAATAAATATGATTATGATTTATAATTGTTGATATGCATTTTAATACATATTACTATTATTCAAGTATATTTAATTACCCTTTTTATTTTATAAAATTCAATGAAAACCTTATGATCTATTGTGCCTGACAGGATCATTATTTGTCCCAGAACCTCTTGCCCACAAATTCAAATTTAATGTAATTCTTACATAATATTCTTTTTCTTTCCCTCCTGCTCCCAGTCTCTTAAGCTAAATGATATGCCAAGTGATGTTTTTAGCACATTAGAAAAATAGAAAGCATAGTGGTATAAAGGAATAAATGTACAGGCTCTGCATTTATACAGACTTGCCCTAAATTTGTTATCTGACTTTGAACCCATGTAAACCCTCTATGCCTCAGTTTCTACCTCTGGAAAATAGTGGAGTATCAAATTACATAAACGTTACCCAGCATTAACTGCTTATATATAGTAAGTGCTCAGTTAATATTTGTTTCCTGGTCTTTGGCACTGGGATCCTAAGGAAGCCAACTAATTAATTATACTCCTCTCTCCAGGTGCTGAAAAAAAAATGAGAAATAGATACTTTCGTCACTGTGAAAGGAATATAAACTTTGGGGTCCCAAAATCAGGAAGCTAAAGGGAAGAGTCAAGCTGGGAACTGCTTAGGGCAAACCTAGCTCCCACTCTATTCAAAGTCACCACTCTGCTCACTAAGATTAAGTGCGTATCTGATTGCCTCATTGGAGAGACTAATCAGAAGCTCCAAAGAATGTAACCAAATTCTCCTAACTACCTATGACCTGGAAGCCCCCTCCCTGCTTCGAGTTGTCCCACCTTCACGTTGAGTTGTCCCATTTCTGGACTGAACCAATGTACATCTTACATATTTTGATGGATGTCTCATGTCTCCCTAAAATGTATAAAACCAAGCTGTACCCCTACCACCTTGGCCACATGTTGTCAGGACCTCCTGAGACTGTGTCACAAGTGTGCTTCCTCAACCTTGGCAAAATAAACTTTTTAAATTAACTGAGAACTGTCTCAGATTTGGGGGGTTCGCATCACTTAGGGTCAAATCATCCACCGATTCCCAGTAAAATTTAATGGAGAATCTAACTTACATCTGAGGTTCCAATGGGCTCTCAGTAATCTTCATAGGATTTTATGGTAGGTTACTAACCTACACTGTTACCAGGTAGACACTTTGATGTTTCCCTTTAAGAACAGAGCCTGCGGCCGGGCGCGGTGGCTCAAGCCTGTAATCCCAGCACTTTGGGAGGCCGAGACGGGTGGATCACGAGGTCAGGAGATCGAGACCATCCTGGCTAACACGGTGAAACCCCGTCTCTACTAAAAATACAAAAAACTAGCCTGGCGAGGTGGCCGGCGCCTGTAGTCCCAGCTACTCGGGAGGCTGAGGCAGGAGAATGGCGTAAACCCGGGAGGCGGAGCTTGCAGTGAGCTGAGATCCGGCCACTGCACTCCAGCCTGGGAGACAGAGTGAGACTCCGTCTCAAAAAAAAAAAAAAAAAGAACAGAGCATGCTTAGCCTGAGTAACCTTTCACCCTCGAGGAAGTAAGAATGTGTACATCCTGGGGGCAAGCTGACTCCAAAGAGAGCCAAAAAAGGGGTAGAGGTATGTGCACTCATACTTCTTCTTTAACAACCTCTTTAGTTAAAGAACTCATGATTTCTTCCTATGGAAAAAAGTAAGTGAGGTGTTGTAGGGAATAGCAGAGGTTTTCTTCTCAATACTTCCTATTTTGCAGGATACAAAGCAATTTGGATACAGGACGGAAATTGTTCCCTTCTATAATATACAACCCCAGGTATTAATATATTAATAAATGTACTAAAATGATAAACAGAGCTCATAGGTAGACATGATGAAATGCTCTAATTCTTTGCTACTGAAACTTTTGGCTATGACTCAAGCCTGGCACATAACAAAGAGGTGGTAGAAACCATTGTGTCATGCTGCCTTTTGTTTTCAAGCTGATACTTACTTATCACATTTTCCCTGATAATCGTTGTCATCATGGTACTGTACCTTCAGTAACATGGTAGGCATAGTCATGCTTAGTGTTCAGGGGCAAAGCAGACAGGGCAGGTGTCTAAAAATATTGAATGCTAGTATATGGTGCAAGGTGAGGAGACTATGGTTTCAGGGACACATAGCAAGGCCAGTCCAGCAGGCAGAGTGACATTCTGAAGGTATAGCAGTGGTGAGCCATCCACTACTGCCTCTCCAATGCACTGCCATAGCCTCCTGTACTTTCCTCATTTATTCATTCATTCACCTTGTATGTGCCAGACATCATTCTAGGTTTGGGGAATGGATCAGTGTACTACCTTAACAATAACAAAGTCTCTGCCCTTATGGTGTTACCTCTCTGTCTTATAACTCTCCACTAGCTGTTAAGCTCATTTAGGGTAGAAATTGTGTTTCACTCATTGGTGAATCTCTACTGCTAGCACTGTGCCCAGGACTGCAGCACTCAATAAATGTTAAATTAAGGTTGAACTCACTAACGTTGATGAATGATATGTTCTGACACATGGACAAAGCAAGTAAAAGGGATTCAAGTGGTGTTCTGTTTACATATAAACCATGATACCTATGGTTTCCTATTGTATTTATTTGTTTCATGTTGTCGAAATGTGAGTAACATTGAGATATCCAAGGAGGCAGGTAGGTAATTGACATTAAAAAAGTCTGTCAAGGCCGGGCACGGTGGCTCACACCTGTAATCCCAGCACTTTGGGAGGCCAAGGCGGGTGGATCTTGAGGTCAGGAGTTCAAGACCATCCTGGCCAACATGGTGAAACCCCATCTCTACTAAAAATACAAAAATTTGCTGGATGTGGTGGTGCATGCCTGTAATCCCAGCTACTTGGGAGGCAGAGGCAGGAGAATTGCTTGAATCTGGGAGGCGGAGGTTGCAGTGAACCGAGACAGCACCATTGCATTCCAGCCTGGGCAACAGGGCAAGACTCTGTGTCAAAAAATAAATAAATAAATAAAATAAAATAAAGTCTGTCAATAGGAGTGAATATATCTGTAGAGGGCACAAATTGGGGGATATGTCCATCTGCCCGTAGATGGACATGCACAGGTTTAGAATGGCTTAATAGAGGAGGAGACTCTTGAATTAAATCTTGCAAGCTAAGAAAATATTTCTAAAATTAAATACAAAATAAAAGACAATCATTTTATGTTAGCACTAGATGGCAGGGGAAGGCAGAGACCCACCACGCTGCCTTCTCTAGATGGAGATCTCTGCGTAACTTAGACAGGCACAGACTACATGTCTGTGTGTTTGGGGTTCTTTGTTTATGTTGTTGATTTTTGTTTGATTTAGTCTTCAGAAAAAGGTGATCACAGTTTTTTTTTTTTTTTTTTTGCTGATATATATCTGTTATGCCTTATGGCATCCTTGAAGGTACAGTAATATCTATGTCAAAGAGAAGACATTTGAGACAGAGGAGAAAATCAGCAGATCCCTTCCTTCCCCCACCCCTGAGAATGGATGTTTCCTGGCAGTGGAGAAACTGAGCATCGTGCCAGCACGGAGGTGCCTGGACTGTGTGTAACAGACAGTTTCATTAGATTACCCACAGTTTCTCGAGAGGTAATTCCATTAGACAGTGTTTATCAGTCATCATATGCTTTGCTTGTCATGACTCCACTGTTCAGTAGCAGTAACACTTCCAGAACAGTACTCTGTGTGTGTGTGTGTGTTTGTGTGTGTGTATGTGTGTGTGTTTGTGTGTGTGTATGTGTGTGTGTGTGTATGTGTGTGTGTGTATGTGTGTGTGTGTGTGTGTATGTGTGTTTGTGTGTATGTGTGTGTTTGTGTGTGTATGTGTGTGTTTGTGTGTGTGTGTGTGTATGTGTGTGTATGTGTGTGTATGTGTGTGTGTATGTGTGTGTATGTGTGTGTGTATCTGTGTGTGTGCATATGTGTGTGTGCGTGTGTGTATGTGTGTGTTTGTGTGTATGTGTGTGTGCATGTGTGTGTGTGCATGTGTGTGTGTATGTGTGTGTGTGCATGTGTGTGCGTGTGTGTGTGTGCGTGTGTGTATGAGTGTGCGTGTGTGTGTGTTTGTGTGTGTGTAAAACCAAAACAAAACTGCCTGGGATGCCTTACAGAAGAGGTATCTTCTCTGTAGTAATGAACATAAAAAAGAAAGAGACTGAGTAGGCAGCATTAAAATGTAGGCACCCCACAAATAAACATATTATTGTGCTTTTAATTCAGGAATCAGATCTGCAGCAATAACCAGAAAGCACCGGAGAACATCAGACATGGATTATTTAGGCTGTTTAGGTGATCTAAATTATGCACTATCTTGTAAGTCTTCTGAGGGAAATTTTTTTTTTCTATACTGTTTGATTATTTTCTCTGCAATGGTTCATTTCCTGGTACACTGGAATATTTCTTTCTCCTGCTTTCTTCCCCTCTCTCCTCGGCTCACGTCTATAGATATAAGGCGCATGTTGAACAAACCTATCACATGCTCTCAGACTTGAGTGGACAATGTTTCTCTTTGTCTGATGTTTCTGGTCAAGTTTTTGGAAGAGGTTTGTGCCCTCTAGTTCATACCTCCTATTTATTATCTTTTAAACATTTTCCTCTTTATATATGTAGCTCTTTCTTCCTAATGCCACTCATCACTAGACTGTATATTTTTGTATGATTTAAATCTAATAACATTTTTTTCTTTTACATCTTTACTTAAATCACAGCAGCTTTATTACCTTTTCCTCTATTTAGAGATATGAGTTCCTTAAAAATCATAATAATTAAAGATTCCCTTCTAGCGGTTAAAGCACGTTAGGGTATCAAGAGATGGGGGCATCTTGGTCACTTTTTGTTGTTGGTATTAAAAGCTCTTAGTGATATGAACTAAGACCACCTTATCAAAACAATTTCCTATTACTAACATTCACTTATCTTCAAGTCTAGCTATTCTATTTTACTACCTACTATTCCCAACCTCCTAGCTGCTTTTTACTGCTTCAACTTTTCCTTATGCTGGTCCTTCCTCCTGCAATGCCCTTCCCCTTTTCTCTACAAAATCCAAAACTTTTCATCCTTTAGGACATCTCAGATTTTCATCTGTCCAAGCCTTGTTTGATCTATTCCTCTGAAAGCTCACAGAATTTAATCTGTACCTTATTGATAGGACTGATCAGTAATCTATTATCTACCAAAGCTACTTGAGGGTAGAACCAGTGCCAGATTTAACTTGGTATTTTTTCACAATGCTTAATATTCGGTAGGTCCACAACAATCAATACCACTTTTGTATGATTATTTCATCAACATATCCCCTTAAAAAATATCCATGAATTCTGCAATCTTTGAGTGTTCTCTGTATATTATGCTATAAGCATCATATTCCTGGTTCATCATGTCGGTAAGATAGTGTATTTTTTTAATATCCCCATTTAAACTGACTAGGACCTGCCCTCAGTTTCCTAAATTTCTATTAAAATGGGGAACTCACTCATGCTATTTCCTTCTTCCAACAATTTGCCCCTCCTCTTACCCATTATCTGCTTGCTTTTGTTCATTCTCCAGTGCCTCCAGGAAGTTTTTTGGAAAACTTTTATTTCAGGCTCAAGGTTACATGTGAAGGTTTGTTACATAGGTAAACTCACTTCAGGGGGGGTTGTTGTACAGATTATTTAGTGACGCAAGAATTAATCCCAGTACCTAATAGTTATCTTTTTTGCTCCTCTCCCTGCTCCCATCTCCAGGCCCTCCCACAAACCCCAGTGTGTTGCTCCCCACTATGTGTCTTTGTGTTCTCATCATTTAGCTCCCACATATATCTGAGAACATGTGGTATTTGGTTTTCTCTTTCTGCATTAGTTTGCTGAGGATAATAGCCTCCAGCTCCATCCATGTTCCCACAAAAGGCATGATCTCATTCTTTTTTATGGATACCGAAATTATATTTTGCCCAGAATTTATAGTTGTTATTGGCAGGAGGTTTGATTTGTTGGGATCTATTCAGCTATTTCCAGAAGCTGAAACCCATCACATTATTTTTGAAAGCAATCACTATCTCATTGTTCCTTATATTAGGTAAAACTACTTTGAGACAAACAATATTTATGCAATTAAGCAAGTCCTGATACTTTATAAAATCTATATTGTTTTATGGCCAACTGCCTTTAATATTAATACACACATAATGGATTGTTAATTTCAATTGAGATTTGCAAGATTTTTGACTTTTTTTTTAGTGTCTATAGAAAATGTCCTAAATGCCTTTGGCTCAATTCTTCTGTAACGTACAACAGATAAAGATTAATAAATTCTGTAATAGAATCTTTCATTATTTTTTCTGTCATTTTTGGCCTAAATTGTCCTTTACCAAAAGACGGAGCACCCAAATTTATTTCATCTTTTGTTCTAACACAACTTCTACTTTTCTAATGTAAGCATTTAAGTCTACAAATTTCTAAGTAATAGATTTTTGCATTTCATAAATTTCAATATCATATCTTCATTTTTGTCTAATTCTTGTACATTTATGATTTATTTATAATTTCTTCTTTAATTCATAAGCTATTTAAAAGTGATTTTGAAATCCAACATAGAATTTAAGAATTTTAAAATTAACCTTTAAGATATTTGTGATGTATGAGTAGACAGTTTATATGATGCAAATTCTTTGATACTTGCTTTATGCCACAATTTTTATAAATATTCTTTAATCAATGATATGTAAATAATAACTTATGTCCAATAATTCAAACTTATTGTGTTTTTCAAATATTCAATATCTTCACTATATTTTGGTTGTTTATTCAATTGAGAGAGTTGTATTGGAACTTTTGATTTTAATGATGGATTCGTCCAATCTTCCTTCATCAAAATTTATTTGCATAATTTGAGAATTATTTATGATATGAATTGGGTTAATGTTACTATATCTTCCTAGAGAATTGAATCACCTACTTTTATGTAGTAATTTGTTCAACTCATAAAAACATTTAAAAAATTTTTTTTGTCTGTTAATATTATATTATTGTGCTTTTTGTTCAGAGTTGTCTGGTATCTTTTTCCATGTTTACATTTCCAAATGTTTTTGTCCTTCTGTTCTTGGTACTTCTCTTAAACAGCATAAAGTGTGTGTGTGTTTTTTTTTAATTTAAATTCTGCAGTCTGGTTCTTTAAAGTGACATCTGTAATTCATTTGTATTTATTATGAGTATTCACTTATCTTTGTTTTTATTTTTTTGTTTTTATCTTCTGGCCTTTTTTTTTTTTTTTAAATCATTGAGTTTTGTTGTCATTATTGTTTGTTTGTTTTTCTGTCCTTTTTTTCTCCATTCTACTAGTGTGGAAATTATATAGCCTATTACTACTTTTTCATGGTTAAGATTAAAATGTTTCTGTGCATGCTTTACCTAACAAACTCAGGAGTTAGTACTTTAACTCCTCCTCCAAGTAATTCAAGAGCCTTAACACACTTTATTACTATCCCGATATATATGTTATTTTGTGTTTGAGATTTATATACAAGCTTATAAATTTATTTGCTTATTTTTTTTTAGATCTTAGAAGTTCTTCCTGGGATAATTTCCTTTTCTAGTAAAATACATATGTTGCATATCCTTTAACATAAGAGTGTTGCATAAAAACACTTAAAAAATCATGTACTGGATTTATTTGTCCCTTATTCTTAAAAATTATGATTTTCTGGGTGCAAAAGTAGGACTTGATAGCCATTCTCTCAGCAATTTGAATATATTATTTTGTTATTTTTTAGTTTCCATTGTTGATATTAAGAAGCATGGTATCAGCCTAATTGTCTTTCCTTTCTAGATAAACTGTGTTTTATTTCTCACTCTTTTTATATCTTCTCTATGTTTTTGATTTTCTGCAGTTTCAGTACAATGTTTTTAGATGTGGATTTCCCTTTATTTATTCATCGTAGTAAGTGGGATTCATGTATCATTAATTCACACCCTTTGTCAGTTCTGGAAAGCTATAAGCCATTAAAGCCACACGTGTCTTTATTTTCTCTATTCTTTCCTTCTGGACCTGCAGTTAGCTTCATGTTAGACCTTTTCATTCTGTATTCCATATATCTTAATCTCTCTTTATTAGATTCTATACCCTGTCAATTTTGCATTTTTCAGTTCGACTGCTTCTAACTGTCTCTTCAGCTGTAGATAATGTGCTTTCCAACCCCAACCATTACACTTAAAAAATAATGATTATATACTGTTGATATGGTTTGGATCTGTGTTCCTACCCAAATCTCATGTTAAATTGTAATCCCCAGTGTTGGAGGTGGGGCCTGGTGGGAGGTGACTGGCTTATAGAGATGGTGTTCTCATGAATGGGTTAGCACCATCCCCTAGGTGCTGTTCTTGTGATAGTGAGTTATCCTGAGATCTGGTTGTTTAAAAGTGTGTAGCGCCTCTCCCCTCACTTCCTCGCTCTTTCTTACTCCATGTGAGACATCTTGCTATCACTTCACTTTCTGCCATGATTGTTAATTTCCTGAGGCCTCCCCGGGAGCCAAACAGAAGCCACTATGCTTCCTATACAGCCTGCAGAACCAGGAGCAAAATTAAACCTCCTTTCTTTATACATTGCCTAGTCTCAGTTATTTTGTTATAGCAATTAGAGAACAGACTAACACAATTGTTTTAGCTATTAATTTTTAAATCTACCTAATTATGTGGGATTATCCCTATTGCTTACTCATCATTTTTATTCCACTGTTTATTTTTTTAAAACATATCATACATACTTATTAAACATTATATGCCTCTCTAAGATCTACTTTGGATGATCACTGAGTTATTAGCTTTTACCCTTCTATAATGTTTTCATATATTCTTGCTATTCTTTGATTTTGAGCCCAGTCTGAGTTGATTTGAATCTGTGCTAAACAATAGGAGCTAAAATTAATTATTGCTTCATTCAGAGATTTAATGTTTGCTTCATTTAACAACAACAGGAATCTTCTGTCTTTGAACTTCTTTGATCCTTTCCATTGATTCTCCTGATGACTCAGATTCAACTCCAACAACTTGCTGCTATCTCAAAGATTAGTCTTTCAGTAACTGGCATGATGACCACTCTGCATTATGCATGTATTTAACACTTACTACTGTTACTTTAACTACTATTTTTGATACTGTTTTTGCTTGGGAATTTCCTTTATCTTCTGCAAGCCTGTAATGTATAAAAATTATAGCTAATGGAGGACTTTTGATTTTGTAGTGGGAGAGCCCTTCAGAGTATTTAGTCCACCACACTGTCCTAGCCTCTAACATTTTTTCATATTTTTTATTTCTTATGTTATTTTTTACATATAGAACATCTACTTACTTTATTGTCTAAATTTGATATTTTCAATTTACAATTTTTTCCGTTCTGATTTTGTTGTCTTTTGTCTTTGTTGGCTCACCCTCATAGTATCTTATTTCTTGTCCGTTAGATGATAGTAATATTTCTTAAAACTTTATTCCTAATAATTCTTTGAGATCTGTGATGGAAGTATGTTCCTCAAAGATTTGTGTTTGATTATTTCAGGCACCTTAAGACAATACAAATACGAGATCACTTATAATTAAATTCTTAGCATAAGATTTTTCACATGATCCATAGTGTGATATCAGTCTCTAAAGACCAGTTTGAGGTCTCAAATTATCAAGAGAAATTTTTATCCCCATTCACTGAGTGCAAAAGTTCAAGGGAATCAGTTTTCCTTTTAAGACCCTGAGGGTAATCTCTAGTTTTCCTTTCCCTGGAAACCCTAATTTACATGAGGATCCCTGATTTAATGACATGGTCTTCTATTACATTATAGATTGACCCCAAGTCTTGTCTTCCAATCTCTGTGTCCATGAAAAACAAAGTTCACCGACAAAGCTCAGGTTCTGTAGCTCAGCTTAGCTGATTTCACTTTGCTTTTGGTTATGTCTGAGTTTTCCTACTTGCTAGTTCACTGATACATGACAAATTTTAAAATATATTTCATCCAGCATTTTTAGTTCTTTATAGTGGGAGTGTCCATCAGGGTATCCAGCTGCCAGACTTCCAGGAACAGAAGTCAACCTATTCATTCAGAAAATTAGATATTTTTCCTAAATAGATCGAGCCAATATATTTAATTTAATTTTCCTACTTGGTTGGTCAAGCAATTAAAAAGTATCCAATCAATTTTCAACTGACAACAGATAGTGCAAATGCTAAATAAATAAATCATTATGTGGACTCAGTTTTGATTATCTTAAAACAAAGTAGAGCTATCATTACATGTGACAAGATTTGGAGTCTGCTTTCCAAAGCTTATTTCATAAATAAAAATAACTTTGTGTAAGAGGCAAGCTTAAAGTGTCAAGTCATTAAAATATGAGGACACAGGGAGAAGGCTATGTAACTTTTTCAGAGTTATTTTTCACACTTGAACTTGGTGTTTAACAATCATAGGGCAGTTTAGGACATTGTTCTTTCCTGAAGTTGTGGGAAGGATGAATTGTGTACACACATATGTAGTGTGTGTGTGTGCGTGTGTGTGTTCATTATGTATATATAGTGTGCAGCATTTTATTCTTCTTAAAGATCAATTTGTCGGGGTTCTATTACGTGAAGTTTTGGCACTATGAAGGGTGAATCCATACTGGTCCTGCTCATGAGATACTGACACATTTTTTAGGAAACATAGGATATATGCTCTTCCCCAAGTTCCCACCTTCATACCTGCAGTATCCTCACCCATATGCTCAATCTTTTCGTTTTCCCACAGATGAATTGTCTATCCTCCACCCAGAGGTCGACACTTCCACCAACTGTCTACACAAACTCTCTTTTTAAGAACATTTCCCCATCAGTTCTCTGTTGTTTCTCCTGCATCATCAGTTTTTCTTCTTTAACTGATTCATTCTAATTAGTTGGCATCAATGCTATTATTTTTGTCCCTATTTTTCTCTATAGCCTCATTTTTTTAGATGCCTATTAGCTAGTCTCACTTTTCAGATCTCTATTCCCAGGAATACTTCTTAAAAGAGCTCTCTAAGCTTTCTGTCTGCAATTTTCCTCCTTCCACTCTCTCTGAAGTCCATTTCATTGAAATTTCTGCACCCATCATTTCAACAAAATTACTCCCGCAAGGTAAAAGTTCATGTTGTAGAACCAATGATTGGTTTTCAGTCTTCTTACTTAAGTAATCTTAAGCAATTGAACAGTAATTCATTACCTCCATCTTGAAACATTTTCTCCACGTTGCTTCTAGTGCAACACACTGTCCGTTTCTTCTGCAGCATCAACCGCTTTTGCTGGTTCCTTTGGGGGTTTCTCTTTGGAATGTCCCAAGTTTCAGCCCTTCCTGCCTTCATCCGTTCACTTCCTTAGGGATCTCACTGAATATCATATATTTAAATATCATCTAGATGCTGATGACTCCCAAATTTAAAGCTACAATCTTGTCTTCTCATCTCAACCCCAGACTGCTTCATCTACCTGCTGCCACAACCTCTCCACTGGATGTTTACTTGTCATAGTTAGCTTGGCATGCCTAATACTACTCTTGCTTGTTAAACCCCTTCCAACCAAGTCTTCCCAAACTGAATGAATTACAATTCCATTCTTAAAATAGTGATCTTGTTTTTCTAGTTGTTTAGAGGGAGCAAACAAAGCCACCTTGGAGTCGTTAAACTTCTCTCTTTTCCTCACAAAATATATCTACCATATCACAAAACCATGTTTCAAAATCTGTCTAGTTTTTACCATCTCTTTTACTACCACCCAGATCCAAGCTACCATCAATTTCTCACCTGCATTGTTGCAATAATCTTTTACATGATTTTCCTACCTGTACCTAAAATCCATTCTCTCAAAACAGAGCCAAGATGATTTGTCTAAACATAAGTCAGATCATGGCACTTCCGTGCTCTGAACTCTCCAGTGGCTTGCCATTTCACTCAGAGAAAAAGAAAATTGAAGTCTTCACAGCAGTCTATAACGCTTTGCATGATTTTTCTTCCATTATCTCCCTAACTTCATCCTCTCTCCTCTGTGTGCATCTTTTCTAGCCTTACTGGCTTCTTTGCTTCACAGAGCACACAGAATCTTCCTTCGACTCCTAGTCTTTTACTTGCTGCTTTATCTTCCTAGGACATAGTTCCTCAGATTTCCCCTGTTATTATTATTATTCCCTTGCCTTTAGGTCTTTGTTCAAAGTGTTCTTTCTTAATGAGGTATTCTTTAGTTGCCCTATTTAAAACAGTGACCCATACTCTTTTTGTCTCTTCCTGAACTCATTTATCTCCTTAGAATGATATTTTCTGTAATTTACTAATTTATTTTGTATATTGGCCATCACTTGTCAACAAAATATAGGCTTTGTGAGAGCGTGGATTTTTATCTGTTTTGCTCACTACCGGATCTTTAATACATAGACCAATCCATGGCATATAGAAATCACCTAGAAGTATTTGTTGAGTAAATGAATAAATGGTCCTCAAATTCCCACTGACTCTTCAATCTCATATCCCTTTTATTCAGCACTCTCCAGTGTCCACTTAGCTTATAACTTAGGCTTTTCTACATAAATTTGAGTTAGAATAATACCGATAAATCTTTCTCATCTCGGGTTACTTCCTCTAAGTAGTTTTCCCTATCCCTCCAATCTAAATTAGGGAAGTCTGTTATTCCATAGAGTCCTGTTGTTTTCCTTCATAACACTTATGCATAAGACATCTCTATTTCTTTAGTTTCCTTAAGTTTAGGCTCTGGTTTGTGTTATAAACTCTATGCTTTATGTTGACCACAGTATGGCTCTTCATATTTAAAGGAAGCTTTTAGAATTCAATAACATTTCTCTTTCTCAAGAGCCTGGCTGAAAAAGTTATCACTTTTAAGACTTTATGTCTCCTTTTAGACATTTCAATTAACTTTTTCATTTGGTCTACATCTGTTTTGTCCTTGTGTAAATTATATAGAAAATTATCAATGGTGGGAACAAAATAATGGAAATAAGGAAGATAATTATCTTGCTACACAAAGAACGTGTGAGATATGCCAGGGCCAACATTAGGTGACAGCACTAACAAAGAGTGAAGGTGATCTACTGGGACAACATCAATTCCAAAAGAGGATGAAATTTTGAGAGGGTGAGATTAGCATTGAGGAGCTAGGAGAATAATCATGTGACTGATGGATTGTATGGTATAAGGAGAAGGAATCGTCATCATGGAAGAGGCAAGGAATGGGTGCTGGAAGTGCCCCATTAAGAACCACAGAAAGTGTAAGAAATTTGTTAGTATTTTGGCATGTATGGTACAAAAATATCGGGGCATGTAGTTAGCAGAGGAAAAATTAGCCAAGGAGGAGGAGGCACAAATAACCTGGAGTAGAGTTCTGTGGAAGATAGACCCCGAGTATTTTGTGCTGTGATCATAACTGGAACAAGTGTGAGGCAGGGTGAGATTGCCCTTCAGCTTCCCAGGGAATGCAAGTGTCCAGTTTGAGTGTTGGGAAGGATCAGAAAAATTAATTCAAGAATCATGCTTTCTGGATAACAAAGTTGAAATGTGGTAAGGACGTTAGAAAACATGGGCACAGATATGAAAGCAGGAACAATGAAAAGAATTTAGCTATGAAACATATGGTTTAACTGTTTTCAGTTTTACCAGGCTTATGGCATCCTCTTTATAACAAATATATTTAATGTTCTCTTTATTATTCTTAAATGAAATTTAAGTAATATAACTTAATTTTGTGTATTCTTATAAAACCAATATTTTACCTTAACAGTTACAATAAATATAAAGAAGCATTAACAAAGTGAATGATAGAAAACAATATATTTCAATGTCTATATTTTTTTGAAAGATCACATTAGAACAGCAAAATTGTTCCCCCAAATTTTAAAATCATGCCTCCTTCCTTGACAATTACTGGTTGACGTGGCTTGGCTCCATGTTTCTACCAAAATCTCATCTTAAATGATACTCCCATAATTCCCACATCTTATGGGAGGGACTCAGTGGGAGATAATTAAATCATGGGTGCAGCTTTCCCCCATACTATTCTCATGGTAGTAAGTCTCATGAGATCTGATGGTTTGATAAGGGGTTTTGACTTTCACTTCTCTTTCATTCTATCTTGGCACTGCCACATAAGAAGTGCCTTTTGCCTTCTGCCATGATTGTGAGACCTCCCCCAGCCACGTGTTTAGCAAAGAAACTGGCAGCATTTTGCCCCTGACCTAGAGATTTGTGGAAATTTGAACTTGAGAGAAACTATTTAGGGTTTCTGGTAGAAGAAATTTCTAAGCAGCAAAGCATTCAAGAGGTTACTTGGGTGTGTTAAAGGCATTCAATTTTAAAAGGAAAACACAGCATCAAAGTTCAGAAAATGTGCAGCCTGACAATGCAGTAGAAAAGAAAAACCCATTCTCTGCAGAGAAATTCAAGCTGCAGAAATTTGGATAAGTAAGGAGGAACCAAATGGGGAAAACTCTCCAGGACATGTCAGAGATCTTCATGGCAGCCCCTCTCATCACAGGCCCAGAGTCCTAGGAGAAAAAAATGGTTTCATGGGTGAGGCCCAGGGCTCCCCTGCTGTGTGCAGCCTAGGGACTTGTTGCCCTGCATCTCAGCTGCTCTAGCCATGGCTAAAAGGAGCCAAGGTGCAGCTTGGGACATGGCCTCAGAGGGTGTAAGCCCCAGGCATTGGCAACTTCCACCTGGTATTGAGCCTGCAGGTGCACAGAAGTCAAGAATTGAGGTTTGGGTACCTCTGCCTAGATTTCAGAGGATGTACGGAGATGCTTGGATGCCTAGGCAGAAGTTTGCTGCAGGGGTGGAGCCCTCATGGAGAACCTCTACTACAGTAGTGGAGAAGAAAAATGTGGGGTCAGAAGCCCCCATACAGAGGCCCTACTGAGGCCTTATGGAGCAGTGAGAAAAGGGCCACTGTCCTCCAGACCCCAGGATGGTAGATCCACTGATATCTTGCATGGTGCACCTGGAAAAGCCACAGACACCTAATATCAGTCTGTGAAAGCGGCTGGAGGGAGGCTGTACCCTGCAAAGCCACAGGGATGGAACTGCCCAATACCATGGGGACTCATCTTTTGCATAGCATGACCTGGATGTGAGATATGAAATCAAAGGAGATCATTTTGGAGCTTTAAGATTTGGCTACCCTGCTGGATTTCAGACTTGCATGGGGCCTGTAGCTCCTTTGTTTTGGCCGTTTTTTTCCCATATGGAATGGCATTTACCTAATGCCTTTAGGCACATTGTATCTAGGAAGTAACTAACTTGCTTTTGATTTTATGGGCTCATAGGCAGAAAGGACTTACCTTGTCTCAGATGAGACTTGGACTGTGGACTTTTAAGTTAATGCTGAAATGAGTTAAGACTTTAGGGGACTGTTGGGAGGTATGATTGGTTTGAAATGTGAGTACATGAGATTTGGCAGGTGCTGGGGGGAAATGATATGGTTTGGCTCTGTGTCCCCACCTAAGTCTCATTTTGAATTGTACTCCCATAATCCCCACGTGTTGTGGGAGGGACCTAGTGGGAGATAATTGAATCATGGATGTGATTTTCCCCATACTGTTCTCATGGTAGTGAATAAGTCTCACAAGTTCTGATGGTTTGATAAGGAGTTTCTGCTTTCACTTCTCTCTCATTCTCCCTTGGCACCACCATGTAAGAAGTGCCTTTTGCCTTCTGCCATGATTGTGAGGCCTCCCCAGCCACATGGAACTGTGAGTCTATTAAACCTATTTTTCTTCCTAGTCAAAAGTATGTCTTTATCAGCAGCATGAATATGGAGTAATACATTGGTTAAGTGTATTCTTTTGGTCTAATAATGACCTACAAACAACTTTAAAAATACTGGGCTAAACAGACCCTCAGGACATTTACTTTATAATTCTTTGAAGCCAGAAAGATGGAAGGAGGCCAGATGGAGCTTAGAATAGAATATAATGTTTATACATATAGTAAAGAAATCTTTTATTTGATGACTGAGTGACTTCTGCCTGCTAGGTACTTTATTCACTATATTTATGCTGTATCTCGGTCTTGAATGTTATAATAACAGCAAGAGGGAGTAAGTACTATTATTATTCTCACTTCAAAACTGAGGAAACTAAAGACTAGAGATGTAAACTAACTTGCTTATTTGTCCTGTAAATAGGTAGATGGGATTTAAACCCTGATCTTTCTGCTTTTAGAATCGAATTGCATGGCTACACTGTATTTCTATCATGGCAGAGGTCCCTGGTACAAGAATATGATTTGATAAACACTTGTTGAATGAAAAAGCCGGTATGCAGAGGTTTATGAAAAGGAAGTAGTTGCTCACTTAATAATTTTTAAATGCTTTCCCCAAATGAACCTAAGATTAGAAAACAAAGACAAGAATGAAAGGCTTTGAGACATGTAAAACATCTTTGACAATCATTCTGTAATGTCTGCATCAAGTTCCAACCCTGCCACATCATAGAGCCTTCCAGATTCCAGTCTCACAAGAACATGATCCTAGAAGATTCTGGTGCTTATGGCTTCCGCCCACAGTGCAGGTATATACTTTCAGACCCTCAAATAACCACAGCTAACCCTTTGGGACAACAAACTCAAGAAAAGAATAGCACCTACAATATTAAGAAAAAACTACTAGAGGATTATTAACTTGCAGGGTTCAGTTGGTGTTCAGAAGCCTTTCTCCATCATCACCATTAATGGATGTGATCCACAGAGGAACTGGTGCAGGATGAAGACGGCTGTCCTCCCTGGAAATGATAAAATTAGCCACAGGACTCAGATTGCTTAATCAACCATCTGGAGTTTGTGCAGACTAACTTTCTCTTTTTAAAAAATGTCTCTTTACTTTGCCAGACTAATTAGCTTGGTACTTTGAGTGAACTTAACCAGGAGATACCAACGACACAGCTTTCAGTGCTGAGCCTCAGTAGAGAGTCAGGAAGATCTCATTTTAGGGAGACTGCCAAGAAAGTAAGAGCTCTAAATGTAAGCACTGGACTTGGGAAACATACAAAGAACACAATCTCTTTACCTTGCACCAGGGTGCCCCTTTTAGAGTTTAGTTCTTATTTTTGAAAAAGCAGATTTCTGAAACCACCTCTGTTATGGACAATCAATCTTTCCCTTTTCTCATGTTCACCTTTGGGAAGCCTGTTCATGTGCCATTCTGATCAGCTGGTAATCAGACTTTTTCCTGTTTCTTATGCAGCCACAGAGAAGGGTTAGATTTATGGAGAAACAGAGTACTAGAGAAGTAGCCAGGGTGATTTAAATTTGTGTGATTTTCAATATCCCGGGAGCAGGATGGTCCCTGCTGTGAATCTGGCAGCCAGCCTTCTTCTTTTTTTTTTTTAACCAAACCATCTGGCAGCCTCAGAGCCCAGTTCTTCGGTAATAATTATGCTACTTACTCCATCTGTACTTGTAAGATAACTAGTTATCTTTGCAAATTAAGCCAGCCCCATCTGTTTCCCTACCTTATAAATGAGTACAAGGGCTCCACACCCCTCCTGAAATGTGGACAACATGAAAGATGGAGTGGAGCACCATGGAAGTGGGGAGAGAGCAGAGTTTCCTTTCCCACTGCAAGGTTGAAAAGAGAAGGGCTGCCTTCTGAGGGCTCAGCATTTTCTGTCCTTGGTTTGCAAGGGAGCATGAATCTACAGTGGGTGCTCTGTTCTGTTTGTATCCAGGCTGCTAGACTTTAGAAAAGGCAAAGTTACTCCAAGTGATTGGCTGTGAGTAGGGTCAGTTAAGAGCCAAGTTAGAGGTGAATGGTAAGGCAGCGACCATTCTGTTTTCCGTAAATGCTGTGGGATTGAAAGGAGAGAAGTTAAGAGAGAAGGTCAATGGGACCTCATTAAGTTGTTCTGATTGTCTCGCTGCTATTTCTCTCTGAACCTGTGGAACAAAAGCCTAAATTTGTTTCTCAACGGAGACCTATAAGAATAAAAGTTACTGTAGTTTTCTAGTGTGACTAACAGAACAGTTTACACATTGTGAATCAAGCTCAATATTTGTCATCTTACTGCTACCAAAGTTTGCACATTGGTGACTTCCCAGGAAAGCTTCCCCTGTGCTCCAAGGAGGGTATGAGAATTGATCAAAATATCCCATGTATGAAAGTTTAGTTAAAAACCAACCAAACAAAAATTAAAAGCATGACTTCCCCTCTTCCATAAAAATAAAATGAACATATGCCAATGATTTTATTTAACTGATTAATTAGTGAGGAAACAAGTAAGATGTTACAACTGGTTCAAAGGAGAATCCAAAGAGCAGAAATATTTATAGGCAATTAGAATGCTTAAGTGAATTTGCTTAATAAATGCCAAACTGGTTTCTTCTGCCAGGAGAGAAGAAAAGTAAATGCACCTCTACCAGTCAAAATCCATTTGTGTATTTATTGATAAGTGTTATTTGCATTGATACTGGTTATGTATAATTTTCAGAGTTGTAAGATAGCTACAAGTCAATGAAAGACAAAGAGATCTCATAAAATCAGGTAATGAGATGGATTTGGGGCCTATAGACTAAAACGCCTGGGTTTGGGTTCCTGCTGTGTCACCTCTTTGCCTTTTCTTTTTCTATATTAAATTTAATAATTTATATAACCTCTCTCTGAGCCTTTAATTCCTTATCAATAAAATGGGGTTTAAATGAAAGCTCTACCTACAAGGATGTTGCAATCATCATTTACAGGTATAGATTTTTATAAAGTAGAGTTTAGAAAGTGCTTTCCTACACAAATGTTATCAGTAATAGTAGCTAATATTTAACTGAGTTCTCATTATGTACCCAACATTATATCAAGCACATGGATGAACTCATTTAACTTTCACTTTGCCTCTATGCAATTCTTACTATTATTTGACAAAATTAAAGTTTAAAGAGGTGACTTACTATTTAATGTCATAGAGTGTCAAAGTATGTACCTGTGCTACCCATAGCAGGGCTGTGTATGTAGGAAAGAACTTTGGGTGGGAGGGGTTTTACTTTCTCTTGAAATGCAAATAGTTGCCTAGGGATTTGAGATATCTGCCCATTATGGGGGTCTAGTGGAAGGAAGCTATCTTTGCTGAAGGAAGGAGTAGAGAAATCTGACCTTGGAAATTGCACTTTAGATTTATTACTTAGGCCTAGGAAGATGGTCTCCACATGGTAGTGTCTACAGTTCAGTCCTGGCCTACCTCCTTCTCTTCTCATTTTAGACGATGGGCTCTAAACAGAAAAGGGAGAAGTCTGACAAAGTTTGCTTGAAGAATGCCATTGGTGAAAAATCTTGAATGGATATTCCCTCTTTTCCTCACTTTTTATCCTAGAGTTTCCTGAGAGTTGGAGACTGTTTCCACCCTTCCCCTTGAGAAACACAAAAGAGTATGTCATTTTAACATGGCTATTTTATAAGATTAATAATGTCATTGATATTTATACTGAAGGCATTAATTGAGTTGTGCTAATATTAACAATCGTTTTTTGTACTTTGATAAATATGGCTTTGTTTAAAACTTTTTTTTATTCACAGATGAAATCATATAAAAATGTTTAGGAAAAAATTTAACCCAACTGTTAAATTTATATTTGAAAATAAAAAACAAAATAAAAATATTAATGTTTAGCAAAACTCAATGAATTTAATTTTCATTGACATGTTTATTTTTTAATGAGCTGAATATTTACAAATACTTTTTTTTTTCTTTTTTTGTCTGCAATGGAGTCTTACTCTGTTAGCCAGGCTGGAGTGCAGTGGTGCGATCTTGGCTCACAGCAAGCTCCACCTCCTGGGTTCATGTCATTCTCCTGCCTCAGCCTCCCGAGTACCTGGGACTACAGGCATCTGCCACCATGCCCGGCTAATTTTTTTGTATTTTTAGTAGAGGCGGGATTTCACTGTGTTAGACAGAATGGTCTCAATCTCCTGACCTTGTGATCCACCGACCTTGGCCACCCAAAGTGCTGGGATTACAGGCGTGAGCCACTGTGCCTGGCCTATAAATACTTTTACAGTGGAAATGAAGTTTTCTTAAAGAAAAATAGGAGGGATTAGATTTGGCTAAAGAAAAAGTAAACTGTTTCTTTATAATATTTTTTCCCAAGGTTATTTTGGGTGTTCTTCCAGATGCCAATTAATTTTATAGAGTTCCTTTTTGTCTGTCAGTTGAGATTGAATGATGGACTTTTAGAACTGGAGAGCCAACCTCCCCCTATCCTCCATCACCTTTATAGACAGGTAACTGAAGCTTAGGTTATTTTATGAGCAACATTATTGAAACGATAAATGTGGTTTAACTGAGTAGGCTCTGTAAATCCTCCATCATCATCATAATATATCTATCAACAAAATGATTTATGCATTTTTGAAGTTAGAAATTTCCCTTTCTTTATCACTCTGGAAAGGGAAAACTTTGACATTTACTAATTCTAAGCTATTTGATTTCAACTGTCTGATTTTTTTTTTAAATGTTGATTACCCAGTTTAGGCTTGTTAATTGTATTATTATTATCAGTCTCTTCCTCCACTTTTCTGTAAATGTGATTTTGCAAATGTATAGAATAGCACCACAGTGTAATTCTTTAGGAACATTTTAAGCACCCTAGAGATTTTTGAAAGAATCATCCATTTCCATCAAAATATTTCCAGCCTAAAGAAATGCACGCTTCAGGAACATTTCTGCATTCTAGTTTGTGGCTAGTGGATTGAAGCTAGGGCAGCCCAGCAACAGTTTAGAAAAAAATGTATGGCTAGGGTCAGGCTCTGTGGCTCACGCCTGTAATCCCAACACTTTGGGAGGCCAAGGAGGGTGGATCACGTGAGGTCGGGAGTTCGAGACCAGCCTGACCAACATGGAGAAACTCCGTCTCTACTAAAAATTATAAAATTAGCCAGGTGTGGTGGTGCATGCCTGTAATCCCAGCTACTCGGGAGGCTGGGGCAGGAGAATTATTTGAACCTGGAAGGCAGAGGTTGCGGTGAGCCGAGAGATTGCACTCCAGCCTGGGCAACAAGAGTGAAACACCATCTCAAAATAAATAAATAAATAAATAAATAGAAAAAGAAGAAATGTATGGCTATGAGGAAGCAGCTATCTTTTAGGCTAAATTCAAAAGCACTTCTTTCTAAATTTGTACTTTCAGTGGCACTTGCATGGAGAGATGTTAGGGGAAAATCCTTCAGCTACTTTTGAAATCCTGGGTCAAGTGGAAAAGACATCATTCTTCCTTAAACAATAGCACTGCTGCTATTGTTGAAATGGAGTGATGAATTCTTGCAAGGAGAATCATTTGGCTATTTCCAGTCTATTGCCACATATGTAAAAGTTTTTCTGGAAAGTCTTGGAAGTGAACTACAATCATTTACACAAAGAATGGTTCCTGAATCTGAATATCAGTGTGTAGGCACCTGGGTAGAAACTCACATCAGGAGCTGAGGAATGATATATCACATCAGGATTCTCTCTGAACCCTCACAAGGCCTTCTGCATGAGTTTCTATAAAGCTTTCATCATGGACATGAATTCTTTATCAGCTCTAGATTTTTCTCTCTTGCCATGCACACCTTTTTCTCTCTAACAGATTGATCATGTCTCCTTAGTATATTTTTTCTTTCATTTGCCTTTTGCTAATGCTGTCTGTCTTTTAGGTTATTGCAGCAAATTGACTAGGAACTGCAGCATCATTTGTTTTTTGTGGTCCAGTGATTTCAAGTCAAGTGAGCAGGGTATTAATCTGTTCTCTTGTCACCAGCTCTGTGACCTTGGACAAGTTATTTGAAATCTGTCTCTATACTTTACTAATCTACAAAATGGAGCCAAGCAAGCTTACCTCACGAGGACTGACTGATGATGGTAGCCATGCTCCAGTGAGTGCCAACTTATGTCAGACACCATGTAAAGTACTTTACCCAAATTTTTCCATCTTCAAAACAGCTCTCCAGAGTAGGCTGTTATATCACCATTTGTATATATTAGGAAACTGAGACCCATAGAAGTTTCTCTAGCTTTTGAAGTCAGACAGGTTTTGAACCCAGATGTCTGTGGCCACAAAGGGATGGTCTTGTGGAATATGACAGTGCTTCCCACTAGATTTCAAATATTGCCTGTAATCTACCTCTCTAGTTGATGACAATGTAAACCACTTACGAGTTTCCTTCACCTGTTGGACTCTGTCCTTTGGCCCACCTATTTCTTTTACAGCTCTAGTCTTTAAAGCCAAGTTGCCAAGTTATCCTGTCATTTGGTCCAGGCTTTTCATACTTTCCATAGTAGTTAAAAGACTACTGGACTTTAGACTAAAGACTATAGACTTTAGAACTAGAATGCCCAGGTTCAGATTCCAGCTTCTCAGCTCATAGCTGTGTGGCCTTGAGCAAGTTACTTAGCTTCAGTATGTCTGTTTCCTCATCAGTAAGATGGAGATAATAGTACCCATGCGAAGGTTGTCAGGAAAATTAAGTGAGTTGTTTTAATCAAAGCACTTAGAACACCGCTTGGAACATGGTAAGAGCTATATCAGTGTTTGTTATATAGTAGTCTGGGTTGTGCGGTCTCAGCATGATGTTCCCTCTCTAAACTCATTCGATGTATGACATATAATTATGGTTTTCTTTCCTAACCTTCAGTTGCCATCTTTAAACATTTTATTTTTGTGGTTTCAGATACAGTGTTAGTTACCTAGGCAGACAGGTAACAACTTGATACCTTCTTTCCTTAAATGTGCATTGCACTGTAACTTGGTCCAATGTTCTTTAGACCCCTTTGGCAAAAGTGTTAAAAAGATTCTTTTCAAGTCATATACGTTGGTGTCATTTGTGTACCACATAAACTTGGAAACTGCAATAACCTATAATATCTGCTTGGAAATTTACAATAAATATGAGCAAATTTACTTCCCTGAGAATTCCAATAGAAAATGAATGAGTTTAATTTTGTTTAAAATAGTGCTTCCTAAATTATTTTCCCAATTCACCCTTCTATTTATTAAGAAAATACCCACACAGTGTTGACAATGCTTGTCTAGTGAGCTCTGACTTTTGTTAGTAAGAGAATGCCTGAAGAAAATCCTTAGGAAAACCTGTTTTAAATATTGACCCTATAGGATTTCTATTTTTGTAGCAAACTAAATTATCAGAAGGCTAATTGTTAGCTTATCTTGATTCAGAGTATTGCAGAATCACCAACACCATGTTGCATTTTAAACTTATGAGCTCTATTTATGCTGAATATAGAGATAAGAAACAGTAATTTGAAATTCATTTGAGATATTGTGGTCCATCATGTCGAGAACATTGCCTTTGCTGTGGACTAAAGTCACTATGGCTTGAATATGTCCCCCAGAGTTTAGGTATCAGATACTTAATCCCCCATGCAACACTACTGGAACCTATAAAAGGTGCTAGGTCACAATGGCTCTGGTCTCATCAGTGGATTAATTATTGATGAGATAAATTATTGTGGGAGGAGCTTAGTTACCTTGGGGGTTGATTCTTGATTTAAAAAAGTGGGGGGTAAGCTTAGCCCCTTTCTCTCTTGATCTTGCTTGAGTGTTCCCTTTCCCTTCCACTGTTCATCACATGATGATGCAGCAAGGAGGCTTTCACTAGCTGCGGCTTGTACTTCCCAGTCTCTAGATCCATGAGTAAAGTACATTTTTCTTCTTGATAAATTACTCACTTTCAGTTATTCTGTTATAGCAGCAGAAAATAGACTAAGACAAAGATCTTTTACATATAATCTTCTACACTGAATTTTATTTTATATGCTTGTTGGGGATAATTTTGTTTCCCTTGAAGAACCAATGGAAATAATAGTTTCCTCCTTTCCTTTCTGATGAGAATCTTTTTACAGCAGATTCTAAGAAGCTCACAGAAATAGTTGAAACCTCAGCAGGACAACTTTGTTGTTCTTAGATTTGACATTTTTATATTCTTCTTTTCTCTGGTCCTAGTTTTCTATTTTTATGTAAATATTTGATGTCAGTTTCTTTTATTATAAGCCACCTCAAGATCTTTGTGAAAAGATGTATGCATATAATAAACATAAATATATTAAACAAGAACCACTTTAAAAGTGAAACACTTGCTATCAAAGCAAGCAATTGCAATGTAAGTTTCTGTGAGAGCTAAGCACAAACTCAGCAGCTCAGAAGAATTCAGTGGTGTGAGTTGGGGAAAAATGGAAGATTCAGAGAGGATCTAACAGGTGAGCTGCATGCTGAAGGATAAGACAAAGGGCTTCTTATGAAGAGAATAATATTTATATAGGCAGAGAAGCTGGAAAGTATATTTGCAGTATATTTAGGGATTGGCTGGTATTGTGGCAGATCTGAAACACAGGGTTGTTGGGAGCAACAAAGCAGAACTATTGAGTAGTATTGAGTAGAGCTTTGTATTGTGTAGTTCCTTCTTATTTCCAGAATGATTAGAAACATGCCGTCAGAGTCATGGTGACTCTTGGGCCCTTGAAGAGCTCTATCTCTTCTAACCTTTGGTGGTGCTATTTTGTCTGATACCTTTTTGGTAAACTACCATGACAGTGGTTTGTAATCTCCAAGATAGGGATTAAATTTTCAAAAGAGGAATTAATAGGATGCATTGGAGAGGATGTACATATTATAAAACAATGAGTCATAAGTGACCTGTGGCTGTATGAAATGTCCTGGGCAGAAATTATATCATAATAGCACCTTTTGGGTTTATTTTCATCTGGTGCTGCTTTATCTGACCTTATACATTGCCTTACCATAACCCATCAAATAGATTTTGTTTATTAAAGGAAGTTAATTGGCTGTGCCATTCTGTGCATGTATTATCTATTTAATAACAAAGGAAGATAGAGTCTTCTTTTTTTGGTGACTGTTTCCTTTGCAAGCTGCTGCTTCTATGTGTTTCATTAGATCACTGTCACCACAGTTATTAACAGATAACTCTTTTTTTCTGTTGTACATTGCGATGAAAAGACATCCTTGTAACCTTGCCAAAAGATGACAGCTTCAGGATGGAGCCAGTTACAGCTGATTTTCTCCAGGTCTCTCCCTCTCTCTCTGTCTGTCTGTCTGTCTCTCTCTCTGTCTCCCATCAGAGATAATATGATATTTGGGATCCCCTATCCTGCCACACTCATACTCCCCACCCACATCTATTCTCAGTTTTTCTGCAAGGACATTTTCTGAATTATATGTGATAACTTCTCTGAATTATCAGTATTACTTTTTAAAATAATAAAATATACACATTTGTATCTATTTATGATAAAATATAATGAGTTTGAGCCATAAGATTTTTGCTTGTACCAAATCAATTCATTGAGGAAAGTTAATCAATCCACACTATCATGTGACATCATAGAGTTCAATAAGTCTTTCCTGCTTTGTCTGGAATTTTTATTTTTTTAATCCACTTTTAGTCCTCTGAAGATATGAGATATATTACAAGACTCACTATACATCCTGAGAAGAGTATTGGTTTTATATTTTCAAAATTACTAGCCCCCTAGAGAAAATTCTCAGTTATCTTAAAGACACTGTATCCTTTTCCATCTGACCTAGGACCCTCTACTAATATTCGAAGCTCCTGGCAGCTGGGATATTCCTCTCATTAATTATAAGAGAATATCTAATCTATAAGGAAATCATTTCAAAAGTATTATTTGGTTCCTATCTTTAGAAAAAATAAAAGTTTAGGGCTATTCTAAGTTTATTCTCAGTTATTTTTGTCTTACTGAAGTTTATTTATTTGTGGGTGATATTTAGTCATGGTTTTTCTTCCAAAGACATACACACATTTTATATGTTTGTGTGTATAGGAAAGTTTAATCAGAAGCAAGGAAACCAGATTCAAAGAACTTGGAATTTTACAAAAAAATTCTAAATGAAGATGCAAATCCTGTGTTTCACAATGTACTCTACTGATGAAATTTATTGTATTCCTGGAATAGATATTTAAGGTAGACAGTAAGTAAAGACTGGTAATTTATGGGACTATATCTTGGCTTCTGATTAGTTATTTTTATTCTCATTCTATGATTTTGTCTGGGATATTTTACTCTCAGATGCCTCAAGTTCATTGAAGATTGGGGCTGCTGTCTCAGATTCTTTGGAATAGCTGACCTGTAACAGGAACCTTTGCCATTTCAGCATCTTCTCATTGTACTAAGCTAGGCTTGTTGTTCAGAGATGGCAAAGCAGGAGGTTCTTGTTATATAGTAAGAAATTATGATGGTTAAATTAAAATAGGTTTAAACATCATCATATCAATATTATCATTAAATGTGAATGGCTTAGTATCCTGATTAAAAGGTAGAGATTGACATTTGGATAAACTAGAAAGACCTAATTGTGTGCTGTCAGCAAAACACTTTAAGCAGAAAGACTGACATAAATGAAAAGTAAAAGATGGGGCCGGGCGCGGTGGCTCACGCATGTAATACCAGCACTTTGGGAGACCGAGGCGGGCGTATCACGAGGCCAGGAGATCGAGATCGTCCTGGCTAACACGGTGAAACCCCGTCTCTACTAAAAAAAAAAAAAAAAAAAAATTAGCTGGGCATAGCGGGGGGGTGGGGGGGGTTTGGGGCGGGGCGGCACCTGTAGTCCCAGCTACTTGGAAGGCGTGAACCCAGGAGGTGGAATTTACAGTGATCCGAGATCGCGCCACACTGCACTCCAGCCTGGGCGTCAGGGCCAAACTCAGTCTCAAAAAAAAAAAAGTAAAAGATGGTAAAAAATACATTTGCCAACAGTAATCGAAAGAAAGCTTATGTAGCTCTATTATTATCAAAGTCAATTTGAAAGTATATTACCAGGGACGAAAAGATCATTTCTTGATAATAAAGGGATCAGTTCATCTAGAGGACTTAACAACCCTAAAGATCTATGCAACAATCCTAGATACTCAAATACACAGAGCAAAACCTGTAGACACATCAACAGTTGCAGTTGAGTATTTCAATGCCCCTTTCTCAATAATTGATAGACCAAGTGGACAAAAATGAGTAAAGGTATATAAAATCTGTACAACACTGTCAATCAATTTGACCTAATTGACATTTATATAATGTTCCACCCAACAACAGCAAAATAGATAGTTTTATCAAGTTAACATAGAATGTTTACCCACATAGACCATATTGGTGGCCATAAAGCAAGTCTATATAAATTTTAAAATTATTTAAGTCATACAAACTATGTTCTTCGACCACAGTGAAATTAAATTAGAAATCAATAATTAAAAACATCTGGAAACACCCGAAATATTTGGAAACTAAATAACACAATTCTAAATACTCCATGAACTAAAAAGTAATCAAAAGCATAATTAAAAAATACCTTGAACTGAATGAAAATAAAAATAAAACATATCAAAATTTGTGGATGCCACCAAAGCTGAATTAAGAGGGAAATTTATAGTACAAAATGTCTATACGAGGAAAGCAGAAAGTTCTCAAGTCAATGATCTTAGCTTCCACTTTAAAGAAATTATAAATGGAAGAGCAAATGGAATCCAACTAAGCAGATGAAATAAATAATCAGCACAGAAAATGGTGAAACAGAAAAAAAAATCAATAGAGAAATATCAGTGCAACCAAAAGCTAGTTACTTGAGAAGATTAATAGGATTGATAATTCCCTATCCAAACTTACCAAGAAAAGAAGACAGAAGACAAAAATTGACAAAAATTGCCAATATCATGAATGAGAGAATTGATATCACTATATATTCTAGAAACATTAAAAGAATAGCAAGGCGATGTTGCAAAGACTTTATATCAATAAATTAGAAAATGTAGAAAAAATGGGCAAATTCCATGAAAAACATATTCTATCAAAACTTACTGAGGAAAAATAAATAACCAAACAGTCCAATCTCTGTTAAAGAATTACATTTTTGATTAAAAATTTACTGACAGCAAAACGGTGCACTCAGATGGTTTCACTGGTAAATTCTATCAAACATTTAGAGAAAAATAATATGAATGATACATAAACTCTTTCAAAAAATAAATAAGGTGGGAATAAATTCTATCTCATTCTTTGAAGTCAGTATTACTTTGATACTAAAACCAAAGACATAGCAACAATATATAACTTTAATGAATATAGATGCAAATTTCCTAACAAGATTTTAGCAAATATAATTCACAAGTGTATCAAAAGATAATATTTTATAACCAAGTAGAATTTCTCACCAAAATACATGATTGGTTTAATACTCAGAAATCAGTCACTGGAACTTGCTATGCTAACAGACAGAAAGGGAAATCCTTAGTATCATCTCAATAGATGCAAAAAAAGCACTTAAAAGATTCAACACTTTTCACAATGAAAATCCTCAGAATACTAGGTATAGAAAAGTACTACTTCAACCTGAAAAAGAGAATTTCTGAAAAACTTATAGCCAATATTATGATGAAAGACTAAGTTCTGCCTGAGCACGATGGTTAATGCCTGGAATCCCAGCATTTTGGGAGGTCAAGGCCATTGGATCATTTGAGCTAGGAGTTCGAGACCATCCTGGGCAACATGGCAAAATCCCATCTCTACTAAAACTTAGCCGGGCATAGTGATGTGTGCCTGCGGTGCCAGCTACTTGGGGGGCTGAGGTGGAATGATCACTTGAGCCCTGGAGGTCAAGGCTGCAGTGAGCTGTGATTGCGCCACTGCATTACAGCCTGGGTGACAAAGTGAGAATCTATCTCAATAAACAAATAAATAAATAAATAAACAAATATAAATTATTTCTCATGTGAGGCAAGAATATTCTCTTTCCCTACTTGTATTTAATATTGTATTGGTGGTCCTAGCTAATGTATTAAAAACAAAACACAAGAAACAAATGGCATTGAGATTAGAAAAGAAGAAATAAAAACTGTCTTAATTTGCACATGGTATCATGGTCTCTGCCAAAAATCTGAAGACATTTTCAAAAATGCTACTAGAACTAATAATTATGTTTAGCCCATTTGTAGGACATAAGATCAATATACAAACATCAATTGTATTTTTATATAGTAAAAAGAAACAATTGGAAATTAAAGTAAAAATATTATTTGCTACAGCATTGAACAATATGAAATATTTTGGGGTAAATATGTATTAGACTTCTCCATTGAAAACCAACTGTGAGAAACTCAAGATGACCTAAACAGAGATACATCTCATGTTCATGTATCAGAAAACAAAGTATTTTTAAGATGTCAATTTTACCTTAAGTATTCTGTAGATTCAATTCAGTACTAATCAAAATTTCAACAAGATTTCTTCATGAAAATTGACAAGCTTAGTCTAAAATTCATGCAAAGGAATTAAAATAGAAAACAACAACAAAAAAAGCAAAGTTGGAGGACATTTACTAAGTGAGTGCAAAACTTATTATAAAGGTACAGCAAACAAGGCAGTGCGGTATGGGGAAAGGCAGGCATGTAGGTCAATGGAACAAACTAGAAAGTCTGAAATTAGACAATGCTTATAAGGTCAATTGATATTTTACAAAACTGTCAAGGTAATTAATGGACTTGTTGAGAATATCCAATAAATGATACCAAAACAATTGGATTTTCATGGGTAAACAAGTTTTAACCTTTTATTAACACTTTATAAAAGTGAACTTGAAATAGATTATAGACACAAATTTAAGAGCAAATACTATGACATTTATAGAATAACCTATAGCAGAAAAAAGATTATATCTTTAGGTTAGGCACAGATTTCTTAAATAGGACACTAAAAACACAAAGCACAACAGAAAGATAATAATATATTGACCTTCTTTAAAATTAAAACTTTACTCTCCAAAAGATCCCATTCAGAGTACTCACATTGTGAACTTTTGCTCTAAGAACCAACACAAGAACATACTGGAAAAACTGAGTGATCCTTTCACGGACTCTTTGAAAAATGTGACTTGCCACTGCAAACTCCACAAGAGAGCCAAAACACTGTGAGTCCCCAAAGTGACAGGGAGAAAAGTCTGCCTCAAAACACACATCTTCACTGGGAAATCTAAAAATCCAGATCATGGGAGAAGGATTTAACCTTACCTAGAACTAAAATGGACTTAGAGAGCCAAGCGAAATATAAAAGTAGAAGAAGCAGTAGGAAGAACCCTGAAGTCACTACCCAGCTCATGCCCAAGGAACCCATTCTTGGCCATATTTCATGGAGCCCTTGGGGAAAGCAGCCAGTGGAATTGGGGAGGGGTCACAGGGTTAAGGAAACGTCTAGCAGAACTTTGTAATAATTTCAACTGAGCTTGAATTTTCCTGAGCAGAATTCCTGGGTTGGGGGAGGTGAAGTGGAGATATCAGCACAGAAGCCACAGCCAAAGATGAGGGCAGGTGGGGAGGGGCAAGACTTTCTCTTGTTTTCTCACTGAGAAAACACTGCTTGCTTTCTCAGTGGAGTGGCTTGTAGCCTGGGGCAAGATCTCAGCTCTGCTTGCTGGCTGCCTGGATATAAACTGGGTACTGTTGGTGGGGCATGGTGGGAGTGAGACTGGACTTGCTGGCTGCATGATAGTTGGGTGAAGCTTGTCACTGCCGGCGTTCCACCACTGCCCTGGCAACCTGTATGACGCAGCAGAGACAGCCATAATCCATCTAGGAACATAACTCCATTGGTCTGAGAATCACCCTCCCATCCCCCACAGTGGACACAGCAAGCTCTGCCCAAGAAGAGTTTGAGCTCAGACCTGCCTAACCCTGCCCCCGCCTGATGGTTTTTCTCTAACTACCCTGGTAGCTGGAGACAAAAGTCGTAAATTCCTGGGAGCTCTATGGTCCTGCCCATTGCCTGAGAAACCTGGGTACTTATGCTGGCCAATGTAGGGCAATATTATATCCCCCTTCTACTACTGCAGCTGATGCTCTCTTGAAAGCATCACCTCCTGGCTGGAGGCCAACCAACTCAAGCCATTCAAGCAACTCATAACAGAAACTTGCTCCAAAGAAGGAGAAAACAACAGCCAATTCCATCACCTGCAACACCCTGGCTAACCAGAGGTCCTAAGTCTGTCCATGTGACAACTTCACTTGATTTTTTTACAAAACTGCCAAGGTAATGAATGGACTTGTTGAAAAGACCCAATAAATGATACCAAAACAATTGATTTTCATGTGCAAACCAGCATTTGAGGAAATCAGTACACAAAACAAATCTACAACCAAGGACTCCCACAGAGTCCGCTTCACTTACCTGCCATGTCCACCAGAGCAGGTGCTGGTATCCATGGCTGAGAGACCTGAAGATGGATCACATCACAGAACTCTTTGCAGACATTCCCCAACACCAGCATGGAGCCCAGTAGCCCTGCTTTGTGGCTAGACTCAGAAGAGCAGTAACCATCACTATAGTCTGGCTCTCAAGAAGCCCCATCCCTAGAGTAAGGGGGAAAGCACCACATCAAGGGATCACCTGGTGGCACAAAAGAATCTGAATAGCAGCTCTTATGTTCCAGATTTTTCCACTGAAACAGTCTACCCAAATGAGACAGAACCAGAAAAGTAATTCTTGTAATATGACAAACCAAGGTTGTATAACACCACCAAAATATCACACTAGCTCTCCAGCAATGGATCCAAACGAAGACAAAATCTCTGAAGTGCCAGATAAAGAATTTAGATGTTGATTATTAAACTACTTAAGGAGGTACCAGAGAAAGGTGAAAACCAACTTAAAGAAATTTTTTTAAAAATAAAGGGTATGGATGAAAAAGCCTCCAGAGAAATAGATATCATCAAGAAAAGACCATCACAACTACTGGAAATGAAAGACACACTTAGAGAAATGCAAGATACACTGGAAAGTTTCAACAATAGACATGAACAAGTAGAAAAAACAACATCAGAGCTTGAAGACAATGCTTTTGAATTAACTCCATTCAACAAAGACAAATAATAATTTTTAAAAAATGAACAAAACCTCCAAATAGTTTGGAATTATGTTAAATGACCAAAGCTAAGAATAATTGGTGTTCCTGAGGAAGAAGATAAATCTAAAAGTTTGGGAAACATTTGAGGGAATAACTGAGGAAAACTTTTCTAGTTTTGCTAGAGATCTAGACATCCAAATTCAAGAAGCTCAAAGAATACCAGGGAAATTTATTGCAAAAATATCATCACCTAGGCACATAGTCATCAGGTTATCTAAAGTCAAGACAAAGAAAAGAAACCTAAGAGCTTTGAGGCAAAAACATCGGGTAACCTATAAAGGAAAACCTATCAGATTAACAGCAGATTTCTCAGCAGAAACTCTACAATCCAGAAGGGATTAGGGTCCTATCTTTAGCCTCCTTAAATAAAATAATTATTTTGTTTTGCCAAGAATTTTGTATCCAGAGAAACTAAACTTCATAAATGAAGGAGAGAGAGTCTTTTTTTTTTAGTTTTTTTTTTTTTTTTTTTTTTTTTTGTGGAGACAGAGTCTCTCTCTATCACCCAGGCTGGAGCACAGTGGTGCAATCTTGGTTCACTGCAAGCTCTGTCTTCTGGGTTCACACCATTCTCCTGCCTCAGCCTCCCAAGTAGCCGGGACTACAGGCACCCGCCACTACACCCAGCTAATTTTTTGTATTTTACTTTTCAGTAGAGACGGGGCTTCACCATGTTAGCCAGGATGGTCTCAATCTCCTGACCTCGTGATCCACCCTCCTTGGCCTCCTAAAGTGCTGGGATTATAGGCATGAGCCACCACACCCAGCTGAGAGATAGTCTCTTTTAGACAAACAATTGCTGAGAGAATTCACCCCTACCAAATTAGCACTAGAAGAAAGGCTAAAAGGAATTCTATCTCTTGAAACAAAACTCAAAATACAACAAAATAGAATCTGCTTAAAGTATAAATCTCACAGAGCCTATAAAACAATAACACAATGAAAAAAAAAAAAAAACCCACAGTATTCAGGCAACAACTAGCATGATAAAGAGAACAGTACTTCACATCTCAATACTAACATAGAATGTAAATGGATGAAATGCTGCACATAAAAGATACAGAATGGCAGAATGGATAAAAATTCACTAACCAAGCATTCGCTGTCTTCAAGAGACTCACCTTACACATAAGGACTCACATAAACTTAAGGTAAAGGGGTGGAGAAAGGATATTGCATGCAAATGGAAACCAAAAGTGAGCAGGAATAGCTATTTTTATATCAGACAAAACAGACTTTAAAGCAAAACAGTTAAAAAAGAAAAAGAGGGACATTATATAATTATAAAACAATTAGTCCAATAAGAAAATATCACAGTCCTAAATATATATGCAACTAACACTGGAGCTCTCAAATTTATAAAACAATTACTACTAGTCCTAAGAACTGTAGTAGATGACAACACAATAATAGTGGTGAGCCTCAGTACTCCACTGACAGCACTGGACAGGTCATCAAGATGGAAAGTCGACAAAGAAACAATGGATTTAAACTATATCCTAGAACAAATGAACTTAACAGATATATACAGAATATTCTGCCCAACAACTGCAGAATATGCATTCTATTTATTAATACATGGAACTTTCTCTAAGATAAATCATATGATAGGCTACAAAACAAGCCTTAATAAATTTAAGAAAATAGAAATTATATCAGGTAGTCTCTCAGACTGCAGTGGAATAAAATTAGAAATTAACTCCAAAAGGGAACCTTGAAACTATACAAATACATGAAAATTAAATAATCTGCTCCTGAATAGTCTTTAGGTCAATAATAAAATGAAGATGGAAATTTAAAATTTTTTAAACTGAATGATAATAGTGACTCAACCTATGAAAAACTCTGGGATACAGCAAAAGAAGTACTAAGAGGAATGTTCATAGTATCAAATGCCTACATCAAAAAGTCTGAGAAAGCACAGATAGACAATCTAAGCTCACACCTCAAGGAACTAGAGACAGAAGAACATATCAAACCCAAACACAGCAGAAGAAAAGAGATAACAAAGATCAGACCAGAAATAAATGAAATTAGAACAAAAAGCCACAAAATATAAATGAAATAAAAAGCTGGTTCTTTGAAAAAATAAACAAAATAGATAGACCATTACTGAGATTAACCAGGAAAATAAGCCCAATTAAAAACTAAATGGGAGATATTACAACTGATACCACAGAAATACAAGAGATCACTCAAGGCTACTATGAACACCTTTATATATACAAACTAGAAAACCTAGAGGAGATAGATACATTCCTGGAAATATAAAACCCTCCTAGATTAAACTAGGAAATAATAGAAAGTCTGAATAGACCAATAACAAGGATTAAAACAGTAATTAAAAAAAAAATGTCAACAAAAAAGTCCAGATTCTCAGTTGAGTTCTATCAGACATTCAAGAAAGAACTAGTACCAACCTCACTGAAGCTATTCCAAAAGACAGGGAAAGAGGGGATTCTTCCTAAATCACTCTATGAAGCCAGTGTTATCCTAATGCCAAAACCAGGAAAGGACATAAAAAAAAAAGAAAACTACAGACCAATATCTCTGAAGAACATAGAGGTAAAAATCCTTAACAAAACACTAGCTAACTGAATCCAACAGCATATCAAAAAGATAACATACCATAATTAAGTGGGTTTCATTTCAGGGATGCAGGGTTGGTTTAACATATGTGAGTCAATAAATTTGATACACCATGTAAACAGAATTAAAAACAAAAATAATATTGTCATCTCAATAGATGCAGAAAAAGCATTTGACAAAATCCAGCATCACTTTATGATTAAAACCCTCAGCAAAATTGGTATAGAAAGGACATACTAAGGTGATAAAAGCCATGTATGAAAAACCCAAAGCCAATGTTGTACTGAATGAGAAATAGTTGAAAGCATTTCCCCTGAGAACTGGAACAAGACAAGGATGTCCACTTTCACCATTCCTATTCAACATAGTATTGGAAGTCCTAGCCAGAGCAATCAGACAAGAGAAAGAAATAGATGGCATTCAAATCAGTAAAGAGGAAGTTAAATTGTCACTGCTCACCATGACTTGACATGATCATATACCTAGGAAACCCTCATCCAAAAAGCTCCTATAGCTGATAAATGAATTCAGTAAAGTTTCAGATACAAAATCAATATACACAAATTAGTAGCACGGCTATACACTAATAGTGACCAAACTGAGAATCAAATCAAGAACTCAAACTCTTTTACAAACGCTGCAAAAATAAAATAAATTAAAATACTTACAAGTATACCTAACCAAGGAAGTGAAAGATCTCTACAAGGAAAACTACAACACATTGCTGAAAGAAATTATAGATGACACAAACAAATAGAAATACATGCCATGCTCATGGATAAGTAGAATCAATACTGTGAAAATGGCCATACTGACAAAGGCAGTCTATAAATTCAGTGAAATTCCCATAAAAAATACCATCGTCATTCTTCACAGAGCTAAAAAAAAGAATCCGGAAATTCATGTGGAACCAAAAAAGAGCCCACATGGCCAAAGCAACACTAAGCAAAAAGGATAAATTTGGAGGTATTGCATTACCCAACTTCAAACTAGCTACAAGGCTTTAGTTACCAAACAGCATGATACTGGTATAAAAATAGGCACATAGGCCAATGGAACCAAATAGAGAACCCAGAAATAAAGCCAAATACCAACAGCCAACTGATCTTTGACAAAGTGAACAAAAACATAAAGCGGGGAAAGGACACCCTATTCAACAAATGATTCTGGAATAATTGGCAAGCCACATGTAGAAGAATGTAACTGGATCCTCATGTTTCACCGTGCACAAAAATCACCTCAAGATGGATCAAATACTTAAATCTAACATCTGAAACCATAAAAATTCTAGCAGATAACATCAGAAAAGCTCTTCTAGACTTTGACTTAGGAAGAGTTCATGACCAAGAACCTGAAAGAAAATATAACAAAAGCAAAGATAAATAGATGGTACTTAATTAAACTAAAATGTTTCTGTGCAGCAAAATAATAATAACAATAATAATAATAATCAGAGTAAACAGACAACTCTTAGAGTGGGAGAAATTATTCACTAACGATTCATCTGATGAAGGTCTAATATACACAATCTACAAGGAACTCAAACAAATCAGCAACAACACAACAAATAATAATAATCACATAAAAAAGTGGGCTAAGGAGATGCACAGACAATTCTCAAAAGGAGACAGATAAATGGCCAACAAACGTATAAAAAAAGTTCAACATCACTAATGATCAGGGAAGTGCAAATCAAAGCCACAGTGCAATAACACCTTACTCCTGCAAGAATGGCCAAATTCAAAAAATTATAAAATGTTGGCAAAGAAGTGGTGAAAAGGATACTCTTTTATACTGCTGGTGGAAATGTAAACTAGTACAACCACTATGGAAAAAGTGTGGAGGTGGAGACTCTTTAAAGAATTAAAGTAGAAGTATCATTTGATCCAGAAATCCCAGTACTGGGTATCTACTCAGAGGAAAATAAGTCATCATATGAAAAAGACACTTGTAGACCCATGTTTATAGCAGCACAATTCACAACTGCAAAATTGTGGAAACAAACAGAATGCCCATCAAAAACCGAGTGGATAGAGATACTGTGATATATATGTATATATAATGGAATACTACACAAGCCATAAAAAGAAATTAATTAACAGCATTTGCAGTGACCTGGATGAAATTTGAGACTATTATTCTAAGTGATGTAACTCAGGAATGGAAAACCAAATATCGTATGTTCTCACTGATATGTAGGAGCTAAGCTGTGAGGATGCAAAGGCATAAGAATGATACAATGAACTATTATTACTTTTATATATTATGTGGTATATATCACATTTCTTTACTCACTCACTGGTTGATGGGCATTGAGGCTGGTTCCATATTTCTGCAATTGTAAGTTGTATTGCTGTAAACATGCTTGTACAACTGTCTTTTTCATATAACAACTTATTTTCCTTTGGGTAGATACCCAGTAGAGGGATTTCTGGATGAAATGGTAGTTCTACTTTTAGTTCTTTAAGGAATCTCCACACTTCTTTCCATAGTGGTTGGACTAATTTACATTCTCATCAGTAGTGTAAAAGTGTTCCTTTTCACCACATCCTTGGCAACACTTTTTGATTTTTGAATTTTGGTCATTCTTGCAGGAGTAAGGTGGTATCACATTGTGGTTTTGAATTGTATTGCAAAACATTCTGGTTTTGATTTACATTTGATTATATATATCTGTATAATCACATGTATATTGTGTATATATGTATATAATTATATAATCAAATAGCAGTGTAATACTACTCAGCCATAAAGAAGAATGAAATAATGGCATTTGCAGCAACCTGGGTGGAGTTGGAGAGCATTATTCCAAGTGAAGTAACTCAAGAATGGAAAGCCAAACGTTGTATGTTCTCACTTATAAGTAGGAGCTAAGCTCTGAGGACATAAAGGAATAAGAATGATATAATGGACTCTGGCGACCTGGGGGGAAGGGTGGGAGTGGGAATGAGGGATAAAGGACTACACACTGGGTGTAGTTTACACTGCTTGGGTGGGTGTACCAAAATCTCAGAAATCACTGCTAAAGAACTTATCCTTGTAACCAAACACCACCTGTTCCCCCAAAACTATTGAAATTAAATAAATAAATAAATAAACATTGACAGTGACAAAAAGAATACGAAAAGGTAAATGTATACCAAGAGAAAATATTTGCAAAACATATATCTGACAAATAATTTGTAATCAGGCAATATAAACAACTTTTATGTTTCTAAAAAGAAAAGAACCTGAATATTTAGAGGGCTATAGGAAGGGCAAATAAGCCCAAGAAAAATGCTCAGCATCATTAGTAATTAGGGAAAGACTAATTAAAACCATAATGAGTGGAATCACCATCATACCACAGAATGGCTAAAGTTAAAAAGACTGACAGTATTAAGTATTGGCAAGGAAATTGAGCAACTGGAACTCTCATACATTGCTGTAGGAATGCAAAATGGTACAACCACTTTGGAAAACAGTTTGGTCATTTCTTATACAGTTGAACATACACTTACCATAGGGCCCATTGATTCTACCACAAAGTTACTTACCTGACAGAAATTAAGACATAGGCCTACACACAGACTAGCTCATAGTGGCTTCTTTTCATAATAGCCATAAACTGGAAATCACCCAAACATACATCAAATGGTAAATGGACAACAAACAAATTGTGGTTATATTCATAAGGAATAGCTATATCCATTATTTACAGGGAATTTGGTGATGAGAAGTCCCAGGATTGTTCCAGCAACCCAATTATATCAGGGTGATCAGTTGGCTTGTGTGTTAGTATCTTGTCTTTTTTTATGGTTTTAAGATAGTTTACATAGCTCAGAGCATCACACAATAAGGTCTGCAAGAAAAGAGAGGATGATGTTGGGGTAGAGGGTATGAAAAGCCTTTTCTTTATATAGTTCTTTATTTTATCCTGAAGCAATGTTATCTCCGCAAGCTGTCAGCAGACTTTCTCTAGAGCAAACTACTGGCAAAGAAAACTATTGCTCTGAATGGCTTATATCAATCATGTTTCATCTTTTAGATCTGGGGTAAGAGTCCACCATTCCTAGGCACATGGGTGGATCCAGTCTTTGTAAAACTTGAAGGTTCTTTAAGTAGAAGAATAGAAAATTCCAAACATCAACTTGTTAGGGCCCCCCCACATACACTCTTGCAAGCAGCCATGCTAGGAAGGGGCTCTGACTAGCTTCACTGGAGTCATGGCTAGTAGCTTCGTTGTAGTCACGCAAGGGAGGGGCCCTGACTAGCTTCAGTGTAACCTTTACTAGCTTCACTGTAAACTCACTTACTCTTGGGTACTTGCAACTCATCCTGTGAAGAAATTCAAGGCTTTGTTGGTAGGGTCAGGTGGCTACTATTAATACACAGTCGAGCAATACTTTCTGCCACAATTCCCTTTTTCAAGATCAGAATCTTAGAAAATTCTCTAAGAGTACTGATATAATTTATGGGAACTATGAACTGATAGGTAACATTATTGCTGTTTAAATATTCTCCTCCAGCTAGAATGGAAATGATGCTAAATGCCAGCTCCTGTGTAGGACTAGTAAAAGCAGCAGCACACCAAAAAAAAAAAAAAAAAAAAAAAAATCGTAGTTGAGGCTTTCTTCAGAGTTTCCTCTTCACCATCTTTAGTTGCATAGCCTTAAGCAAGTTATTTAATATTTCTGGGCCTTAATTACCTTTTGTGTATCGGGGGTAATGGTGGATAAAAGTCTATGATATTTCTCAAATTTGAAATAAATCTGCTCATAGTTCCCCTGACAGTATTTTTTTCCTAAGGATGTTACAGACATCTAGGAAGGGGAATCCACTCTATATTTGGGTCCCTACTTTCAGTTCGTTACTTGAGGCTCTTTTCTTTTGCTTTTCCATATTTCCTGGGATTTTGCTGCAAGTTAATTTTTTTTTTCCTAAATGATCACTTACTTCCAAAAAGCCAAGCCACAGATTGTTGGGTGAGTAGTGAGAAACAGTATATTTTTCTTTCGAGAGCTTATTTAGAGTGATTGTTAACATGTATCCTTAGTGATTAAATCATTAAGTGAGAATGCAGTTTGTGAAATAATGTTTTCTCAAGCTAGTCAATTTTTTTTAAGTATGATGCAGCAAACATCAACTCACAGCTTTTATTCGGACTGATCTGAATTCCTATTATCAAACACCTCATAAATAATTCAAAAGGAAAACAATGGATAACTCATGTTATATTTGTCTTTCATAAATAATACTTTCAAATCATTAAGTTGTGTCTGTCTTCATAGCAGCAGCTTGTGGAATGGAGATTTGCCCACTCTTCGATTAAATCTGAACACTGTAGTCAGAGAAGATATGTAATTAATATGTAATAATTAGGGCAGGATGCATCCACTTATTGGGCACCTTCTGGGTGTAAGGTACTATCCTAGGCACTTCATATCTCCTATTTCACTTAGTCATTATAGCAATCCTGCAAAGTATTAATTCTTCCAATTTAAAATGAAGAAAACAAAAATTAATTTTAAAAAGTTAAATAACCGGCCCCAGATCATGCAGTTAGAAAAAAAAAAAGTAAAACTCAAATCCCGTCTGACTCCAGACCAGTGCCTTTAGCCACAATGCCCAGTGCTCTTGTCACCACTGTGCCGCACTGCCACTTGACAAATGAGCATCATCAGAAAGACCGAAGTTTGGAGTTCTTGGTCTATCTTCCTGGCACTAATTTTTGTGGATTCAGAGTGAGATATTCATAATGCCTTCATCCTGCCACTCACTCTATTGCTCTCTGAAGGTTCCTACTGAGAAGTCTTGATAGAAATGATTCTGAAATGATGAGCAAATAGGTATTTTTAATAGCTCAGGAACCTAAAATTTCGTGATATATAGCTATAAGGCTCAGTAACAGGGGCCCCAGAAGAATTTCTTTCCTGACTCTCCCCAAATATGGACAGACATTCTCATGTGTGCCTGAATATCAAGTTCCAGCAGAAGACATGAGAAGTGGGTGGTGGGTCATAAGACTTTTATTCACCCAAATTACATTCACCCAAAACACAACATGGTCCAAGGTGTTAGATTTGTGCTGTGTGCTTGCTACATGAAAGAGGAAAAAATGCAAAAGGCGGTAGAAATATGGACACTGAACATCTGGTCAGGAGGTAAACAGGTCAGGATAAGGTATGAACCAACTTTCATAGTAAAGAATCTTTGCCTTTTTACTGGTCCATACAGTAGCAAATAAAAGAAGAAAAGATAGCATTACCTTTAGCCCTCATGGCACAGCGTTCCTGTCTTCTAATTAAATTATGACTTCAAAAATATCTTTGGCTCAGGTTATTGGAGGAATATGTCATTTGTCTAAGCCAAGAAATAGCATGGTAGAATGGAACAAGTACTTTCATTTCAGGCTTCACTAAATACTGACTCTGTTGACTGTGGGCCAAAGTATTTAGTGTCTCTGAACCTCATTTTCCTTATTTATAAAATAGGAATTACAATATCTGTCCCTTAAGGACATTATAAAAATTAAAATATTAATAATGTAAATGTTAACTGGCATATGGTAGGCCCCCAATAAACATAACTATTATTATTGTTGGTGTTACTATTATTAATAGTAATAGAAAGCAGGTGCCCATGAATCATAATAATAATAGCTTTAGATTTAGAAAACCACCGCAACTAATATTTACAGAAATCATACTCAATTCTATGTGTACATAAAATGCAAACGATTGTTATACCCATTTTATGCTTAAGAAGCTTTACAGAGAGGCTAAGTTAATTACTTAAGGTCACATTGCTAATAAGTGATAGAGCAGTCAAGTTCTTTTGTTATTCTATGCCAGTTTGATGAGTTACTGATTATATTTGGATTGATTCAAACATATGGGAATCTCATTGTCAAAGTTAATGTAATCCTAGCATGTCATTTCTGCCATAAAAATCTTTAATACTCCTCCACTGCTTTCACGGTAGGACATTGTACTAATCTATTTTCATGCTGCTGAAAAAGTCATACCCAAGACTGGGCAATTTACAAAAGAAAGAGGTTTAATTGGACTTACAGTTGCCTGTGGCTGGGGAAACATCGCAATCATGGTGGAAGGCAAGGAAGAGCAAGTCACGTCTTAAATGGATGGCGGCAGGCAAAGAGAGAATGAGAGAAGACACAAAAGCAGAAACCTCTGATGCAACCAGATCTCATGAGACTTTTTCACCACCAGGAGAACAGTATGGGGGAAACTGACCCCATGATTCAATTATCTCCCACTGGGTCCCTCCTAAAACATGTAGGAATCATGGGACTACAATACAAGATGAGATTTGGGTGGGGACACAGAGCCAAACCATATCATATATGAACACTTTAGCATGATATTTGACTATCAGCACAGCCTTCCCTTCCAACTATATCTCTGGACAGTTACCCCAACCCCAACCCATTCCAGCCACACCAGTCTTCTCACCATTTCTTGAATATGGCAAAGGCCTATCAGGTTTTCACACCTCTGCTCATTGTATACTCTACCTGGAATGTTGTTATAGCCCTCTATACACCCTCCATCCACTTTCAGACTCACACTTTGATTAAGACCTGGTAAATGTTATCCCCTATGTGAAAGCTTTTCTGATTCCTTTATGCAGGATCAATGATATTCTTCTTTCTCCATGAATTTAGCTTTTCACGGACAATTCTCTGCTTCATGTCTGCCCTTCTTGCTAGAATATATGAGTCCCTCAAGAGAAAGGACCTTGACTTATTCTGCTCTGTATCCTCAATAAATGTCAATGGCTGACTGTGAGTATGTTCCCAGTAAATGCTCGCTGATTGAATGAATAAAATTCACTGATTGATTTCCTCATCCGTTTCTGTGGTGTTAAGAATGAGTCCAATAAATGATTGAGTTAGCAGTGACAGAGCTCATATGGGAATTCACAGTGCCACTGTATCCAGCCCCACGTGTCTTTTTGCTAAACCACACTTGGTTAGTTGTGACAAGGCAACATTTTAACAAGACTTTTGACAAACAGCCAGTCTTAGAGGAACATATCTTTGTTTGCTCAGTTGCTTAACCTTAATGGTTGACTTTTCTTGTTCTCCATGGGGTTCCCATAGCACTGGAGGAATAGTGAAGCAGGTTCACATAAAGGAAGATGTAAAATCTATCCTGACACTTATCTGCATTTCAGCAAGGCATTTGACAGATTCTTATGATGGGCTGATGGACCAGATGGAGAAACACTGGCTGGATGAAAGTAACATTCATTGGATTAGTAGCCGGTTGAATAGTTGTACCTAAACATCTACACAATAGAATTCCTGCTCCCAGAATAAATGCATTCATTCTTCCTCTCACTCTTTCTGGGTCTACTGAGGCATGTCTCACATTCTGGGCCAGCTTTGACTATTTCAGTCTGTATCACAAAAGAATTGAAAAATAGTATTAGAACTATTTTTGTTTGATTCATGTGTGTTAGTTTTATGATCCATAAAGTTCTTTAAAATAGGGCATGTGTCTCATTATTTTGTCTTCTATGGCACCTTTGCATGCTTGGGATAATGGAAAGATCAGAGAACCTAGACTCAGACAAGCTCAGATCAACTATCTGCTCTGCCATGAACTAGTCATGTACTAAGCATTTGTCTTATCCCTCAGGTGTAAAATGGGGGCAAGAACAACTTTTCCCTTATAAACATAATCATTCTTCATGTCTAGTTTCTGATCAACTTCTCAGGGAAGCCGTCCTTGAAACTTCAGACGATGTTAGCTCCCTTATTAAAATGCTCTCAGACCACCAGGTCCTTATCTTATTAGTTCAGTGCAAAAGTAATTACAGTTTTGGACTGTGAATTTTAAATCATTATAACTAGACACATCTGTATTTATCAAAATAGGAACCATTACAATCAACACATTTTTGCCAATGAGAAATAAGTTTGTTTATTCCTGTGATGTAAAAGTCTGTGCTTCAGGATTTGACAAACTCTTGGAAAGCATTTTCTGCATACTGCTGTTTGTGAAAACATTTTCCCGGCAATAAGTTGTTGAGATGCTTGAAGAAGCAGTAGTTGGTTGGTAAGAGGTCAGGTGAATATGGCAGATGAAGCAAAACTTTGTAGCCCAATTTGTTCAACTATTGAAGTGGTGGTTGTGTGATGTGCAGTTGGACATTGTCGTGAAGAATTGGGCCCTTTCTGTTGACCAATGCTGGCTGCAGGTGTTACAGTTTTTGGTGCATCTCATTGATTGGCTGAGCATACTTCTCAGATGTAACGGTTTCGCTGGGATTCAGAAACCTGTAGTGGATCAGAGTGACAGCAGACCACCAAACAGTGACTATGACCTTTTTTTGGTGCAAGTTTGGCTTCAGGAAATGCTTTGGAGCTTCTTCTCATTCCAACCACTGAGCTACTCATTGTCGGTTGTTGTGGAAAATCCACTTTTCATTGCATGTCACAATCCAATCGAGAAATGGGTCCTTGTTGTTGTGTAGAATAAGAGAAGACAACACTTCAAAACAACATTTTTCTTTTTTTTTTTTTTTTAGTCAGCCCATGAGGCACTCGTTTTCTGAGCTTTTTCACCTTTCCAATTTGCTTCAAGTGCTGAGTGACCATAGAATGGTCGACGCTGAGCTCTTCACCAACTCCTTGTGTAGTTGTAAGAGAAGAAGCTTTGATATTGCCAACTTCTGATGGCCGGCCACTACGCTCCTCATCTTCAAGGCTCTCGTATCCTTTGCAGAATTTCTTGAACACCACTGCACTGTACGTTCATTAGCAGTTCCTGGGCCAAATGTCTTGTTGATGTTGCAAGTTGTCTCCAATGCTTTAGGACCCATTTTGAATTTGAATAAGAAATTAGTTTGAATTTGCTTTTTGTCTAACATTATTTTCATAGTCTAAAATAAATATACAATAAACAGTCCATAATGTCATTAGCAAAAAACATAGTGTAAAATGTGCATGAAAATTATGTATAACATAACCACATTTGTTTAAGAATGTATTCCAACATCAAACAGCAAATTTCAACAATGCAAAACCACAATTACGTTTGCACCAACCTAATATATGGTCATTAAAATAAATTATGCTATTTCATTTTACAGGTAATTATTTGTTTAAAGTCTTGCCTATTAAGCTGTAAGCTCTATGAGGTTAGGGACTCTGTTTGTGTTGTACACTTCTGTATTTCTAGCACCTCACCAAAAACATAAACCATGAGAGGCACTCACTCAATGTTTCTTAGATGAATGAATCAACTTTAGCATTGCCTACACAGTTCTGCCTGCACTAGCAGCCCCATTTGAGCCATCCTCCTCATCACTCTCCTGTTACAACCGCATTGGCCTTTTCTCAGTTCCTTAAAGGTTTCATGCTTTTTGTTTTTCTGGGACTTTTTCACACGCTATTTCCTCTACTTGGAACAGAATGTTTTCCTGGCTTCCTCCCACTCCAATCTTTGCCCAGCAAATGCCTATTCTTTCTTCAGGCATCTCCTTTAAACAGATTTTCCTCAGGAAAATCTTATATTGTATGCCTTTACACCTACCCCTACCCTGGTCCCTGACTATGTCAGGACCCCATTACAACCTATATTGCTTCTTTATTGCTGTTATAATAATTGTACTTATCATTTAATGTAAAGTCTTAGGTACATGGTAAGCTTCAGGAAATCATATTGCATTTACTGCTGTAAAAACCCCTAGGATCCAACATAGTGACTACCGTATATGTATTAATAAATATCTGTTGCCCAAGAAATTTAGGCTCTTTCACTTCAGGCAAAGAGAATAGAGAAAGGAGACGGGGAAATGAACTGAGTTGTGTGACAAAGAGTGAAAGATGCTCACCACAATCCACGTTGTCTTCTTTTGGGGCACAAGGCTATGATACATGTTACACCTCACATGCACCTAGGTGTGGCCATGTGATTCTGTTTTGCAAAAGTCATGTGTACCCTGTGCTCTTCTGGGCCTCTCTCACACAAAATTCCTATTAATTTGTCTCCACACTTTTTCTCCCTCTGGTTGGCTGAAATGGAGATGATCACAGATCTTGGAAACCACATGTTGAAATTTTCAGTGGTTCCTTTAGCTGAAGTCCCTGAATGTCCACTTGGAGAGGAACTGCACCTGTATGTTGACCTGGAACATCTGAATTGGACTGATACATGAGCGGGAAATAAACCCTTCTAGTGTTTGAGGCATTCTACATTGTGGGGCATATTGGTTGCAACTCTTATTGTTATGCTAACCAATAAAATGACTAAGATCTGAAAAGCATGAGGAACAAAATCAAAAATAGACAAATGGGACTTAATTAAATGAAAAAGTCTCTGCAGAGCAAAAGAATCAACAAAGTAAGCAGACAACCTGCAGAATGGGAGAAAACATTTGGAGACTATACATGTGATAGGGGACTGATATATAGACTCCACAAAAATCTCAGATAACTCAATAACAATAAGAACAACAAAATAACCCCACTGAAAGTGGGCAAAGGACATGAATAGACTTTTTTCAAAAGAAGACATACAAATGGCCAAGAAGTATACGAAAAAGTGTTTAACATTACTAAGCATATCAGAAAAGTACAAATTGAGACCACAAGGAGATATCATCTTATACCAGTCAGAATGGCTATTTTTAAAAAGTCAAACCATAACAGATATTGGCAAGGATTCAGAGAAAAAGGAATGCTTATACACTGTTGGGGGAATGTAAATTAGTACGATCTCTTTGGAAAATAGTATGGAGGTTTCTCAAAGAATTAAAAATAAAACTACTGTTCAATCTAGTAATCCTACTACTGGATATCTTCTAAAAAATGAAATAATTATGGATCACGAGGTCAGAAGATCAAGACCATCCTGGCTAACATGGTGAAACCCCATCTCCACTAAAAAAAAAAAAAAATTAGCCGGGCGTGGTGGCAGGTGTCTGTAGTCCCAGCTACTCGGGAGGCTGAGGCAGGAGAATGGCATGCATCCAAGAGGCAGAGCTTGCAGTGAGCCGAGATTGCGCCACTGCATTCCAGCCTGGGAGACAGAGTGAGACTCCATCTCAAAAAAGGAAAAATAAATGAAATAATTATATCAAAAAGATACTTACACTAGTGTGTTTATCACAGTGTTCACAATAGCAAAGATTTGGAATCACCCTAAGTGTTCATCAGCAGATGAATGGATAAAGTGTGATGTACGTACACAGACAATAGAATACTACTCAACCATAAAAAGATTGAAATCACATCTTTTGCAGTAACATGGATAGAACTGGAGGCCATTATCTTAAGTAAAACAACTCAGAAACAAAAGTCAAATACTGCATGTTCTCATATATAAGTGAAAGCTAAATAATGTGTACATTATAAATTGTGGAATAATAGACATGGCAGATTCAGAAGGGTAGGAGGGTGGAAAATCAGAGAGGGATGAGAAAATACTTAAGGACTACAACGTGCATCATAGTGTGATGGTAACACTAAAAGCTTAGACTTTACCGCTATGCAACAGATCCTGTAAGAAGACTGTACTTGTACCTCTTAAAATTACACAAATTAAAAATAATGGCTGCTTAAAATATTTAAAGGACCATTTCATGGTGGAGAGAATGAACTTACTTTGAAGTAGGTCAAATATATACTAAGGCAGTGGTTCTCAAAGTGGGAGCAGTAGCTCCACCATCCCCTGGGGGCTTGTTAAAAATGCACATTCTCAGGCTCTAGTCCAGACCTACAGACTCAGAAACCTTGGGGATAGGCCTGGAGGTCTGTGTTTTTATAGGTCCTCCGGGTGATTTTGATATACATCAAGTTTGAGAACCACTGGACTTTGAGTCTAGAGGGGCTTAACCCTTGAGGCTTTGTGACTTTGGACAAGTTACTTAATTTTTCTGAGTGATGATTTATTTTTTCAGTAAAATGTTAGAGTTATTTACTTCTTGGCATTGTTTTGAGAATTTGAGTGTTTTTTTTTTCTATATATTTATAAAGTACCAGTCACAGAGTATATTTCAAACCATGTCTTCTCTTGTCCTTCCACTTTTGTGTGACTTCTGGTGAAAGTGGGCCACAGGGAAAATTCGAGGAATTGGGGAACAAGAATGAACAGAGCGCCATGAGTGTAGTGTGTAGAAGTTAAGATGTCCTGGGCTACTATGCCAAGCATAAGGGAAGAGGTACAGAGTATAACAGATTTGAAATGCTAGTCTACTCTGCTTATAAGGTTAGGTTGACCTGCTCAATGTTTAATAACATGTTTTAGCATCATGATTTTTGAACATTTTCTTCAGTTACTAACCTCTTTTTTTCTTGTGAGCTATGACTATCAAGGACTTAGAACAGTTCTTAATGCTTATTAAGCACTCAGTATGAGTTAGCTAGTTAGAATTATACTGCAAATTCTATGAGGCTGAGGATTTTTGTCTGTTTATATACTGTAATATCCTCAGCACATAAAACAGTACCCTACGCATGGCACGTGCTCAATAAATATATGTTGAATAAACAAATAAAATAACATCTGTTACGTAAATTGCACGATTTCATACATAATGGCTTCTTTTCTCTTCCTCTTTTACCCACGCACTGTGACTTTAGTTTAAAGCAATGTTATGGAATTCTTCCTGACCTCCAGCCTACTGAACCCCAAAGTTTAATGGGTATATCTACCATAAGGAATGTTGCTAAAATGTGGAGACTCTGATGCAGTATGTCTGAGGTGGGACCTGAGATTGTACATTTCTAACAAGCTCCCAAGTGATGATGGTGCTACCCTTGAAGATACCCGGTTTCATTCCACGTGTTCAGACTACTGAAATGCCATCAATTTCATTATTCCTGCAAAAACATTTAACAACCATTGACTTGCAACATCTCTGAGAAAGACTGTGATGTTGGTTTAATATATTTTGAGGGAATGAACAACCGATTTTTTTAAGACAATTTTACATTTGAGGGAATTCTGACTTTTTATTATAGAAATCTTCAAATATAGAAAAAAGTAAAAAAAAACAAACAAACAAAAAAAAACTCTCACGTAGCCATGATACCAATTTGACAATTAGTAATTTATGGCTAATATTATTTCTCTATAAACCTTCTGCCACTAGATGTTTTAAAGACAATCCACATATCATTTTATTTATAAATAATTTGGTAATTATCTCTAAAATATTAGAAGTCATAAGGCTTGTAGCAACAATCTGATTCTCATACCCCTTGAATTCATTGCTTCTTAAAACCATCAAGTATTCAGCATTTGAATTTTCATGATTGTCTTTTTTGTTGTCCGTTTTTAGCAGTTGTTTTTGTTGTTTAAATCGGGGTCCTATGAAAAGCAGCCACATTGAATTGGTCAATATGTCTCTTAAGATTGTTTTGATTTATAGATTTCTCCTCCTTTATTTTTCTTAACCATTTATTTAGCAAAGAAATGGGATCATTCATCCTGTACTTTCCCACATTCTAGATCTTCAAGATTGGATTCTCATGATGTCATATAAAATATTACTCTATCCCCTATATTTCCTGTAAATAGGTGATTAGATCCAGAGGTTTAATGTGCTTCATTTGGAAAGAATACCTCGTAAATGTTTGTTAAAGGGCATTCTTTCGGAGACAGCTGAAGGCTACCAGATACCTAAAGGTTGAAACAAGAGATTTGTCAAGTAAGGCTGGGAAGCTTTTGGCCACAAAAGCTTTAGAGATCCTGGTTTTTCTAAAGTGGGTGATGATGGTAATTTGTCAGAGATACCTGATTCAGAGAACTCTACTGGAAAATGCTTGTAAGGCCATGTCTATTGGTTTGTTAAGAAAGCGGTGAGGTTGTCATAACATAGGACTCTCTTAGGTTCAAAAGAAGAAAGGATACAGTTTTCAAATATTAGGTTTTTAGAATTAATACAATGATTAGAACTTAATAAGAAGGGGATTAAGCCTGTTGGTTTTGACCCAGAAAACCATACAAAGTGCTAATTGTTTTTATGAGCATTCTATAGTGATTACTCCTTGCCAGAGGTGATATAACTTGTCTCAGCACTCAGTTAACAAGTCCGTGCAGTTTTCTCTCCTGGAAATAGTGCCTCTCCCTATTTTCTTCTCTATTATATTATGCTAATGTTTACTTATTCTTCTGGTTCTAGATTTTACTGTCTTCTTTCATGTTTTTTCTGACCCTCACTTCTGGGTTAGTCTCTTCTGAGTTCTTGTAAAACCATGTGTTTCCATTATCAGAGTGCTCAGTTATCAGAACTGAACCATATTTCAGTTCCTTGAGTTACTATAGGACTGGAAGATCTGTAAGGAAGACACCACTTCCGCCTCATGCATTGCGCTATCCGAGGCACTGTATTGCATGCCTGTTACATAGTAGATGCTTGAAGAATATAGTTTGAATGAAGAATGACCAGTCTAGCATTGTTAGAAAGAAATAGGCTTTGGCTGACAAAACTGTTCCAAATGGACATGCAACCTTGCTCTCAGATCATAATGACCTAAGAACCACATACACGTCTTTCAAGTGTCTATCACAAAATTAGGTCCCCAGAAGTCTATCCATTTCTGTGCTCTTCCCTGACACAGTTAATACTTTTGGTGAACTGATCACTTTTGCCTCAAACTCTGTCCAATAAATAGGGCAGACAGAGGCAGCACGTGGGATCTGCATTCCGGGAGTATGAAGACCTCCCCATGGCTGAGAATTTTTAAAATAAAGCATATTTGTACATGGAGTTGCATTTTATAAAGTCCTATTAAAAGGTGTGGGGGCAGGAATCTGTGGTGATCATTCATAACCCTGCCCACACAGCAATTTTAAGTTACTTTCAAGGCAGTGGTTTTTATTTTTATTTTTTTTCCATCAACAAACTGATAGTTTCCCAGGGTGCTGGCAGGTTGACTAATATATGTGTTATTGGTAGCTGCTTAGAAACCCCCCTGTTTCCCAGGATCATGTAAATTGTATTATTTTGACTCCCACTGATGAGGTGTGACTTCTGTTAACTTTTTTTTTTTTTTTTTCCAAACTCCTTTCTTTTCTTTTTGTCAAGCTTTCAAAACACTCACTTCTCAGTAGGCCTCAAAATATTACTGAGGATGTTATTAGAGCATATGTATTTTTAGGTATAATACAATCCATAAATAGCATGTATATTATAAGGAGAAACCGAGCCTCTCTTTTCTTTTTCTGTTAAAAATTGTATATGAAATATTTAAATGTAAGAGGGGATTTTTTGTTGGTGGTGTTATAACATAGCTCCCAAAACCTTCCTGGCACAATGCTCACCAACCATGCTGCTGGGATACTGCTGCAGATGGAGATGGTTCTTAATGCCTTGCTAGACATCATCACCCTGATACTACTGCATTTCCAAAAATCAAGTTTATCTTCAAAGGATGGATATAAATGATGCTGTGATTTTCATGGGCAATGAATCTGTTAAACAATTCCAAAATGATAATTGCCTAGACTGATTAATTTGGATTACAATTTTAATGCTCTTTTTAGAAAGTTAGCTTCTCAAGGAGAGAAACAATGTTTTCTGTATAGTTATATTCCTTTTAGTGCCTAGCAGTGTTTCATTTATAAAACAAGTATTCAATATATATTGAATTTAATTGAATATTCATTGCCTTGAGTTCTGTGAAGAAATTTATCCTTATTAGAAAACATTAAAACATAAGTACTTTTAATGATAGAACAGGCAGTTACATAGACATGGTAAAAGCCTTTTAGATATTAAAATATTCAGCAACAATATCTCAACAAAAATATTCTGTTAGTTACTTAGGGGTATTGATATGACTACGATATGCTTTTTGAATGCAGGTAGTTCATAATCAAACATAGAGATAGATGTGCAAACAAATTATAAGGGTGCTTTTTGATATGGTTGCTGTATCCCCTCCAAAATCTCATCTTGAATTGTAGTTCCCATAATCCCCAAGTGTGTGGGAGGGACCTAATGGGAGGTAATTGAATCATGGGAGCAGTTTCCCCCAAGTTATTCTTGTGAGAGTAAGTTCTCACACGATCTGATGGTTGTATATGGAGCTTTCCCTTTCACTCAGCTCTCATTCTTCTCCTTCCTGCTGCCATGTGAAGCACATGTTTGCTTCCCTTTCTGCCATGATTATAAGTTTCCAAGGCCTCCCCAGTCATGTTGAATTGTGAGTCAATTAAACATCTTTCCTTTAGAAATTACCCAGTCTCGAGTATCTCTTTTTTTTTTTTTTTTTTTTTTTTTTTGAGGCGGAGTCTCGCTCTGTCGCCCAGGCTGGAGTACAGTGGCCAGATCTCAGCTCACTGCAAGCTCCGCCTCCCGGGTTTACGCCATTCTCCTGCCTCAGCCTCCCGAGTAGCTGGGACTACAGGCGCCTGCCACCTCGCCCGGCTAGTTTTTTGTATTTTTTAGTAGAGACGGGGTTTCACCGTGTTAGCCAGGATGGTCTCGATCTCCTGACCTCGTGATCCGCCCGTCTCGGCCTCCCAAAGTGCTGGGATTACAGGCTTGAGCCACCGCGCCCGGCCTCGAGTATCTCTTTATTAGTAGCATGAGAACAGACTAATACAGTAAATTAGTACCAGAAGTGGTGTGCTGCTATAAGGATACCCAAAAATGTGGAAGTGACTTTGGAACTGGCTAACAAGGAGAGGGTGGAACAGCTTAGAGGACTCAGAAGAAGACAGAAAAATGTGGAAAAGTTTGGAATGTCCTAGAGACTTGGAGGGCTCAGAAGACAGGAAGTTGTAGGAAAGTTTGAAACTTCCTAGAGACTTGTTGAATGGCTTTGGACAAAATGCTGATAGTGATATGGACAATGAAGTACAGACTGAGGTGGTCTCAGATGAAGATGAGGAACGTATTGGGAACTGGAGCAAAGGTGACTCTTGGTATGCTTTAGCAAAGAGACTGGTAGCATTTTCCCCTGCCCTGGGGACCTGTGGAACTTTCAACTTGAGAGAGGTGATTTGGGGTATCCGGTAGAAGATATTTCTAAAAAAATTTCTAAATATTCAAGAGGAAGTAGAACATAAGAATTTGAAAAAAAATGTCAACCTGATGATGCAATAGAAAAAGAAAAACCCGTTTTCTGGGTAGAAATTCAAGCTGGTTGCAGAAATTCACTTAAGTAATGAGGAGCCAAATGTTAATCACCAAGACAATGGGGAAAATGTCTCCAGGGCATGTCAGAGACCATCACAGCAGCCCCTCCCATCACAGGCCCTGAGACCTAGGAGGAAAAAATTGTTTCCTGGGCTGGGTCCAGGGCACCTCTGCTTTGTGCAGCCTTTGGACTGCATCCTAGTTGCTCTAGTCATGGCTAAAATTGGCAAAGGTATCGCTCAGGACATTGCTTCAGAGTGTGCAAGCCCCCAGCCTTGGCAACTTCCATGTGGTGTTGGTCCTGCGGGTGCACAGAAGACAAGAATTGAGGTTTGGCAACCTCTGCCTAGATTTCAGAGGGTGTATGGAAAGGCCTGGATGTCCAGGCAGTAACTTGCTGCAGGGCTAGAGTTCTCATTGAGAACCTCTGCTAGGACAGTGCGGAAACGAAATGTGGGGTCAGGGGCCCCACACAGAGTTCCCACTGGGGCATTGCCTAGTAGAGCTCTGAGAAAAGGGTCACCATCCTCTAGACCCCAGAATGGTAGATCCTGCACCATACACCTGGAGACAGCTTGCACCCTACACCTGGAGAAGCCACAGACACTCAACAGCAGCTGTGAAAGCTGGATGGGGGGCTGTACTCTGCAAAGTCACAGAGGTGGAGCTGCTCAAAGCTATGGGAACCCACCTCTTGCATCAGTGTGACCTGGGTGTGAGACATCGACTCAAAGGAGATCATTTTGAAATTTTAAGGTTTAATGACTGCCCTATTGAATTCCAGACTCCTGTGGGTTCTATAGCCCCTTTGTTTTGGACAAATTATCCCTTTTGGAATGGGTATATTTACACAATGGCTGTACCCCCATCGTATCTAGAAAGTAAAAACTTACTTTTGATTTTACAGAGTCACAGGTGGAAGAGACCTGCCTGGTCTCAGATGAGACTTTGAACTTGAACTTTTGGATTTATTCTGGAATCAGCTAAGACTTTGGGGGACTGTTGGGAAGGCATGATTGTGCTTTGAAATGTTAGGACATGAGATTTGGGAGGGTCCAGGGACAAAATGATATGGTTTGGCTGTGTGCCTGTATCCAAATCTCATTTTGAATTGCAGTTTCCATAATATATCCAAGTTTGGTGGGAGGGACCCAGTGGGAAGTAATTGAATCATGGGAGTGGTTTCCCCCATGCTAGTCTCATGATAGTGAGTAAGTTCTTAGGAGATCTGATGGTTTTATAAGGGGCTTCACCCATCACTCAGCTCTCATTCTTCTTCCTGCTGCCATGTGAAGAAGGACCTGTTTGTTTCCTCTTCTGCCATGATTGTAGGGCCTCTCTGCTGCCATGGTGAACTGTGAGTCAATACAACCTCTTTCCTTTATAAATTACCCAATCTCAGGTAAGTCTTTATTAGCAGCATGAGAATGGACTAGTACACTCTTACTCTGAAGGCCTGGACATTTCTAAAATTTTTCAGAAGGTGAGAAATGGCCACTATTGAGAAAGTTCATAGGATTATGGTCCCGATCCTTATTTTAAGGGGGCTGTCCTAAAAGTCAAGAGTGATATAATTCGCTTGGGGTAGAACTATTGTCTTGCAGAGTGCCATATGACTGGAGAGAAAAAGAGTGCTTCTATTTGAAATAAGACCATTCTTCAGCAGGATACCTCACATTTATTATTAGCAGTCAAGGAAAGGCCAAGAACTCTTCTTGCTCTGGAAAATATCCCCCCTATCCCATATTTCTGTCTCCTATGTACTCATAGCTTCTTCATCACTATCTTCCTTGGGATCTTCAGGACTAATCTCCTTATGACCTTTATCCCTAATCAGGTCAGTCACCCCAAGAAAACCGCAATCAAACCTCATTACCTAAGATTCTAATCCCCAGTGGTTCTGACTCACTTTCTAACCCTCTGTATTAGTCCATTTGGTTTACTATAACAAAATACCTTAGACTGGGTAATTTATAAATAATAGAAATTTATTACTCACAGTTCTGGAACCTGGGAAATCCAAGATCAAGATGCCAGCCAATCTGATGTCTGAAGAGGACTGTTTCTTATGGATGACATCTTCTATGTGTCTTCACACATGATGGAAGTCCAAAAAGTGGCCAAATAGAATCCCTGAAGCCCTTTTATAAAAGCACTAACAGCATTCATGAGGGTTGACTCTTATGACGTAATCACCAACTCAAGACCCCAGTGCAATACTATTGCGTTGCGGATTAAGTTTCAACATGAATTTTGAAGGGACACAAACATTTAAAACACCACACCCTCCGTGTCTCCAAAACCTCCCTGGCTCCTGAAACTCTCTTGGGGCTCTCTAAAACTAATCACCAGCAAATCTTTTACCTCGAATTGTTTTGTGAGCCTTTCTTTTATCCTCTCACTCTAACAAAAACCTGGTTTTTCTGAGATGTTTCCCCAACATTCCTCACAATCACAGGCTGTTCTGTCTCCCAAAACTTTCCTATTAGATAGACCTTGGAAAAGAGAGTGGATGGCATCCATATTTCTTTTTGCTACTTTCATACCATTTTTCCTTTATCCTTCACAAAACCACTAGATGTCTCCAGACTATACCACTCATTATTCCATTTCTTGGGTCACTTCCTCTCATTTCTCAGAGATTTTAGCTTCTGGATCATCTTCACTTTCCAACACTAACCCTTTATTACTTCTTTAATAATTTCACACAGTAATGATCATCACAAAACTATGGCTTTTCAGTCTTTTGAAATCTGCTCTAATAATTTTATTCTGCCTTCCCTTACACACTATCATGGTCATACTCTACATCTTGTCATTACCAATGACAGTAGCTCCTTTTTAGGTGTAAGTTTGTATACTGTCTAAGCACCACCAACTTATATCTCTATGGCTTACTACCCTTTGTAAACTCCCACTACAGCAACACTTCATATTCATGGGGACTTTCCATCTTTCAATCCTATATTCTTGTTTCTCACTACTCTCAGGACCTCTTCACTACATCCTAGTTTTGACTTCATTGTTGATTCCCTGGAACAGCTCAAATCAATTACTTTATTTCTCTGTGCATTAATTTTTCTCATATGTAAATTAATGAAATTGCTAAAAATAATGGTAATAATAATATGGTCAACTTTTATTGGGTGTTTGCTATATGCTAATCAATGTTTGAACCACTTTTTATTTATTAGTTCATTCAATCCTTACAATACATTTTTAAGTAGATGCTATTATTTCTCTTCTAGATGAGAAAAATGAGGCAGAGAGTGGGCAAATAGCTGTCTAATGTGCGTAAGATATCCTCTCACTTATGAGCTAATGGCTTATAAATATCTGGACATCCTTGGGAAAAGTGTCATTTGAACTCAGTTTTTAAAATAATATGGTTTATTGCTGTTATTTGTACCTTTCAGTAGCTACAAGGATGAAGGCAAAACTTGTCTTCTCCTTCAGACTTCGATTATTCAGATAATTTTATGTAATATGATGTATGAAATTCTAGGTAATAGGAAAGTTCTCTAATGCAATTATGGTGTTGCTTCATTTCCACTGTCATTATCTCACATTAGCCAAATCTGGGCTGTCATTATTTTGTATCGGGCATTATAATTTCTTCTTATCTAGTTTTTCTACCTTCAATTTTTCCTCACGTCTGTTTTCTAATACATTTACTACATGTAACTAAAATGATGCTTCTATTAGTTAGAATCAAATCAAATTGCTGATATTTGTCTGTTTTTGACTAGTAAAAAAGGAGACAAGTTCATATGGTTAAACCTAGTATTAATGTAACATAGATAAAATAGTGTTATTCCCTGAATTGCAATCATTTTCGTAGCTCTCTATTGTCTTTATGAAAATGTTTAAACTCCTCAGCATGACATAAAAGCACATGCTCTGTTAATGATAGACCCTGAACTTGAGTGCTTGACCAGGTTTCTGAAAGCTCGAATGCCTGCAGGGACCAAATGAATGGTGTAAATGTTTGACATGACTTGGAGTATGACTGAGGAATGGTGCATATAGTGTGTGGTGACTGTGAGGCATCATGTCCTCTTTGAAGGAGCTATTCCAGTAAACTGTTTCCATAGTTTTAATCTTTCAGAAATTTAGAGTTTTACTGTAATTTAATTTTTTTCAATAATACCAGCAAACATATATATAACATATATATGGGCTATGCATTATTTCAAGCTTTTTTCAATGTGACAGCTAATTCAAAATTGTAGCAATCATTGTATGTATAGTCAAAACATAATCTGTCTATGAATAAAATCTGGTCTGAAAGCTCCTAGTTATGGCTCCTTCCTTTAAACACTTCTGTCAACATATGGGATGACTCCCCATCTCAGACAAATCAGTCATTCACACACCTCCCAATTTTTGCTACCGTGGTGTCCTCTGCATTGAATTATTTTTTCCTTCTTTCCCAACTCCCTTTCCCCACCTCAACTTCAATTGACAGCTTTCTCTCCATTTTTTAAAAATCTATTTTTTAAAAATTAAACCTTCCTGATTTTCGTCATAGCCTTAAACAGTTATTTCCTTCTTTCTTTCATGACACTTTTTCAGCACACAGCTCAGGGCTTACATGTCATAGGCATTCAGAAATATTTACTGAATAAGTGGGTGACTATTCTAAATAATTATATTCAAAGCCAGTTCATTTATTTAAAAAACGTATTTGCCCACTTATTATGCCAGGCATTGCTTTAAGAGTCTAAAATCCTTTTACTAAATGTATAAATAATACCTCATAAACTTTATAGGTCTATACTTTCCTAAAGCATCAGTTGTGACATATTTAATCATTTGCTGAAACTCCTTACAATCTAAAGCCAGTTCCTTGGAAGTACAGTCTCTACTAATGCCCAATGAATGTTGGATTCCATGCCATCTTGAAATGGCAGTTAGGTAGCAAAATGCAATTTCTGAAAGCTGATTCTTTCCAGAAGCTCAACAAGCCTTGTTTGACAGCTTCCACTAACTGTATGGAAAAACAGAGAGAGAGGGAGTTGCAATCAAATTGCTTATCTAATGCTACATGACAATCTAGTGACAGGGTTTATTTAAGAATACACAGACTACTTGGTTACACACACACACACACACACACACACACACACACACACGGAAACTTAGATAATAAGAGTGACATTGGCAAGATGGCAGAATAGGAATTCTCCAGCTTCACTTACTCCTCACCCCCTCCCCACTGGCCCCCAAATCAAACAAGCAATTATCCACAGGCAAGAATACTACTATGAATAGCCTAGAATTTGGGAATGAGACTCAGAAACTCCCTTGGGCTACAGAGCAAAAACCTATGATTGAACAATAAGAGAATGAGTTTATTTGACTGCGTCACCACTACCTCAAGCCCGCATAGCTCTACAGAGGATTCCCCTGGACCCATGGTTTCTACAGTGGGAAATGCGAGTTGGAAGCAGATATTGATCTTCTCCACCATTCTGGGAACTTTTACAGGAGGTTTACTCCGTTCTTGTCCCATGGGAGACATTGGGAATCTGGCAGGGCCAGGCCACCTGGGTTCAGTTAGAAACAAAGAACAGGGCTAGGAGTCACATTGACCAAAACATAGATATTGGTGGTTACTGTGTATTTCAGCCAACAGAGGTGCCACACCAGAGAAGCCAGCCACAGTATTATGTCACAGGAAACATGGTCCATGGGTTTTCTAGGGTCAAATCCCTATCCATCTTCTCCACACAGCCCAGGTGCTCTCACACAGGTCATGAGGCAACTGTAGGTCTGTGATTACCCATGGGTGGAGCATCTGGTCCTGCCCAATGCCCAATCTTAATGACGGAAAAATAACCCAACTAAGTTCTGGTGGTCACGTTAGGTCATCCCCAGATTGGAAACCAATTGCTAGTCAACAATGACCCACAGAGTGAGCATCTGGCTCTGTCCAAATCTACTGAAGGAGAGGTGATCCAAGTAAGCACATATGCTGTTAAGTCTTCCCAAAGCCAGAATGCAACTGCAGGTCAGTGATTACCCATGAAGAGAGCATCTGGCCCTGCTCAACCCAAGCTGCAGAGCAATGACTCCACAAAACCTTGGTGTTCTGCTTAAGCCCACCCTAGGTCAGAAGGCAAGCCCAAGTCTAAACATATCTGTGGAGAATGGCCTCTGGCCTTGGCCATCTTTTGTGGCTGAGCAGCAACCTTAGAGACCTCATCCAGCCTTGGAACCCATCACACAGCCTTGCCCAAGTATATATTCAAAATAACAGTACCATTAAGCCAGGGAAAACAACCCGCAGCCCCGCCTGATCAAAGACCATTGCAGAGTCCAGCCAGCAGTCCCACCTGATGGTAGAGTACAGACAGTGGTCTCAATGGACCATAGAGCAGCCAGCCATACCATTTGACTTGAGTATAGGAAGTGACCCCGCCCAACTAGAGAACCTGACACCAAGGACTATATGTCTGGGATTGCTACCAGTTGGTGCATCCAGAATCCCAAGGTAGATTAAATTATAAATGTCTATTACTAACAGATAACACCTGCAAAGGCGAAAAGAGGTGGCCACCCCTTCAAATGCAGGGGTATAAAAATAAAGACACAAGAATTATGAAAAATCAGGGAAATATGACACTACCAATATAAACTAATAAAGCTTATTAATCTGCCAAGAAGAAATGGAGATCTATAAAATTACTGACAAATAATTTACAATAAATATCTTAAAGAACTTCAGGGAACTATGAGAAAATATAGGTAGAAAATTAAATAAAACTTGGAAAATGATTCATGAACAATAGTTTGACAAAGAAATAAAAACAATAATTATAAGAAAAACAAATAGAAATCATAGAGAGAAATAATACAATAAGTTACATGAAAATTCAATAGAAAGCTTCAGCTACAAACCTAATCAAATAGAATAAAAAACCTATGAGTAGGAAGACAGGAGATTTTAAATTATACAATCAGAGAAGCAAAAAGAAAAAGGAGTAGGCCAGGTGAAGGGGATCACGGCTGTAATCCCAGCACTTTGGGAGGCAGAGGCAGTGGATCGCTTGAACTTAGAAGTTCGAGATCAGCATGGGCAACATGAAGAAAAAGCCCATCTGAGGCCGGGCACAGTGTCTCACACCTGTAATCCCAGCACTTTGGGAGGCCGAGGCGGGCGGATCACGAGGTCAGGAGATCAAGACCATCCTGGCTAACACGATGAAAACCCGTGTCTACTAAAAACACAAAAAAATTAGTCGGGCCTGGTGGTGGGCATCTGTAGTCCCAGCTACTAGGGAGGTTGAGGCAGGATAATGGCATGAACCTGGGAGGCAGAGCTTACAGTGAGCAGAGATTGTGCCACTGCACTCCAGCCTGGGTGACAGAGCGAGACTCTGTCTCAAAAAAAAAAAAGAAAAAAAAAAAAAAAAAAGAAAAGAAAAGAAAATAGAAGAAAAAGCCCATCTGAAAATAGAAAAAATTAGCCACGTGTGGTGGGGCATACCTATAGTCCCAGTTACTTGGGAGGCTGAGGTGGGAGGATCACTTGAGTTTGGTACACAGAGATTGCAGTGAGGTAAGATTAGACTACTACACTCCAGCCTGAGCCACAGAGTGAGACTCTGTTTCAAAAAAAAAAAAAAAAAAAAAAAAAAAAAGGAAAAGAAAAGAAATAAAAAATGCCTACAGGAATTATGGGATACCATTACAAATTAACCTCCTCGTAATAAGAATGAATGAAGGAAAAGAGAGAAGAAAAGGCCTAGAAAACATATTTTTATAAATAATAGTTGAAAATTTCCCAAATTTGGGGAAAGATGACATCAAGAAACAGGGAGCTCAGAGATCACTGATCAAATTCAACATAAAGAGGAGTTCACCAGATATATCACAAATTATAAAAAATTAAAGACAATGAATACTTAAAGTAGCAAGGCATAAGAAACATATCACATTCAAAGCAGCCCTAATTTGCTTTTTGGGAGATTTCTCAGGAGAAACCCTACAGGCCAGGAGAGAGAGCGGGATCATATATTCAAAGTATTTACTTTGGTAAAGTTATTTACCAAGCAACACTGCCCTTCAGAAATGAGGGAGATATAAAACTTTCACAGACACACTAAACCTAAGGGAGTCCATGACCTCTAGGCCTGTTTTACAGGAATAGCTAAGGGTAGTTCTTCAAGCTGAAATGAAAGCCTGCTAATTAATATCAAATACATATAAAAGTAAACAAGTCAATAGTATAAGTAATACATAGTAACATGCAGAATTCTCTAATACTCTTAAGAGTTGTGTATAAATAACTTTTATCCCTATTAGGAAAAATAAGAGACAAGATTTTTAAAAACAGCTACAGTTACAACACATTTTAAGAGATACAAATCACAAAAAAGGAAAATTTGACACCAAAATCATACAAGATTGGGAGGGAGGGAGTGAACATGTAGAATTTTTTGTAGGTGATTCAAGTGAAGTTGTTGTCAGCTTAGGGTAGCCTGTTTTGAGGCTATGTAAGCCTCATAGTTACCACAGAGAAAAAACCTATAGTCAGTGCACAAAATACAAAAAGAAAGGATTCAAAGCAAACCACTACAGGAAACTATCAAATCACGAAGAAAGAGAGCAAGAGAGGATGTAAGAAACAAAAGATGCAGAAAACAGTCAGAAAACAGATTACCAAATGATGATAGCAGGTCCTTATAGATCAATAATTACTGCGAATGTAAATAGATTAAATTCTCTAACAAAAAGATGTAGAGTGGCTGAATGGATTAAAAGCAATATCTAATCATATGCTATTTACAAGAGATTCACTTTACTAATAAACAAGAGATTCACTTCACTAAAGACACACGGAAGAATGCACATGAAGAAATGGAAAAAGATATTCCACATAATTTGAAACTGAAAGAGAAGAGAGGTAACTATATTTACACCACACAAAATAGACTGTCAAAAACCATAAAAAGAGATAAAGAAGGTCCTTATGTAATGATAAAGGGATTAATTCACCAAGAAGACATAATAATTGTAAATATATGTGTACCCAATAGTGGAGCACATAAATATATGTGACAAATAAAACAACATGTTGAGATACATGCATTTCCATGTTCATTGCAACATTGTTCACAATGACCAAGATATGAGAACGACATAAGTGTTCATCAGTGTATAAATTGATAAAGAAAATGTGACATACAGTCACATTTTTCACTTACCAACAGAGATATATTCTGAGAAATGTGGTGTTAGGCAATTTCATTGTTATGCAAACATCATAGAGTGTATTTATACCTAGAGAGTATAGCGTACTACACAGCTAGGATGTGTGGTATAGTCTATATCTCCTTGGCTATAAACCTTTAGAGTATGTTACTATACTGAATACTTTAGGCAATTGTAACAAAATGGTAAGTATTTGTGTATCTAATCACATCTCACTGTAGAAAAGTTACAGCACAAATACAGCATTCTAATCTTATGGGGCCACAATCTTATATGTGGTCTGTCATTGATGAAAACATCATTATGAAGTGCATGACTATATTTACACAATGGAATATTATTAGGCCTTAAAAAAAGAAGTCTTGTCATTTGCAACAAGACGGATGAAGCTGGAGGACATTATGATAAGTGAAATAAGTTAGGCACAGAAAAACAAATACTACATGATCTCCTTATATGTGGAATCAAATAAAGTTTAATTTATGAAGTACAGAGTAGAACAATGCTTGCCGGAGGCTGAGAGTGTAGGGAAGGAGAGAATTGGAGGTTGTTATTGATCAAAGCCTACAAAGTGTTGAAGAAAGAAGAGAAATAGGTTTTGAGATCTAATGCACAGCAAGATGACTATAGTCAATAATAATGTATTACATATTTCAAATAACTAAGAGCAAATTTAAAATGTCTCACTATAAAAATGATAGGTAAATGAGGTGATAAACATGTTAACTAATTTGATTAAATCATTCTGCACTGTACACATATATCAAAGCAGTACATTGTACTTCATAAATGAATATAGTTAATATTTGCCAATCAAAAATAATATTAATAATAAAGTTATAGAAGAAAGATAATGAACATTAGGAAAGAAAAATGAGGCAAAGAGAAAATAACGTTAGAGGCATCACAGGAACTAGAAATGAGACTGCTAAAACAGACACACACACACACGTTGAAACACTTTTTAAAGTTGAGCAAATTATTGCCTAAAATCACATTTCCAAGCTGTCAGATTGCTACACCTCAAATGGGAACAAAGTCACTACTGCTATGTATTAGTTTATATTGCTAAGTAACAAATTATCTCAGATTTAGCAGCTAAAAAACACATATTTATTATCTTAGAGTTTCCATGGGTCAGGATCTTGGACACAGTTCAGTTGGTGCTCAGGATCTTACACAGCTATAATAAATGTGCTGGCAGGGCTGCATTCTTGTCTGGAGGCCAAACGGGTAGAATTCATCTCCAAGCTAGTTCAGGTTGTTGGCAACATTAATTTTCTTACATCCGTATGACTGAGGGCCCCAGAATTTTGCTGGCTATTGGTTGGTAGTTGCATTAGGTCCTAGAGGTCATCTACAGTTCTTTGACACATCGCTGGTTACTTCATGAAGGCTATGAGGGGAGTTTCTCTTCCTAGAAAAAGCTCAGTCTTCCTTTATATGGATTAGGTCTGATTAACTCAGTGTTATCCAGAATAATTTTCCCTTTGATTAAATGAAAATCAACTGATTTGGGACTTAATTACATCCACAAGACCCCATCACCTTTGCCATATTCTACTGGCTAGAGACATGTCACAGGTTGTTGTGCTGAGTTGTGTCCTTCCCAAAATTCATGTTGAAGCTCTAACACCCAGTACCTCAGAATGTGACTGAAGTTGGAGATAGTGCCTTTAGAGAGGTAAGTAAGCTTAAATGAGTTTATTATGGTAGGCCCTCATCCAATATGACTGGTCTCCTTATAAGAAGAGGAGAGATTAGGCACAGCCACATATAGAAGAACAACCCTGTGAAGACATGAGGAGAATATGGATATTAATAACCCAAAAAGAGAGGTCTCAAAAGGAATTAACCTTACCAACATTTTGATCTCAGGCCTCAAGCCTTCAAGACTGTGAGAAAATTAATTTTTGTTGTTTAAATTTTCCATTCTGTGGTACTTTGGTACTGCAGCCCTGGCAAACTAATATGCAGGCATATTAATCTGTTCTTACGCTGTTAATAAAGACATATCTGGGACTGGGTAATTTATAAAGGAAAGAGGTTTAATTGACTCAAAATTCCACATGGCTGAGGAGACCTCACAATCATGGAGGAAAGTGAAGGGGTACCAAGACATGTCTTACATGGCAGCAGGCAAGAGAGAGCTTGTGCTGGAGAACTCCCATTTATAAAACAATCAGACCTCATGAGATTTATTCACTACCATGAGAACAGTATGGGGGAAACCACCCCCATGATTCAATCTTCACCACCTGGCCCCACCCTGGACATGTGCGGGTTATTACAGTTAAAGGTGAGATTTAGGTGGGGATAGAACCAAACCATATCAGCAGGTCCAGCCCAAACTCAAAGCCTGAAGGGTTATATGGGGCATCAACACCAGGGGGCAGGAATCATGTGAGCCGCCTAGGACCTGCTGCTATGAGGTACAACTCCAAATAGCTTAATCTGGAGAAGAAGGGATGATGTAGACATTATCAATATTTGTCAATTTTAGGGTTTCCTTGATTTCTACTTGTCTACCACTTAAAAGCCAATGAAATATGAGCAAAAGTATGCAGTATCACTTCCAGGATGAACCGTGTAATGCTGGTGCTTAATTCTCTAGCTTTTCTTTCCCTTACCATGGAGTCCCTCAAACCTCTTTTTGCACTGGTAGCATCCTAAAGTGGTCAACTCCATCTGCCTGGGGCCCTGAACAGTTATCATGAGCAAAGTCTTCCTTATCAAACCAAGCTAAATATGTGCCATGAGCAATAAATTAGCTTGTGTCATTTGAAGTGACTGACATTTTGGAGTTGTTTATTATAACACTATAATCTAGCTTAACCTGATAGATGAATGAGATAAAGTCATATATCATTAATAAACTTGAGCAATTATAATGACTAAACAGTGAAAACAAAGTACTTTTCTATATTTCTACAAAATTGTGAAGGGAAGTGGCTACTTCTGTAACACCCGATACATTGCTATCAGAAGTTTGTATAACAACTGAGATTGGTGATATAATAATCTGGAGTTCAGATGAGAGTAACACACACCTCCCAAAATACCTCCTCTGATAAACAGTTTATATAAACGAACAAATCCTCTGAGTCATCAGTTCCTAGGATAGCATTGCATTTAGCATTCTGATGTTGTGGGAGAATAGAACTACATACAACAGTCAGAAAATTCACGAGAGCTTTGAAATGAATAATCCTCAAGGTGAATTAAAATTCTGTACCATATTGCTTCAAGCTTTGATTTTTATTTCACTTTTTTGTTTCACTCTCAAGTCTCTTGAATCTTTCTTTTTTCATTTTTCTACAGTGGTTTTTGTCTAAATAGAACACTGAGAAAATAATTGTTTAATTTTTTCCTGGTTTGAGATCAAGAAAAATGAAGTTGAGGAGGACTTACAAGGGTGTGCCTTTTGAATAACTGTAAAAAGGAGTTGCAGTGAGGCACAGCTGAAGCAATGAGAAAGAATTGAAGGAGTGAGATGGAAAAAGCCTTTGTAATGAGATTAATTTTTAATTCCTAACTACCATCCACGAATGAAAGTAGACAGACCAGTTCTATGGAGTCATCTTTGCCTTTCTGTTCAGTGTGGTCTTCAGATAAATGTGTTCAGGTGGCAATACTTTAGCTTAAATAAAAGGGAGGGTGTCTGTCTGGTCTAATGGAAGGGAAATCTTGCAATTTATCCCATTTTGGCAAGTGACATAATATGTCAAATTCTGTAGCCTATCCCCTTTGTAAGAAGCAGTTCACTTTCTCATTCCAGTCCATCACACCCACTGAAGAGTGCCCTGGAAGTGTTAATGCCACCTGGAAAAGATCAATCTACTGTGGTAAGGAGGCTATGAGCAAGAAGAGAGATGTGGGGAAGCATGGAGAAGAAAGAATACAGATTAGACAGCCTGTTTCTCTGCTAATACTTCTCTTCTTTCTCTCTTTCTCTCTCTCTCTCTCTCTCTCTGTAATACATATGTGTATGTACATATATATATATATATGATCAATTAGAGAATCAAGCCAGTAAATATTCTTGTTACTATGGAGACCAAAGTGGAGCGTGTAGAAAATAAAAATTTTGATTTTTGAATGTTTACATTTTGCTACGATTCTTGAATTTTTAAAAATTTCTTAAATACTTTAATTAGAAGCATTTAACACCTACTGTGAAATGGGTTTGATTAAGTCTAGACAAGCACAGAATTTTTAATGTGTGTCTCTTTGTTACCCCACAGATGTACAGATGTGTGTACTTTACCACTTTGAAAAGAAAGAAGTTTTGAAAGAACATATTCCACTTCCTGAACATTGAAAAGAAGTACAGTATTTTACCCCATTTGAGCATATTTATATTCTTAAAGTTTGAGTAAACAAATGAGAAGTTTAAGGGAAACCAAAGAGAAAGCTAAGGGGAAGAATGACAATAAATTACTTCTGTTTGTGATAACTCTGCATATTTGAAGGTTTGTATTGTATGTGCACATGTGGACTACTTTACTCCTAGTAGAAGAGAAACATACAATGGAAATTGTCATTTTACATCTTAAAAATAACCTGGAAATTGAAAACAATGTTTTTAAATTGCTTGCTTAAATATAGGATGATTGATTAATTTTATCTTCAGTAATTTTCAAGCATTCTTTTAGATAAACTGCTTTTTAAACTTTGAACTATAAACCATTATCTTTAGGAAGTCAGATGAAGCACAATTCATGAATGATATTCTTTCTATTATTTATAATATAATATCTATAGATATTCTTTCTATTATTTTCAGGGTTAATGTCATATGCATGAAAAGGAATAATAGGATTTTGGTAGTATTAATATTAAGGTTTCTAAGAATGTTCAAATATGGCTGTCAATGTTAATGTCAAGGACAGAATCCTTCTACATTTTCCCCACTCCTATTTGCAATTCATTTCAATTAGTCCTTTTGATTTTTGACATTTAATTTTGTTCACACGTATCTGCATTTCACCTCTATTCCTGTCCTTTTCTATCATCTCATCCCTCCCCCACTGCACTTGCCCCCAAACAGTCTCCATGCCTTTATCATTACTCACCTATAATCCATTTCTCATATTTTGATAGGGTACTACTTACAAGACATAAATTCAATTGGATCAGTTTCACACTTAGAATACTTCAAGGGGTCATCCTTAGCACAAAGAGCAAGATGCATAATAAGGCTTAAGAGTTCCTGCAGGATCTGGTTCTTGCTCCTCCTCCCCAACCCTTGTGTCTTGCTTTCTTCTTGCACCTCTGTAGGTTCTCTATCTTACAGCCTCTTTGGCTGATTTTCTCTTCCGATGATATATCATACTTCTTCCTGTCTTGAGGACTTTGTACTTGCTGTTCCATGTGTATGAAGTGTTCTTCTTCTATTTTCCTGCATACCTGCCATACATCCTTCAAGTCTCATCCCAAACGTCAATTCTACAGAGTCCATGAAACCACTTCATAGACCCCAGACAAGACCTATTGTACACTTGCATGACACTTAATACTTTTTCTTTATAGTACTTTTGTATGGTAATTACAAATTGTGCTATTATGAATGTTCATAGTCAAAAAGTACAAATGTTTACAAAGACAAAATTTCCTTCACTTCTGTCCAACAGGATTTAGCTCCTGGGATTCCATTTCCATTTGTGGTGCAATTAAATCTTGCTACAATCTTCTTACAACGTTTTTTAGTCCCTTTCACAAAACTACTATTCTTTCAATTTAAGGGCCTTCTCTCCCCCATCTCCTTCCCTTTTCCTGGGAGGATATGAGTTCCTGGATCTGAGAGGGAAAGGGATACCTTGTTCACAGTGGTTCTCTAGTCTCTATAACCTGTGCTGAGATCAGTTTGTTCCTACCTGTGCTGGAATTTCTTGCTGCTACTCCTGATCTTGCAATAATGTCTTATTGGGACATCCATGCTCTCTGTCCCGTTTCAATCCTACCCTGGAGTCCTACTGGACTGATTTTAGGACTTGATTTTCTTTTGATTGGCAAGGGCTGGGAGTGAGGAAGGTTGCTTTCAAACTTAGTTGATTTTCTATTCCTGCTATGGTCAATGTTGGTGCCCCCACAAAATATATCAAAATCCTAACCCTTAAAGTGATGGTATTAGGAGGTAAGGCCTTTGGGAGGTGATTACGTCATGGGGTGGAGCCCATGTAAATGAGATTTGTTCCCTTATTAAAGAAGCTCAAGAGAAATCCCCTCTCAATCATTCCAACACGCAAAGACACAGTGATAAAGTACCATCTATGAACTAGGAAGTGGGTTAATTCCAGACATTGAATCTGTCTTGATCTTGGAATTTACAGCCTCCAAAATAGCAAGAAATACACTTCTGTTGTTTATAAGCTATCCAGTCTGTGGTATATCATTAAAGCAACCAGAATGGACTAAGACAATATCCCACTAGAGTCTGCTGCTCTCTGTGAGCCTGCCTGCAGGCCCATTTCCCTAGACTTCTTAGCCACAGGGTTGTGGTGCCATGTAGAATCTGGCTTTCCTGCAAATCTTGCCTTCTTCCCAGGATGCAACAAAGGCAGGGAGATCATGCTCTAGCCTAATTTTCTGTGGTTTTGCCTCAGAGGAAGCAGAGTCAAGGGGCCCTTTCTGTGCAATCCATACTAACGACAGGTTTACTCTTTTGCTCTCTCTCTCAGTTCTGAAGTTCCTATTTCCAGGCAAAAAAGTGGAAATACTTCGTATTAAATGCTTTTTGTCTGAGATGAGAAAAGATGGGGTGCATATAGGGTGTTATGACCATCAACTTCATTGAATGCCATTCTAATAGAAAGTTATGGATAAACTTTGCACCCACCTCCTTAATATTTTGCCTACTCTTGCTATTCAGAGTCAAGCTTTCATTTTAAGCCTCTTCTCACTGGCTTTCAAGGCAATTATTCCTGTAATTAGCTTTCAAAAAAGCCATTCAGAAACTCAGCTTACTATTTTTTTTCAAGCTGATTAATCCTCTCCTGGGACAAAGAGGATAATTTTGAGAAAAAAAACACCAACTTGGTTGTTTAACAAAATATTATCTTTCCACATATGGTTGATTTTTGAATCGTCTATAGAATTTCAAGCTCTCCAAGGTCAATAGTCAGGTTTTTGTTATAATATTGTATCTCCTAGTTCACATTAATGTATTTTATTAATAAAAATTTTTGAAGAAATGAATATACAAACAAGTGTCAACCAAGAAGAGGTGAAAGAACAGACTGCAAATGAATAAGACAAGGCATTTATTGGGGTGTTAGGAACCGCAATTTGGGAGGCACAGACTTGGCTGGAAGCCAAATTGTGTTCTGAAGAGAGGGAATGGGGCAGGGATTTTTAAAAGGAAGCAGAGGGTGATTGCATAAGTTGTTTTGAAAGAACTATTATTGGTGAAGACAACTGGCTTAAGCATAAGTCCATAGTTTGTTGGTTTTTGCTATTCAGGAGTTGCAGCACTGCTGAAATTCAGCTATTTTTCAGATGTTGGTGTTGTGGCAGTTTGGTCCAGTTCAATGGTTCAGCAAAGTTACTGTTTATTTTTTTTCAAGGTTGCAGGTTGTGCAGGCAGTCTTTCTTAGAATAACTACTACCCAAATCCATTTTAGAATTCTGAACCAGAATGACACCATTCTGTATATCATATTTCATACAGAAATCAGAGCAAAGGGAAACAAATTCAGAGTTCACTGTTAGTACATTGAATCCAATCTTCCGAGTAGAAATATTGTAAACTCGATTAGAGTGGGTTGTTTGACCTGGAGGCAACCTATTTCTACCACCTATCCTAATATTACAATCTTATGTAACTTTAAGCCTGTTTTCAGGGGAAAAGACTATGGTCTTCTTTTGTCTTTATCTGCATAGAAAGAAGAAAGAGATAAGAACATTTATGGCAAAAGGGAAAAACTTATAAGATACAGAAAGGGTACAGGAGACAGAGAACATCAGAAGCATGGCTGAGCTTCCTTGCAATAAAAAAAGGTCATGGGTAGTTTTGTTGCAATGACTGTGTGGATAAAAGTTGAAAAGAAAAGTGTCACATACATTTATTTATTTATTATTTATTTATTTATTTATTTATTTATTTTTTATTTATTTTTGAGAGAGAGTTTTGCTCTGTTGCCCAGGCTGGAGTGCAATGGCACGATCTCGGCTCACTGAAGCCTCCATCTCCCGAGTTCAAACAATTCTCCTGCCTTAGCCTCCCAGTAGCTGGGATTACAGTTATGTTCCACCACACCTGGCTGATTTTTGTATTTTTAGTAGAGACGGGGTTTCTTCTTGTTGGTCAGGCTGGTCTGGAACTCCCGACCTCAGGTGATCCACCCGCCTCAGCCTCCCAAACTGCTGGGATTACAGGCATGAGCCACTGCACCCAGCCCATTTATTTCATTTTTAATGCACTGATAACCTACAGTTTGTAAACGCCTCTCAACTGGTGACTTGAAACATGACAAATATTCCTTTTTTGGGGGGTAAAAAGGAGCGGTTGAAGAGAAAGCTTCCTTCTTTCTGACTACGATTTTATTTTCATTAGAGCTTTATAGGGAATGTTAAGCCTAAACTGGCCAAAGAAGCAGCTAATCTTTTTATCATGTGTGACAGCAAGCAAATGCTGGGGCATGGCCATCTTATGGAAGCATATAGTTTTGGAACTTAGAATCAAAATCTAAAATAAAGTTCCATCTTTGTTTTTTCACCTACTTTTTGTTACTGGTTTTCATGGTAAGAGGAATTTTTAGTGAAAAGTTTCCATTTTAGAGGTCAGGTCCCTCTTTGCTTTATTTTGACCACATTTCAGATTTCCCAGAGAAAACACTAAAGAGAAAAATAAAACTAAACTGCTTTGAGCCTCACAGTGCAGCACAGTTTAAAAAGAGGTTTGGGAAAATAACCAAAGAAACATTCGGGGGGGTTCTTAAGACCATTAAGACATGTTAAAGGCTTAAAATTCAACTTGGATGATAATATTAGAGCTGTAAACAGTTGTTGAAGTAATTTTGTCCATTATGCATAGTAATCACTGCATTTAGTGATTTGCTTGAGGTCAAACTGTAATTCAGTGACATATTCTTGTCAGAGGTGGGTTTTTGTTTTTTTTTTTTTTTTCCATTCCCCAATAAGCCAGCCAGACTCTCTAGTCAACTAAAGTAAAGTAACGATAAACACGGGCATGGAAGGGGGAAGAAATCTGGAGTCAGACGTGGCCTAAAGAAGATCCATAAATTTTGGTTAAAATGCCTATGTGAGCCTTGACTGGTTCTTGTCCTTCTAGAGGGCTTCTTCATTCCAAGGTAGAATCCATGAGCAATCTGTCCAATATCCTTACAACAAATTTCTTTCTGGTTAAGTTAACGAAAGCCTACTTCCATTGTTTACAAAGAAAAATGATACGTATCTTTTTGGCATATTTCTTGTACTGCAGGGTTTCTGCAGCGTTTCTCAAAGTTCTTTTGTATGCTAGTGTAAATATTCAAAGGGAGTAATACATGTGGCAATTCCTATATTTATTTGACCTTTTCTTGTAAAACATCGTTTGAGTTTTTTTTTTCTAGAACACACTCTGGAAAACACTGCATTATAACATTGCTATGCCCTGAGGCACTGCTTCAACCCTAGAACTGATTCACAACCTACTTTGAGAGCTTTAAGAGCCTCTCTTATTTACCAAATAAGGGTGCTGCAATTTTATATTATGAGGGTAGTGTAAGCTCTGTGCTGTAATGTTGCAACATTCAGTTAGGACATTGATAACAATTTTACATGAGGCATCCTAGTTGAACTTTCTGGGTAGGGTTCAAGGGTTTCTCTGATTTAGTTTTTGTTGTATCATGGATTCATGTACATTCTGGACAATGTTCCATGCTTCAGTTTCCCTTGAGATGAAACAGAAAACAATGATATTAACCTGATATTTCCCTCAGCACCTGCAGGTTGAATTAGGTAATGCTGGCAATATGGCTTGAATTCTTCAGAGAGAAGAATTTTAAAACACCAACAATGAATGTTATAGAAATGACTGCAAAGCACTTCTCATATATTTTAATCCAACCTTTAGTATTTGCATAACCAGTCTATTAAATCATTTTGAGTAGGATATGGGGATGACAAAGTCATAGGAACTGCTTCGTGACTGTCTTTTCCAAGAGAAAAGATAAAAATACAAGTCAGAATTGCAGTTCACACTGAGCTCTGCACACGCTCGAGAAAGTCTGACCTTGTAGTAGGGCTGTTGCTGCCCACTAACCCTGATAGTGGCGATATAGATTGCTTTACAATTAGCATGAGTGGTGGGTGCGTGTAATCAGGCAGTGTTATGGTCCATCTTTATAGCATGTCCTATCTTTACTGCATGCCTGATTAGGAAATACATACATTGTCTATTGTCTTTGGCCCAGTACTCTGTCTCCGCATTTTGCAAGTTATTTCAACCTAAGGTAAGGTAGTTGGGGAAAAGTTTGAGTATGAGTCAATGAAGCATTCTACTCATTTACTTCTAGAAAACCTCTAATAGCCTTCCTGTTGGACAAATATGGTATTGAATGTTTAAAAGACTAACATCACTTCAAAGTCATGGCCTCTTTTGTTGGTCTTCACAAAGAGGGTTTTTACAAATGGCAAAAAGTTCTTTGTGGAAGTAAGTCTGCTGTTTTTTCTTGCACCTTGCATGCCCAACACAAAGCCCACAAGTGAGAACTTCATGAGCTCTAAACTTAACAAAATAGAAACAATGAATGAGAAGCTGCCTGTATCAGGAAGTGGGTATTTACAGTGACATCATGGAGCTTCGATGGAGGAGGTGGAAGTTGCTCACAAAGGTGAAATATAAACTCCTGAATTCTCTTTCTCAGTGGGAATCTTGGTTACTCTTGAAAATGAAGACACAGCAAAAGCAAATAATTTTGTCATCTGTTAGATAAAGTTTACAAACCTACTTTAACTTTTGCTTTTCTGTTTGGTGATTCCTGGGCTAAAGTCACACAGTTAATCAGAAACACTCCTGAAGGAGAAAATAGTGGTTTTAATTCAACCAGAATGTGATAATGAGTGACATTTAGATGGAACTTACTTCTATTTTTCTTACAGAACTACATTTCCCAATATACTTTTTTTCTGAGGTAAGATGGTATTTTATGAAGTTTGTTCATTCATTTAGTCTATAAGTACTTATTGGGCACTACTGCATGCCATGATGTTCTATCTCCTGGTGATATAATGGTGACTAACACACATTCTGTGACCTAAGGTGTTTTATATACTAGTTGTAAAGATAGACAGTAAATAGGTAACTTTAATACAGTATGATATGTACTCGATAAAGAATCTGAAAGGGAAGGAGGAGTACAGAAATGATCTTAAAGCTGGCCGGCATGGTGGCTCATGCCTGTAATCTCAGCATCACTTTGGGAGGCCAAGGTGGGCAGATCACAATGGCAGGAAATCGAGACCATCCTGGCTAACATGGTAAAACTCTGTCTCTACTAAAAATACACACACACACACAAAATTAGCCAGGCATGGTGGCGGGCACCTGTAGTCCCAGCTACTCGGGAGGCTGAGACAGGAGAATGGCATGAACCCGGGAGGCAGAGCTTGCAGTGAGCTGAGATCACACCACTGCACTCCAAGCTGGGTGACAGAGTGAGACTCTGTCTCAAAAAAAAAGAAAAAAAAAAAAAGATCTTAAAGCATATTTGGTGATAGAGATTGCAGAGCAAATGAGGAAATGATAGCTGAGCTGAGAACTGAAAGATAAATAAAAATTAGGTGAAGAAATGAAGATAAAGGAGATAAATTTCTCTTTTACAGTCTTGGAAGTACAACCTTTTAAAATAGTAATACTAGTCAATGGTTTTGATTACTTAATAAATGCTTCATGATGTACATATTTGTCACTTCCTGTAACAATTCTATGAAGAAAGAATGAGTGTGGCAGGTCATGTCTCACTAATGCAGGCCTCTGTAACAACTGTTTTAGCACTGACTGAGTGGTGAAGTTAAATATTAAAAGCTGATAGATCCAGTGCCCTTACAAAGTCTGGAATGTAACAAATGCCCACCAAGAGTTTGGCTCAGGTCTTTCCTGGGTCTTGAAATGGGTCTATGACAAGATAATGAAGGAATTCTTAACAGGACCCATTTAGGATTAAACAAGTTTTATTGGGGGCCTGGAGAAATTCCTCAGACCTCCACAAACAAGTTTACTGGGGGTCTAAGGAACTCCCCAAACCTCCAGGATTTAGCAGGAGACAAAACAAGGGTACACTCCAGCACCTGAGGCCTTTTTTTTTTTTTTTTTTTTTTTACTGAGGCTCCAGAGGAAGGTCTTCAGGACTCAGATCTTAGTTACAGATCAGAAGAAGTTAATCATGTGTGTCTTTAGATGAATGCACACTTACACGTAGACATATAGCTCTGGAAAACTTTGTAATTTTGAGTTGGTCTGGCGATATTTTCCAGGCCTACTCCCTTTACCTGGTTGCAGAAATGAACTCCCTTCTTTCCCAGTTCATCTGCATCTCATTATTGGGCCACAAGAATAAGCAGCCCGACCCTCGGTTTGGTTTGGTTACATGAGGGGACTTCAAAAAATGTTTATGGAAAATATGTATTATAAAAAACTATTCATGAATTCCAAACAGTTTTCTCACAAAAATAAACTGTGCTATCTCATTATAACATGTTTAAACAGAATGCAGTTTGAGGCACAAAGAAGAATAAGACATCAGTTTCAAAAGAGATCCCATCAGAGCAACATAAATTCTGCTAAAATTGAAGGAAGAACAAACATCAAATTTATCATGAAGCTTGGATGAAAAACAATGAAATGATTAAATGCTTTACACAAGTTTTATGGGGACAGTGACCCAAAGAAATGAACAATTTATAGATAGATAACTCATTTTAAGGAAGGGACAAGACTATGTGGAAGATGAATCTCTCAGCAATAGATCATCCTCATCAATTTGTGAGGAAAAACTTCATCTTGTTTCTGTCCTAATTGGAGAGTACCGATGATTAATAGAAGAAACAATAGCCAACACTACAGATGTCTCACTAACTTCAGCTCACACAATTATGACTGAACAATTAAAGTTGAACTCAATGTTTCCATTCAATGGGAGTCAAAACCATTGCACCCAGATCAGCTACAGACAAAAATGGAGCTTTTAATGTAAATTTTAAACATGTGAATCAAAATCTTGAACTCTTTCTTTGAAGAATTGTAACAGAAGATGGAACATGGCTTTACCAGTGTGACTCTGGAGACAATTCACAATCAAAACAATGGCTACCAAGTGGGGAAAGAGTTCCAGTCAAAGCAAAGGCAAACTCGTCAAAAGCAAAGGTCATGGTAAGAGTATTTTAGGATGTTCAAGGTATTTTGGTTTTTGATTGTCCAAAGGGCCAAAAAACTATAAATCTGCTTATTATGAGAGGGTTGTGAGGAAGTTAGCAAAAGCTTTAGCAGAAAAACACCCAGAAAACCTTCACCAGAGGGTTCTTCTTCACCACAACAGTGCTCCTGTTCATTCCTTTCACCAGAAAAGAGAAATTTTGAGAGTTTTGATGGGAAATTATTATGCATCCACCTTCCAGTCCTGATTTGATTCCTTCTGACTTCTTTTTGTTTTTCAATCTTAAAACATCCGTAAAGGACACCCATTTTTTTCAGTTAATAATGTAAAAAATATTGCATTGATATGGTTAAATTCCCAAGACTTTCAGTTCTTTAGAGACAGACTAAATGGCTGGTAGCCTCACCTACAAAAGTCTCTTGAACTTGATAGAGCTTATGTTGAGAAATAAAGTTTATATTTTTATTTATCTTTTAATTCTATTTTTCCACAAACTTTTTGAAGAGCTCTTATATTATTGTTGTTCCTATTTTAAGGGTGAAGTAGAGTCTTATGGAGATTGAGCTGTTTGCTCAAGGTCAGACAGTGTATAAGTAGACAAATCTAGATATAAACCTAGGCTGGTCTGAACAAGGAAACAGAGTTTTCCCAGAATGATATATACTGGCTCTTAGATCTCTGTAACCGGCCACATTTAGCTAGATGGGGGTGGAATGTTGATCCAAGGTCACCAATTTATCAGCTAGGTAGGATCCAATCAGTCTATTAATCTTATGAATTTCATCAAAGAAAGACATAGACATTGTGATGGGCTGATGGTGGTTGGCACTGGAACTTAAAGCTATGATATACAGACTAGAATGGCCAAGATGGGGCATGTATACAATGCACAAATAGGAGTAAAGAATGGGATGTGTGAAGAATCTTCTGAGATATGGAGAGAAGAGACTTGAAATGATTATAGATCATTTGGTGGGGGTGTAAATTACTTCAATCATTGTAGAAAGCAATGCGGGGATTCCTCAAAGAACTAAAAACAGAGCTACCATTTGATCCAGCAATCCCAGCAATGTACCCTCTGGATACATACCCAGAGGAATATCAATCATTCTACCATAAAGACACATGCATGTGTATGTTCATTGCAGCACCACTCACAATAGCAAAGACATGAAATCGACCTAAATGCCCATCAATGACAGATTGGGTGAAGAAAATGTAGTAACTATATACCATGGAATACTATCCAGCCATATAAAGAATGAGATCATGTCTTTTGTGAGAGCATAGATAGAGCTGGAGGTCATTATCCTTGGCAAACTAACACAGGAAGAGAAAATCAAATATCACATATTCTCACTTGTAAGTGGGAGCTAAATGATGAGAACACATGGGCACAAAGAGGGAAATACCAGACACTGGGACCTACATGAGGGTGGAGGGTGGGAGGAGGCAGAGGAGCAAAAAAAATAACTATTTTGTACTAGGTTTAGTACCTGGGTGACAAAATAATCTGTACAATAAACACCTGTGACACAAGTTTACCTATGTACCAAACCTGCACATGTACTCCTGAACCTAGAATAAAAGTTTAAAAAGAAGATACAATAAAATAATGTGAGACTATTTATTACAACGCCCCAAGTGTTGCATTTTCTTGACTCCTTTGGTTGGTCCTTCCTTCTTGCTACTTCTGTTTTCCCCTTCCTTCTCTTGTGTTTTTTTCCCCTTCCTTCTATATGTATTTTTTATAACAGTTATATTTCAGAAATTATTTTTGAAGAGAAATAAGAGACACATTCCAGAGTTTAATGGTGAGAGCCACAGGAGGAGCAGGGAGACAGGAGTTCCCTTCCAATGTCATCCTTTCTCCAGAGCAAACCAGGGGAATGGAAGAGATAAGCTAATATGTCATTATCATCTCTAATCTTCCTGATTATTTCTCTTGGAACTGACACAAGGGCCAGGTGTGGTTCAGAGAAAAAGTGTACTTTTGGCTCTGGAGGAAGGCCTCAGAGCTTTTAACAATCCCTTAAAATGCCTGGTTTACCTTAGAGAGACTCCCAAGGGACTCCAAAAGACCTATTCCATGTCATTTTACCATAAAGAGTAAAGATAAAGATTTTGGAGGAGGGGAGATGAGCTAGGAGGCAATAGGAAAGAAAAAGTATAAGTGTCAGAATGGTTCAAATAAAAAGTATCAATGTCTAATCAGAACAGAGGACTGCCTGATGTAATTCCCAAGTTGTCAAGTTAGCTATGAAAGACTATGAGAGGATAATGAGGATGGCTGATACTTTTAGGAAGACATGGTTGAAATCTTTGTTTATTTAGAGCAGGGCTAAATTTAGAGTCAACCTGTTAAGGGAGCAAATTTCTTAAGCAATGCTATTGCATTATATGGCTACAAGGGGCAACATTGCATTATAATCTATGTGAACATCACTTTGGGGAGTGTGGAGCAGTGCAGTGCAAAGCCTGACATAAAGGTCTTCAGTCTATTGTCTCATTTATAGTTGAAAGAGCCGGGAGGCTCAAAGATCTGGGAGTCAAGTCCCTGCCTAGGGTCCTATAGGCAGTAACAGAGCTGAACCATAAGTTAAGTCACTCTACTTTCAGTTCAGTGATTTTTTCAACTAAACTTGTTACTCTCAACCTGTGGGTTGCAAATCTCTAGGGAATGTGGAAGTATTACAAGTAGTTGTGTGTGTATTTCCCAATCAATGTATACTAAAAGTATAATTATCACACACTAGGTTTTATTTACAATTATTTGCATTAGAGGAGCTCTTCATGCAAGATTATGTTGCCCAAATCACGTTGGCTGCTAATCATACTGCTATTGTCTGTGCTGTTCACATTTTTTTGCAAAAAGGAGAACATAAACAATACCTTTGAAAGATGAGAGCTTGAGATGCTTTTGCCACACAGAGCCTGTATTATGATGTTATCCAATTAGCATCTTTTACTTTATCTTGAAAATACTTCACAGTGAGAAAGCATACACGGAAAAAGCTTCAGATTCAAATCTAACTCAGCCACTAACTGCGTGACCTTGAGTGAGCTATTTATCCTCTCTCATTTACTTAATAGGCAGTGATTGAGTGCTCACTAGGTTGCAGAAATCTTCCTGGTGTACAGAACCAGATCAAAGAACGAGTCATAACTTAAGACAGAGAAGAAAACAGATGAGGAAACTTATTACCATACAGGGCAATAAGTTCTGTGATCATTTTATTACTTGTTCACAATGGAATCCTAGAGGAATGTAATCTACCCCAGATGTGGGGAGGGATGATAGTTTTAGGATATTCTTCCCAGACTTTTTGAAACTGAACTGTGGAGCAAAGTTAGTCACCATTAAGTGAAAAAGCAGGAAAAGGAACACATTCTGGACAGAGAAGCTGCCATTTACAAAGGCGGAGGAGGATGAAATGCTACATAGTGTCTGGCTCAATTTTCTTACTCTCAATTCTTTGGAACCTAGAGTTGCTAAGAAGCAGCAAATTGGAAATGCATGAGTTATCTTCCATATTTCAAGAATCTTAAATACAATCACAAAATTTTCCACCTAAGTGTTAAGGCTAACTAAAATGTCAAGTTCCTTAGCCTTTAATTTTAGTTTTGTCAACTAAGTTCATTTCTCTGAATACGCCATATTAATCAGAAGCTCCATTTCAGAATTGTATGTGACATTAATATCTAATATACAAACACTGTTACTTAATACATACAGTTCGATAGGCAAAGTTATTTCAACTATAAGGTGAATGGAATAAAATGTAAATGAATGCATAAGATCCTACATGAGGCTCTTATATGGATTTTGGAAGCAGGACATTCATCAATATGCTTGGCTTATAGATAGTGCTCAAGAGCCACAGGTTGAATTAATAAATTAACAGAGATCTAGGCTGTAGGTAGAATTATTTGGCAAGCCCCTTCATACCTTTCTTGTACACTGGCTTTCAAATCCAAGCATTACTCACTCCTTTCCTTCTTTGAGACACATAAAGCAAGAAGTGAATACCAAGGAAGCATGTAAAAATGTCTGGGTTGTCATCTCTTTCCTAAAATAGTTATATTTACAAATAATATAGTCAATGAGAATTCAAAGTACCATACTAAGATATTAGGATAATAGGCTTCTTCCTAGGATAAGTATACTCGGATGTCCTTACTAGGTAACTCTTCTGTCTATTCTGAATTGTAATTCAATTAAATGATTATTCATGTAGATTATAGGATACCTAAGAAGTTATTTATAGAATACCTATAAGAAGATACACGGCCTTACTTTAATTTGCAATTAAATTAGGTGCAGGTGAACACAGATGAAACATTTCAAGATGGGAACTAGATGGTCATGGTACCCTTTTATGCTTTCTCCCTACTATCCTACAACTCTTTTCACAGAGATGTGTCTCAGTTTTGGCCATAACTCCACTAAATATGTCACTTTGCCATCTGTATCATACCCTCTGTAATATAATTTTTTAAAAATCTGTAAGGTGGGAGTGAATAGTAAGACTTCCTTGTAAGATTTAAGTAAGATAAAATGAAGTCAAACATAGAACATACATTAAATAGTTGTTATTGTGAGAGAGGCAGCAAGGAGTATTGAGGGTGGCTTGAATTTTAAATAAGAACAACTAAGGTTATATTATCTTTCTGCTTGTTACCAGTTTTGTAGTCTTAGGTAAGAAAATTAATCCCTCAGGACTTCTTTTCACAACATGTTAAGTGAGAATACAATTTATTTATGGAATTTATGTGATGATAAAATTAACTAACACATGATATCAAAGATAATACAATGAAGAAATTTTCTCTTTCCCATGCTGGACCATGAGAAATCTGGAAGCAGAAGCTTTCATGAACTATTTAGCATTGTATCTGCAGTATCTAGGACACAGCTTGGAACCTAGAAAGTTCTTAATAAATATGGGTTGAACTGAACTGAATTTTTAAATCACCTATTCAGTTAGGCTTCTTTAGTGCATAGAATATAAATCCATTCAATTCAAGATTTCTCAAATAAAGATACACACGGATTAGGAACATGAACAATCCAAAAAATCAAGATGCAGAATTCTAAAGGTCAAGTAATTCATTGTGTTGCATTGTGTCTAAATTAGTGGTTGTTCTGTGTGTAAATCATGGGCTCATAGCAGCAGAAGTTTAAGGGTTTTTGTCCTACTACTCAGATTTAAGGGTTTTTGTCCTACTACTCAGGATTCTGCTGTGCTCCAAATACTTGCTGATCACTCTGCTCCTGACCAGCAAGTTCCGCCTACTCTTTCAGCTCTGTTTTCCATGGGTTAACAGTGAATTGCCTCAACTCATCTTTGCTAGCAGGCTATGAAATACTTCTCCAATTAGCTTGCGGATTGTGTGCCTTTTGGTCATAAGGCCGTTTCTGGTCTACAGAGGTTATACTTGCTTCTCAGAACAGGAAACCTGGGCAGTGCAGTTACATCCAGAAAAGGCAGGCTGGACACAGCAGCCAGCTCAAGGGTCATGTTCAGTATACGTCACCCTTTGATTTCACGCACTCATACCCTTCCTCACCATTTCATCCTGGCTAGAGGAAGGAATGGTAAGAGCAGTTAGCCTCTGTATCAAGGGTCTATTTGAAGAATGTGGTTACATTTCTCATCTGCAACTCCTTGAGAAAGAGAGAAGCAGTAGCTATGCTAACATTTTTTTAAAAATATATAATAGATAAAGAGGATTCGGAGCTGCTTAGCAGGATCTGGCAAGAGAGATGTTTTGATTTCAATGTTGCCAAATTTGTGTATGTAAGATAAAGAATTTGAACCAATTAAAAAGAAAAGTCTCCCACCTTGGGAGAGAGATACCAGAATGATAAGAAGCTAGCCTTTTTCTTTTTTCCCTAATGGTCAGGAGCTGAGAGTGGTGAGGGGTACATTCAGAAAGGCCTCATCCAGGTATGGTTACTGCAAAGCACACCTTGAGAGGATGCTCTAAGACCCCAAATTGAACCCTTTCCACTTTCTTCATAAAACAAGCAACTGATAATAGGGTCCAAACAATAGTCAAGTTTTGGTTCTAGAGGGGTCATTGTGATCAATCTGTTGCAGGGTGCAACAGATCAGGGAATACACAGATCAGAGAAATCTACCTTGGGACCAAGGGTATGAGATTAAGCAAGGTGTAACTAGTGCCTTTTGATGTTTTCTCCTTTCCTTCTCATTGTACCTAATACATAAGCATTATAATGCATTCTTTTAAAAGGGCGTTTAATTTGGTTGGACCTTGTAGGTTGCTTAGAGACAATTAAAATAGACTGAGTGCAAATTAGGTGGCTAAAAAGTATTCTGAACTGGCTTTCTTCCTCATGGGTATACAGATGCCACCATCTCACATGATCCAGTAATCATGCATACAACTTTGATGCATTTACCTTACCTATAGTAAGAAATTCAAATTCATATAGAGTCCCTGAATTCAGTGGTTGTGATATCATGAAGACTCCCTAAAGTCCTTTGTTTACATCATCCACACAGTCCAAGTGATACTAATTCTTCCTTTACCTGTATCACACTCTCTTATAGCTATTACTCCGTACCCTTTCATGATCCGAAAATTAAATGGTAGCTAAAACCACCAGTAATTCACCTAATATATACTAGTGGGATAAAAGGATACCATCAAGTTAGCAATGACTACATTAATTATTCTCATGTTTAAAAAGAAGAAAGCGAGGGGACTAGTATTTTTACTGCCACATATCCTGCATTTCTTTAGCCTTTAAATAATACCTCAGCTGTATAGAGAATTTATTCAAAAGATGTGATCTTCATTCCTGGGGGTTCTGAGTTCTTGGCCGTCTTGCCAATATGAAATTGAGGTCATTTTCCTTTAACCTTTTCCTTTGGATATGGTGATACAAAAAAGTTGCCCTGTAAGCCTTGGAGTTCCAGAAATCTACCCACTCTCTGTTGGCATGGAATATAGTAGAAGCCAATTATCCCTTTATATTTAGTTTTATCAATTTGGGCAATACTGGGACTATTTCTCATGGTTCAATCAGTGGTCCAAGAAACTAGAAATGTTCACATGGCAGTTTCAACTACTATTTGATCTAAGTATTTTTGTGTGTCTGAGTGGAGATGTCATTTTCTTGGTCACTAAAATCTATAAGATACCAAGGTTTAGATTTACTGGTATGGAAAACAAAATTTGAAAGTGATTGATTCTTAGACCTATATAATTTGGCTATAGAAGAATCAGCACCATACATGGGTCACTGGTTCAAAGTCAAGACAGGTGTGTTTTTAGAGGATAGGCTACCCAATAATTCCAGTGAGCCCCAAAGGACATCAGCTTATTTCCTACCCACTTTCACTGTGAAGTAATATCCTTTGGGAAGAGACAATGCCATGTCTTTAAAGCATGTAACCCATCCCTGGATGATCCTGTTCTCAGAAGTATAAAGGATAAGAAAAATCCAGGATAAGAGTTTATTTCAGTGGCAGGTTAGGGCAGGGGACATGCCATTAGAAAATGATTGATAGAGCTGATGTATCACAAGATAACTGTTGCTGATCTCCTCAATTTTCGGCACCAAATTGGAGGTAAGGGGTAAGGATTGCTCACCACCTTTGAAAAATTGCATGTTTGGGTGTGGTGACAGGCAGGTTAGCCAAGGTATGGTGCTCATAAAAAATTTCTGTTTCATCCAATATCAATTTTACCTCTAGAATAAGTTCTAGTTTTGTCCATTGATTTCTAGTTACATTTTTTTTTTTAGAAAGGGGGAGAGTGGGGATAGTAGTCATCAAAAGTAGCAATAAATGGAATTTTCTTATCTCTAGGGAACAATGCATGTTTTTAGATTAGGTAAAAATGACAGTAAATCCTATTTTTCTGGTTCCTAGCTCTGAATTACCGAGATGACACATATTCCTTGAATTGTTCAAAAGGAGCTATTTAGAGGTCCTCAGAGGCTATTTTTGGGGTGGGAAACTATAGAAATTTGATTATAAGACTTGATAATGGAATGAAGTAAAGATTAAAGTAAGTGAACTTAGGCAATTTGCTGGGTGTCTCTCTGACACAGGTTACTCCTTTAACAATAATAAATTAATTCCTTACCCCAAAACTTATGAGAGTAGTTGCCCCTGATATGGTCCTATGCAAGTTATCTGTGTAATTTGGAATGGGACGGAAATTATTGCTTTTGTTTAAGATCATCTTGTCCTTGATAACCCCTGGAATTCTGGCCATTTAGCATTAAAGTACATAAATAGCTGTGAAAAGCATCTCTTTGACTCAGAAGGTATATAATTGGTGGCTTTTTGCAAACCTTAGCTAACATCCCACACAGAAAACGCCCTACTGCTGCCAGCCTTGCCAAGGCAGCTCCGTGCGGCCGAGCAAAATGCATTCTGTTCTGCGTCATGCATCATCAACAAAATTGCCACTTAAGCCCTGATTCCAGAATCTTTATTGTTGGTTCTAATTTATGAAGGAAACATCAGAACACAGCTTGATTTTTCAGATGCCAAGATGAGTTGGCAGTTGCTAAAATCTTGTTTTGACTTGCAAACTGATTGTATTTGAGGTTGAAGCTATGAAGGAGGCACAAATTCAAGACACCAGTATACTGTAAAAGTTGTTAGATTTATTGTTCTCACCTTCAAGCCTTTAGATCTGAGTTTTGTGTTATGAAGGGACAGGGACTGGGGAGTAGATTTGCAGAAGTCTTTTTTAAAAATTACTTTCATGTTTGGTAACACCAGTGAATACATAACTAAGTAAATAAATAATGTACTAGCACCTGAGTATAAATTTAATCAACTTCTTGTTCAGCGTAAGAGGCTCCTGTAGGGCTAGCAGCTATTAGTTGCCCGTGAAACCAAGAACCTACTTAGGCCAAACTGTCTGGCGTTACTTAGAGGACAAAAATATCAGGGCATCCTGTAGATGGTGTTGAGAGAAAGAGAAAGCAGAGACTTGTGGATTGTGCTTTTAGTAGGAGTTGGCTGCCAATTTTTAAATGTTCACCAGAGACTTCTGGTACAAAGTGGGATTTGAGAAACTGTTTGAGGCCAAGACAGGAAAGGATACTTCAAGAGAAGGACACCCAAGACTGGTCTGCTCATGAAAAGGCTCTGAGTTTGATTCCAGGTATCACGTTACCCCCTCAATCTGGTCATGCAAGGCCTTTTACAATCTTTTTTAATCTTACTTTTCCAGCGGAATCCCTTGTGTTTTCTTCCATGTGTGTATTGTGCATATCACTGTTGCAACAAATCAATGTAATTCCTTCAGCCTCTACTATGTACCCCACAAGGAGCATTCCAAGTGTTACCTCAGTTGATTTTTACAAAAAAATCTAGATGGTAGATATTATTATATACCTTTTATACGTGAGGAGAAATACAGCAGAGGAAGGATAATTCACTTGCCAAAAGTAACACAGCACATCCGTGGAATAGCCAGGGTTAAAAATTAAGCCTGCCTTCCTAGATTGCAAGTGGAGAATAAAGGCACTATAATATAAGTAGTGTTCCAAGAGACAGAAAGAAGAAGGTAGCCCTGCTTGGAAGCCTATTATAATAGTTTCAACACTACTGTAGAGAGGCTCTCCTTACCCCCAACACCAGCTAGAGCAATACATGTGGTCACGAAGGGCCAGGCTTCCTGATGCAGTTAGTGGTGGAGTATAACAAGGATGTTAGTAGCAAGGTCAATGAGGCAGGGAAAAAGCCAACCAGAAACAAACAAAAAAACCGAAACCAACACACTAAGGTCATACCAAGACCAGTTTACACCATTGCTTAATACAGGAGGGATGCAGAATCAAGTAATTTAAAGACATTTCTGTTATGAAGTAGAAAGAATGTCTCTAGTGGCTGCAGAGAAAACCATTTATGGCTAAGGCATACAATAATGGTCCTCCAAAGATGTCTATGTCCGAATCCCCAGAACATATGAATATGTTATCATCCATCGTGAAAGGAATTGACAGATGTGGTTAAATTAAGATTCTCCAGATAGGAAGATTATTCTGGATTATCTGGATGGATTTAACATAATTACAAAGGTCCTTATAAGACAGAGGAGATGTGACAATAAAAGCAGGGAGCAGGGAGATTTGAAGATGCTATGCTGCTGGCTTTGAAGGAGGAGGAAGGATTTAAGTCAGGTAACGCAAGAAGCTGCAAGAAACTGAAAAGGCAAGGAAATAATTATCTCCCGGGGCTTCCAGAAGGAACACATCCCTAACACCTTGATTTTAAGCCAGTGAGACCTGTGTTGTACTTTTGACTCCCATAAGTATAAGAAAATAAATTTGTTGTTTCAAGCCATGAAACTTGTGGTAATTTGTGACAGTAGCAAAATAGGAATCTAATACCATGGCCAACAAGAAGACTGTGAGAGTCCCTGAGAAGAAAACATGTTTATGTGGGGGCACGATAGAGTTAAACAATTATTGAATGTTGAATGAAGGAATAATGGGGAACAAAGGATTAATAACAAGATAGAGAAACCCTGTGCCTATTTCCTTCAGAGTAGCAGAAGTGAGATGTTGATTCTTTGTTTTACATTCTCCTTCTAATTCTTGAGAGAGCATTCATTTGCTGCAGAAATTACTCAAGTGTATTCTACAGTTAGAACAGTTCAAAGGAATGGCTTCCTGTGGGTGTATCTGATGTGTCATAGGAAAGGTTTCCCTGTGTGGCTCAGGCATGGAGCTTGAAATGACAGCTGCTATGCCTGTTTCTTTCACATGCCAGCATGGAGGTGTTTGAGAAGTAGCACTGATCTCAGAGGATAGCCAGAGAAGGCTTCCCTGCTTTAGAACTAAGAGGAAACCTGAGGGATGAATAGAAGAAACCACGGCAATAGCAGGGGTTTGGGTGGAAAGAGTATTACAACAGAGGATGCAGAACACTTAAGGCTCAGGGCACAAAAGTTAACCATGAGGCCCTGCAAGGAAGAAATCTTAGTGTGGCTTGAGGTACTGGGCTTTAAGATGGAGTCAGTGGTGAGTGACCAGAGAGTAGCCAGGAGAGTGAAGCAAGTGTTCAAATGTGAAGAGTGGCTGGTCATGGAAGTTTTTATGCTTTAGAAAGCTGGTTCTTGTGAGACTATAAGTTTCATGAAGGCAGTGGCCCTATTGCCCACATTTAGTCCTGGATTCTTAGTGCAGAGTACAGTTTTTGAGATCTAGTAGAGTTCTGTGAATATTTATTAACAGAAGAAAAGAAAGGCTGGAAAGGGAAAGAGAGAGGGGTAGAGGAAAGGAATAAAAGGAAGGAGGAACATAATGGAAAGAAGAAAGAAAGCAGGGAAAGAAGAAAGGGACAAAGAAAGACAGATTCTACCAAATGCAACCCTGAATGAGTGGCAGGTCTATTAGCTATGTCAGCAGGAAGTACTTGCTGCTTGCTTTTGCCTCTGCCCTCCTTTTCAAGGGGCCAGTTTTATTACTCTGCTTTATGCAAAGAGTAGTGGATGTAGACAGTTTCTCAGGTTACAGTCCTAGCAAATTCAGTTGTCTATGAGGAGATACTGACCTTATTTTTCAATATTATGTAGTACAAAGGGCAATGTCCCTGAAAAAGAGTTGATTTACTTCCTCACTCTTCTCCATTTTGTAATGCTTCAGTATTTTCTCTAATGCTGGTGGGATTAACCATGATGGACACAAAAGGACAAAACAATAAACAGGACCAGGTAGAGAAGATTCTACATGGTATATAATAGGTACATAATAGGATACATAATAGGTACATAACAGGATCATAATAGGTACTTGGTAAATAATAGGTACATAATAGGTTACATAATAGGTACGTACATAATAGGATCAGCTGGGATCTCATGTAACCTTTTTCCCAGAATGGGGACAACATCCAGTTCTGTACACTCATCAAGGGAATCTTCAGAATGTCTGGTTATTCCCAGCTGTGGAACAGATCTGAAGTTAAGAAGTTTCCCAGTGTCTTCTTTGAAGGACTTTAATTCATAGTGACACACACTGCATGACTGGCTGGAGCTATCTTTCTGAGTTACTTATTCTATTATAATGCCTAGATGAATGAATAAATGTAATGAATAGGATACTAGACATGGCACTAGAAATTTTATGCTAGAGTCACCATAGTACCTATGCATGTCCTAACAGACTGGTTTGCTAAAATTCTCTATATTCCCAGCAAAATCCTGTTTTTCAGACTGGGTCCTGGCTGTTCATGGGAGCTCAGCTTGATGTCTGCCTGATAAGTGTTTTTGTATGCCTAAGGCCTTGGGGCATGCTTTACCAGTGTGACCAGATAGTACATGCTAACAATGTGATTTATGGTGAACACCTGTTTTTACTTTGGGGGTCTGGAGTCTGCTTAGGTAAGCTAGTCGTGAAGATGTTGCATACTTAAGTAACTAACTTCCAATAAAAACCCTGGACATCAAGACTAGAGTGAGTTTCCCTGGTTAGCAACACTTTACATGTATTGTCACTTACCGTTTCGTGGAGAGTTATGTGTATCCATGTGTGACTCTACTGGGAGAGACACCAGGAAGCTTGGGCTCAGCTTCTCCAAGACTTTGCCCCATGTTCCCTTTTCCTTTGCCAATTTTAACCTGAATTCTTCCACCATAGTAAAATGTATATATAACAGCTTCTGAATCCTGTGACTCTTCTAATGAATTATGAAGCCAGAGGGTGTTCTTGCAGACCCTTGACACAGTACTTTTATCCAAAACTTAAAAACACATTTTAGACAATCTGCCCTGGTCTGTATAGTGCCACCTGTATTGAATTCAGAAAGAGAGCATAATTCTTCACTCAGAAATATTCAATAACAAATGTGTTAGTATTTTTTTCTACAATGAATTATGCATCTTTACATAGTAAAAATTTAAAAATGCATTATCTTAATGGCTGGCACAAGAATTCCTTTTAGGAGATAACTATCTAACAAAAGAGACTTGAAAGCCATTTGGGATACAAACGGGTTCCAACTGAATGGGTAGAAAGGCAACAGAGAACTTTACTATCTACATTAAAAAAATTTGAGAGGAATATGGTCCTGAGAGAAAGGGGAAATGGGAAAGAAACAAAAGTGAGTGAGAAGTCATTAAGACAGGGAGAATGGGAAAACCAGCGAGGTGGCCTGAGGTTGACACACTCCTTGGAATGAAGTGACCAGGGTAAAATTCATCATAGAAAGGACAAAGGAAAATTTAAGACGAGTGAAGTCTAGTACTCCACCAAAAATGTTGGTTTTATTAAAGTGTAAACCCTTTCTTTGTGTCCTCATATATTTCTTTGTGTATTTGTATATTCAACAAAATCTACTATACTCAACAATAAGTGTAACTTTTGCAGATATTGAGGAAGGGGTCTGTTTAGATTGATAAAGTTCAAAATAAAGACAGTAGGTAGGGCAATAAAGTCTGTAAACTAATCAAATGTACAGTGGAAGCCTGAGGAACTCCTATTCCTACTCCTCAATAATTCGTAGAAATCTTGAATAGGGCTTTTGATGTTCAAGTAGCAAAGAATGGGAAAGGGGTTAAGTTTATCTTATTCTTGATCAAAGAAAAGTTTCAGCTGAATTAAATTTAAAGGAGTTTAATTGAGCAATAAACAATTTGCTAACTGGGCAACCCCGGAATCACAGCCAATTCAGAGAGACTCCAGTGCGGCCACGTGGTGGAACAAGATTTCTAGATAAAAATAAAGGGAAATGATGTACAGAAATGGGAAGTGAGGTACACAGCTGGCTCAGTTACTGGTTGGTGTTTGTCTTATTTGAACATGGTTTGAACAGTTGGCTACATTTGGCCAAAACCCAGTGACTAGCAAAGGTGTGGGCTACCGTCAGTTTACACCTCTACTTGTTATAGTTCATGATGCACAGAAAAACCTTTGGGCCGAACTTATATAATGAGGCAGCTTTAGGCTAAACTTGATTAACATCCTCAAGGGTCAGAGAGAACTTAGATTACATATACTAGGTTGCAGCTATACCACAAACAACAGACTACACACTGCCTGTGATTAAAGAAGGGGTATTGAAGATTATATATCCTTAATAGCTAACTTCCTTCTGTGTACTCACCACGTAAAAGGGGGCAATATATTATTGTATGCCACAAGCGGACCAGGCTCCCCAGGAAACAGATTTTGAGACTGAGATTTGCTTTCAGAAGTTTTATTAGGGAGTGCTCTCAGCCATAACACAGCGGAGCTGGAGGGGAGGACAAGGAAGGCAGGACTGGGTAGGAGGAGAGTGACTGGGCTGTAGTGGTAACCAAAGCCTCGGCAGATCCCATAGGATGCTATGAGGCTAGAATGCCCTGAAGAGATGTACTGAATGGAGGCAAGGGTCCAGGTCTTTGCATCCTCACATAGATCAGTCCTTGGATTCAGGCTGCTCCTCAGCAGTACTCTTTGTGAAAATTAGCTTCCTAGCAAAGAGCAATCTCTGGGGAGGAACTGGTTGGTAAGCCTCAGCGGGCTGTGAGTGCCCCCATCTTGAAGAGGGGGATCTGGGCTCAGAGTTCCGCAAACTTATGAGTACCTTCTCTGTACCAGTAACAGCTGTTGCTGAGACTAAAGAAAGTGTTGCACTGTGCTGAGTGCTGTAATGGTGCTCATAGCCCAATAGGGGGAGATAGATGTGTAGAAACAAAGAGAAAATAAAGCAGCAGTGTAATTCACAACAGACAAAACCTGGATGGCAAAGTGTCCATCAACTGGTGAATGGATAAACAAAATACGGTACATCCATGCAATGGAATACTACTCATCAATTAAAAGAAAGAAGGACTGAAATACGTACAGCTGAGATGAGCTTCAAAAACATGCTCAGTGGAAGAAACCAGATATGAAGAGCACATATCGTAGATATGATTCCATTTATGTAAAATGTTCAGAGAAGGTAAATCTTATGGAAACAGAAAGGAGGTTGGGGGTGGGAATGGGGATGGACTATATATGAACATTAAGTTTCTTTCTTGAGTGATGGACATGTTTTAAAATTAAATCGTGGTGATAGTTGTACAATTCTTGTAAATATACTAAAAGTTATTGAATTGTATACTTAAAACAGGTGATTTTACATTATGTAAATTATTCCTCATTGAAGCTGTTAATAAAAAAGTGAGAGTGTTTTCAAAATATATGGGAGAGATGCATTTAGTTGGACTGGAGTGAGGGATATAGTTAAAGATGAAAGAATGAAGTCCCCCTGATAAAAGTTTTAGGGGAGCAATATTTGTTTTCAATATAGAGATGCCTGGAAGAGGAAATCGCATCTGCAAAAGGATAAAGGAAGATGTAGTGCAGGAAATGCTTAGAATGTCTTTGAGTGTGAGGGCTAGAAGGGATGAAGAACAGCTGGCATGTGATTAGCATTTGGAAGCCACTTCATGAAGGATATTTTATATCATGGGAAGGAGGCTGAAATTTCTCATTTTAAGGCCTTTGTGCAAGTCTGTTTCTATACCTGAATGCTCTTTCCCTGTTTTTGTTTGTTTTAATCCTTGGCTCTTTCCCATGATTCAGGCATCAGCTTAAAAATAACCTTTTCCATGATGTTTTCCCTGATCACTTTATCTCAAAGGTTCTGCTCTCGGTTCATCATTTTTCTCCATTAAAACAACACAACACACTGCTTGTTCATTTAGTTTTGTTTCTCTCTTTCAGTGTCTCAAGGGCAGTAAGAAAGAACTCAGTCTGTTTTACTCCCGGAGTCACCACACTAAGAATTGAACCTTGACTTTCCCACTTTTCAGTGTTTGACCTAGGAACATCTAACTTGACCTACTGACTTTCAGCTTTTTCTTCTGCAAAATCTGGTGGGCTTGATATTTAAGTATTTTTTAGCCATAGTGTGAAGACTTTTATAATAGATGTAAAAATGCTTTGTAAATGTTAAAGCTCCCTAAAAATTTATTGGATTAATATAACTAAATAGTGAATAAGGTATTGTTTGTAATAGTTACTAATAATTTATTAAATTAAAAGTTACCTTATCCTGTACATTTATTGAATTATTATAATTGCATAATAAGGTATTATTAATAAATAGTAAATAGCACATTAAAGTATTTAAGATTCAGGGTATATTTTATGCACATCAGTTATTCCTCTGACTTGCATCTTACTAACATCCCCTGGTATATAAAGATTGTTTGTTCCCATACAAGTGATTCCAATGAGCTGTGGTTTAGAGAGGCTTGTGTTTGCTTTTTATGGTTTGTTACTTCTTGTTCCTTCATATCAAGCTTATTAAAATTGTATATAAACTATAAGTTAAAAGACCTCCAAGAGGTTCTCTTATGGGTAGAAAGCATTATTTTTAAAATATATTTATAGTTAAATAGCACTGAACAAGAAAATTGTGAAACAAAAGTGACTTAGATGTGGATCCTATGTGTAAGGAGTTTGTATTCTAGAAAGAATGATAAGCTGAAAAAATTAGAATGGAAGGTAGAAAGAGAAAAGTACCACATGAGAGATGCAAATGAAATACAATATGCGTTTGGATGAGGAAGAAAGTGTCATTAACTAGAATGAACAGGGAGCACTTCAGTTAAGTGTCAGGGTTTAGAGTGACACTTAGATGTAGCCTAGTTTTCCAGTAGGAAGAGTGACATGGGTGTGGTTAAGGAGGCATCCCAGACAGCAGAAATAGGGTAAGCAAACCTGGTGTGAGATCTCTGTCCAGACATATTTGTACCCAGGTGGCTAGGAACATGGCAGATAGAAATAAAGATAAATATTTTAAGAAATAAAAAAAGAGACTAATGGATTGTTGTGTAGGGAGCCAACCAATGAATTAGGGGTAGCATTTAAAATGGAGTGCCTCATTCAATTGACAAGCATGTGTTGAGTGTCTACTTTATGCTCTGCAGAAGCCAGATTGCACTAGTTGTGTGTATTAATTACATTGTATGAGCTCTGTGGAAGTTACATAGCATGAAAAAGATACAGATGTTGTATAATATTTAAGAAGATTAGACTTTATAAAATGGAGATAAAAGATGGGCAAACACATCTGCATAGATGCCAGTGCATCATCCTTTGATTGAACAACTCAGAGAAATGTAGGTGTTTTATATTAAATTCTTGAAACGCAATGATACTCTCAGGGTCCCATACCCTTTTTTGAAAAGCTAACAGTTTCTTCTTTTGCTTTTCTTTCATTTTTTTAAAAGTTATCCATGGGTCAGCATCTGGCTATGTAGCACTTTTCAATAGCAAGAACAACCACTTTGAATATTTCGAATTCATTAATAAGTAAAGAAAATTGAGGCTTCCATTTAGACTTTAAGAATAACATAGGCTTTTAAAATTGCATTAAAAATGGATTTATTTTAGGGAATGCTTTTAGGCTTTTTAACTATTACCTTTTCTACATTCAGTTCAGAAGAAATATTGGTATTTTTTCAATTAGCGTTTTAGACCAAATACTATGTTTCTACTTTTTACAAACGTTTTTCTTCCACTTGAAGTTGAAATGTGAAATAGAATTTATAACAAAATGTGCAACAATTTCTGTCATATTTTTCCAAACGTCATCTTTACATATTCAAATTTAAAAAGCTCCTCCACTTTTCCACTTAAAAATAAACATGCACATGCACGTCAGATATGGTTCTTAACATAGTCAGATATTTGGTTAGAATTCAGTTCAGTGAATATTGCTTTTCTTTTTATTTTGAGACTCTTGTACCTGAAGTTATATGATTGATTGATTTTCATTAATAAAAATAAGATATCCAGGGCTTCCAAAATACAGCTTCAGGAATTCATAGATGAGCAAAGCATAGTTCCTGGTGCACCTTGAATGTAGAACACGGACAAAATGATGGTAAGCCATGGAACTGGAGCGGAACTGTGCTGGAGTTAGCTAATAAGGGCTTTATGTGCCAAGACATAGAATATTTTAAAAAGAGCCACTGAAACATTTTTAGTAATTGAGTGATCTGATAAATTTTGAATTTTAGAAAGATCACTTTGATGCCAAAGTAAATGAGAATAGGATGAGAATAATAGATGGGGTTTGAAATAGAGAGAAACTTTATACAAGGAGAACATTTAGAAATCTGTTGACATTATGCAAGTGAGATTTGATGGTATCCTGAACTGAGATAATGGTAGTGGAAAACTATTTAGGAAGTACAGTTAACATAATTTTTTTGGTAGTTAGATGGGCCAGGAATAAAGAGTGAGTATATCTAAGATGCTTTGTAGGTTTCTGAAGTTAGTGAAAAGAATCATTTTTAATTAATTAGGATATAAGAAGGCAGTTGATGGGAGGGAAGATGCTTGGCCCAGGAAATCCCTAACCTGGCCATAAGCCTTGATGTTATTATTAGTGATGATGATAAATTTGATCAAAAATTGAAAGTTAGTTTAATGACGATGCCCATGTCATCACTATGGTGACAGGAGCCTTCTCCAAGGGAAGGTTTGGACAAAAGAGGTCTTAAAAGGGTTCCATAGGACAGATTGGACAAAGAAGAGCCACTAAGTTTTACTGGGAGAAAAGAGAAAAGAGAGGGCTCAAACAGGTACCATGAGGGACATTAGGCAAAGGAGAAGAATTCCAATAATTGAAGCTCAATTTTATCTAGTTCAATCTTCTGCTCCTAGGATGCATGAAAGCATCTCTACTCCAAACACCCACCTGTCCCATAAATGTTGCCTTGTGGTATCTATGGAACCACTGGTGATTTCAAATCATTTCATAGTCATCTTTTTCCTGTAGCTATCCAACTGTAAAAATTATTATTAACCTCGAGTTTGGCTCTTAGGGCATAGTGCTTGTTGCTAATCTGGTTTGAAGTGTGTTATCTTGTCCTCTTGCCTTCTTATTTTATCATCAGCGCATAGCCAAAAGATATTTAATGTTAAATGCTATAGAGAAACAATTTTCATGAATTTTATACAAACCATTAACCACAAGCAGGTTAATATGTCATCATCTCTATTCTTCTCAAAAACAATAAAGGTAATAGATATAGTTTAGAACATACCAGGTTTGGGATGATTATGGAATATTTTAATGGAGATGCTTAGTAGGCAGCTGAATATTTAAGTCTGACAGTCAGGAGAGTATAGGAAAGCATTTGAGAATCATTGGTTTATGACACAGAATGAAAGCTCTGTGTATTGATGTCTAGCTTGATGACTGGGAATATAGAACATAATGAAGAAGGTGAAAAATATGCATATACCCAAATGTATAATAACATGGGTAAAGATTTATGTCTCTAAATAGACATAACATACAGAAAAACAAGAGAGGTTAATCAAGGAGAAATATTAAATTTGTGGTTTTCAAGCCTCTACTATGAATATTTTGGGGCTGATATTAAAACTCATGGCTTTGGCCACTCTTACACATTAATAACTGAGTTCTGACAGTCAGTGACATGATCCCCGTGTCCTTGTTATGAATTAAAAAAAAGAGGTGTAGGGAAATAAAGTGACCAAATCCAAGTTATATAAGTAAAATTGTGATATATTTTTATTCCTTTTCATTGTCACTGCCCATCCCTTACTCAATATATTTAGGCTATAAATTATGTAGCCTTAACTGGGTTATTAGTAATTAAGGTTAAGTAACTTAAAAGACTCCAAGAAGCATTTCTGACCTTGATTTTTAATGAACTTAGCAAACATCAAGCATCTATTATTTGCCAAATACTGTTAGACCCTAGCTGTAGAGTGCTGTATAAGCCAGATGTATCTCTACTCTCACAGATTTTTAAGAAAATAGAAAATACAGACATTGAACAAAGAACTCCGATCATGGTGAAAATTGAGAAAGGGGAAATATAGAGTAATATAACACTCTTATCCTGAGGATCTAACAGGGAAGTTAGAATTTCTCGGCACTATCATCATTTTTTTAAGACTTATATTCTCAGTAAGAGTTAGCCAAATTACAACGGAAAGAATGATAGCCTGGGGTCAGAGTTCAAAAGGACTAAACAGGGCCGGGCGCGGTGGCTCAAGCCTGTAATCCCAGCACTTTGGGAGGCCAAGACGGGCGGATCACGAGGTCAGGAGATCGAGACCATCCTGGCTAACATGGTGAAACCCTGTCTCTACTAAAAAAATCCAAAAAACTAGCTGGGCCAGGTGGCGGGCGCCTGTAGTCCCAGCTACTCTGGAGGCTGAGGCAGGAGAATGGCGTAAACCCGGGAGGCGGAGCTTGCAGTGAGCAGGGATCGCGCCACTGCACTCCAGCCTGGGAGACAGAGTGAGACTCCGTCTCAAAAAAAAAAAAAAAAAAGAAAGAAAGAAAAAGAAAAAGAATAAAAAGGACTAAACATTAGAGAACAAAGGCGAGACTGAGAGAAAATAGTAGAAGCTGAGGCTTGAGAAAGAGTACTAGGAATCAGGGGAGCCTCCTGAGACGTGTTTAGTGTTTTGGGCTTTAACAACTATGAAAACCCACTGCAAAGCTTTAAGCTTTGCAAGCAATTGACCAAAACAGCATTAAAAATGATACCTTGATTGTAGTGTGGAAAGCTGATTGGAAGGAGGCTTTCTAGAGCCATGACTGTTAAGGGGATGCTTAAGGAATCCAGATGTGATTTCATGGTGACCTCCATTACGTTTTGGGGAATATAGTTGAAGGGAAGTTAAACAGATAAAAAAGATACTTCGAAAGGGGAATTAGCTGGACACTATTACTGATTGTATGTGAATTCCTTGAGTGTTTTGTTCATTAATATTTTCTTACTTTGTCTCATATTTTTAATGCTGGCAAAAAAGAGATTTCCAACATGGCTGGAAAGATGAACCTACACTTCTTCCAATTTTAAGAATTCCTACTTTCATATTTTGGATGTGCAGTGATAATCTTGATTTATCAGAATATCACCCTAGCTAGGCTGAGCTCCAAAAGTAGATCTTCATTTTAGACACCCAGGCATTTCTCAGGTTATATATAACCTGATGTTTCAGTGCCTTAACCTAACAAGTATCTTATGCATTTACAATTTAATTTCAAGGGACACCGGATTAGACCATATATTAATCAATTTTCACACTGCTGATAAAGACATACCTGAGTCTGGATAATTTATCAAGATAAGGGGTTTAATGGACTCACTGTTCAACGTAGCTGGGGAGGACTCACAATCATGGCCAAAGGTAAAAGGCACATCTTACGTGGAAGTAGACAAGAGAGAAAATGAGAGGTAAGCAAATGGGGAAAGCACTTATAAAATCATCAGATCTCCTGAGACTTATTCACTACCACGAGAACAGTATGGGGGAAATCACCCCCATGATTCAATTATCTCCCATTGGATCCCTCCCGCAACACGTGGGAATTATGGGAAATACAATTTGGGATGAGATTTGGGTGGGGAAACAGCCAAACCATATCAGAGCAGAAGCAATCTGCCTTACCCCACTGTTGGAGAAACAATACAAATCTGACATTTGAGGGACACTGAATTAATGATATTTTCTCTAGGAAATATGGCTTTATACAAAAAAGGATGAGCACAACTCAAACATGATAAATACCTATTTTAGCTAAATGATCTTTCATTTTGTTCTTCATGAATATATTCCATATTATATACTGTCCAGATATTAACATGAAAGATCCATAACTTATGTGTACCAATGATGCATGGAAACTATTAAGATTTCTCATGAGTGCAAGAAATATCATCAGCATCTTTCTCAGTGAAAAATTGCATTACCATGCTCAGAAGTGTTACACATTAAAGTTGATATGTTTGGCATGCTCTTGAATGAGTTAAGAGTGTCAGATCAAGTTCAGCAAGTAGTATCCTTTTGCCCACTCTGAATTCTGTAGGATTACACAAAACATTCAGATTTCCTTTTCATATTTGCTCTACAGTTCATTGACTTTTTATACAGTAGAATGAGCTGTTTAGAATGTGAGTGGTCCTGAGGCTACACCTGAGAAGTTATCTGCATATTAATATGAGTTTCTTTTCAGGAGAAAAATAACCTTGATCTTCTAAATCATGCCTATTGGGGAAGGCTATGGATCATGAATTGCTAGCCTATTCATATTAATAAGCTGTGTGCAGACAAAACCATATTCATTTGCATAAGCTTCTTCTCTCTGTAGCCCATGAAATTAACATTGTTTAATGGCTGGAAATAAGTCATACTACCATCTCAAAAGGGATGGATAAACGGGTCTTGACTCAATCAATAAACAGAAAGCTGTTTTAAATTTCAAGTACTTTTTATTAGGCAACCAGTGTGAGCTCAAGTGACAAAAGCAGTGTCATCTCTAGATGAGAGTAGGATTCTAATGCAAGTCATAGAATGCAAGCTCCTTCCCACCCATCATCTTTGACCACCATCTCATCCAATAACTTTTTAACCCAGCACTTACTTATGTAATAAATATTGTAATTGTTCCTAGGACCTCCATCCAAAGGCCTCACAGTCCATAGTGGGAAGGGAATGACCAAATTTGTTCTAGGAGCTTTGGGAAAAGTTCCACAGAGAAGGTGACGTTTGCATTGGGCTTTGAAGAATGGGTAGGAGATCTTGGGTTTAGGAGTAGAGCAATTCATGTAGAAGAATGAATATATTATGAAAGGAGCTTAGTGTTTTGAAGAAAGAACAAGAAGTGTGATGCAGACTGGCTATATAATTTGCAAAGCTCATTGAAAAAATAAATATGCCAGCCCCTTTGTTTAGAAATTGCAGGAAAGGGAAAGGATTCCCTATTTAATAAATGGTGCTGGGAAAATTGGCTAGCCATAAGTAGAAAGCTGAAACTGGATCCTTTCCTTACTCCTTATACGAAAATTAATTCAAGATGGATTAGAGACTTAAATGTTAGACCTAAAACCATAAAAACCCTAGAATAAAACCTAGGTAATACCATTCAGGACATAGGCATGGGCAAGGACTTCATGTCTAAAACACCAAAAGCAACGGCAACAAAAGCCAAAATTGACAAATGGAATCTAATTAAACTAAAGAGCTTCTGCACTGCAAAAGAAACTACCATCAGAGTGAAAAGGCAACCTACAGAATGGGAGAAAATTTTTGTAATCTATCCATCTGACACAGGGCTAATATCCAGAACCTACAAAGAACTCAAACAAGTTTACAAGAAAAAAACAAACAATCCCATCAAAAAGTGGGCAAAGGATATGAATAGACCCTTCTCAAAAGAAGACATTCATACAGCCAACAGACACACGAAAAAATGCTCATCGTCACTCGCCATCAGAGAAATGCAAATCAAAACCACAATGAGATACCATCTCACACCAGTTGGAATGGCAATCATTAAAAAAATTAGGAAACAACAGGTGCTGGAGAGGATGTGGAGAAATAGGAACACTTTCACACTGTTGGTGGGACTGGAAACTAGTTCAACCATTGTGGAAAACAGTGTGGCGATTCCTCAAGGATCTAGAACTAGAAATATCATTTGACCCACCCATCCCATTACTGGGGATATACCCAAAGGAGTATAAATCATGCTGCTATAAAGATACATGCACACATATGTTTATTGCAGCACTATTCACAATAGCAAAGACTTGGAATCAGCCCAAATGTCCATCAGTGACAGACTGGATTAAGAAAATGTGGCACATATACACCATGGAATACTATGCAGCCATAAAAAAGGATGAGTTCGTGTCCTTTGAGGGACAAGGAGGCAGCTGGAAACCATCATTCTCAGCAAACTGTCGCAAGAACAGAAAACCAAACACTGCATATTCTCACTCATAGATGGGAATTGAACAATGAGATCACTTGGACACAGGAAGGAGAACATCACACACTGGGTCCTATTGTGGGGAGGGGACAGGGGGGTGGGATAGCATTAGGAGATATACCTAATGTAAATGACGAGTTAATGGGTACAGCACACCAACATGGCACATGTATATATATGTAACAAACCTGCACGTTGTGCACATGTACCCTAGAACTTAAAGTATAATAATAAAAAAAAATTTTTTTTAATGCAGGAAAAATTCTGTTAAAACTTTTATATTTTTTCATGTTTCATGTTTATCTGGAGTATCAGTCCAATTTTTTGAATGTGTTTTCTTAGTAAAAGACTTTTTCCTACAGATATATCTATGGTGTTGGTTAATCCCTTTTTTATTTGCTATTTAGCATCTTCCTATGTAAAAACCCAAACATTCAAATTATTATTTTAAATTTTCCCATTCGTCTTTATGCTGTGTCATGCAAGTTTTAAAAGTAAATATAAGAGCATTTAACTCGTAGGCCAAAATTATACAGTTATTTCATGGAAAATACATATGTATGTATTTTATTCTTACACGGAAATAATAGAATGGAAATTCTATACAAAACTAATGCAACTGTTTCTATTTCACATATTGATATGTACATGTTATATCAATACTCTCCACCTTCAGCTTACTGATGAGTAGAAAGAGCTGAAAGGAAAAAGAACTATAGGTTGTCTTATCTTTCCCTTCCTTCTATGTCATCATGTTCAATAAGTAGCTGCTTAATATAGGGAAGTAACATGAATAAAAAAAGATATGACAAGATTACTTGATCATTTGTGTTTTTTAGAATTACATTACCATCTTTCTGCATTCAATGGAAGTTCTTGCTAAAACAAAAAGTGTAGGCTCTCAAAGTAGGCTAACCACTTACTTAGCTTTAGTTGTCACAAACATATTGCACTTTCTTAGAGTTCTGCTGAGCTTCCATACATTGTGGGTCCATGAAATTCTGTGCTCATGGGGCATCACAAACATTTGCAGAGGCAGCAGCAATGAACTGCAGACATCCATAGTGTGCATATCTCCTCTGCTCATGCATGTGCTCCATTATTCCACTAGACTTCATTTCCAAAACACATTCAAATATTCAAAGGCGGAATTATTAAGAATTTCAAGACAGCAATAAGATAGCTTCAGACCAAGTAAGAGGTGTTTCTGAGGACGTAATTCTGAGCATCTGCCCAGGTTGAGCAATCATGATGCCAGCCATAGCGTGATAACTATAGTATGTATGAAGTAGAAATTTAGAATCTACAATGAAGATCGATTGAGCCCAAATTGCAAATGACCATATATGACAAGATACGGACTTTGGAATTGATACTGTTTGATATAAGGAAGCAAAAATTATTTTTAACATATGGAAATGATTAGGTTTTACAAAGATAACTTTGGAGGCAACGTGGTAAATGAATTGGAACGGTAGCAGAGATAGTTGGGAAATGAACAATGCCAGTGACCAAAAGACCGTGAGGTGGAGATGCAAAATTTTATATGGGTGATAGTTCTGAGAGGGAGAGAAAGAACCCTTAATATTTGGTGCCTGAATTTAAGAATAAAGTAGAGGGAGGAGTGTATGAATAAAACTGGTTTTTGAAGTAAACTTAGCACTTAATTTTCAGCCTGCATATCACACACTGCAACTGCAAGTCTCCTAAATTATAAACAATAAATGTTTAGTATTATATGTATTTTACTCCTTTCAAATTCTTTAAAAAAATAGATGACAAGAGCTTAGATTAAGTGGTAGCACTTATTTTGTGAGAACTCCCTGTGCTCTGACCAGGGAGCATAACTAAGCTCATTGAGGCTTTTCAAAATGTGTAAATCAAGAATTCCATTGTTACTCTGAGCTCAAAAATAGGTGATACATATTTTGAACACCAAAGGCAATGACCTCTGCATATTCCAAAAGCCAGCAGTTATACTAGATATGCAAAGCAACAATTGAAATCCATGGTTTCATGTAGTTCACTGATAATGTGGGTCTCTCTGAAGACATATCAAATTAAAAAAAAATTCATGACCTGAGCCGATTATTGAGAATGAAAAATATTCCAGCTGCCAGGATTCACTCCCTTCTAGCTGGAGGTGAGGATGTGTTACTCAGTCACTTGATATTTTACCTCAAAGAAAGTGTTAATTGAAAAGGTAACTTATTCAACGTTTTATTTAAGTAGCCAAGATGCTTTCTTGGGACTTTTTTCAGCTATTATTTAGTTTAAGGCAGTCTGTAAAATGTTATCTTTTAAAAGATAGAATTCTGGGAAAGTGGTAGAGTAGGAAGTATCAGAAATTTGTCTCCCCACCCAGACAACAATTGCACTCGCAAAATTTTTCTAGTGTAATTATTTTGGAGATCTGGAGCCTATTAAAAGCTTGCAAATTTCAGAGGAAATCTTGGACAGTAAATTGTAGTTAATTTTGATTAATTTTAGCTTTTAGCACAGTAGTAGCTACCCATACCCTCTAACCTGCTGGCAGATAGCTATGCACATGTTCCAGGAACAGCTTGAAAGAGACAGGGTGAGCAAAAAGTATCTTGTCCTTCAAATATTGGGTATCTGTTGTTTGATTAATGACTGCTGCTTCTGATCATGGAAGTGCAGATAAAGACGCAGGGAGCTATTGTTGTTGCACCTTCCTCCATTGTTGCATGCCCCTTCCTCTCTGGGGATTTAAGAGTCCAGCACCCTTCTCTCCTCTCACCCTCATTTTTCTCTTTTTCCCCTTCAGGAGTCAAAAATTAAAGATAAAACATTCAAAGGCAATTACCTGTATGAAGGAAATTAGAAAGTAGCTATGCATGCCCAGGGAAAGAAACAGGCTCAGACATATGTGAGTAATCCTGATCCTTGGCACAGACACAGCCTACAACAATGAAAAAATATTTACTTAAAGATACTCAGAGATCTAAAGGAAGATGTGGAGAAAGTCAAGAAAATTTGGTATGAAGAAAATGAAAATATCAAAGAAGAGATAGAAAACCTAAAAGGAAACAAAATAATTGTGAAGCTGAATAGTACAACTGAAATAAAAACTTTACTAGAAGGACTAAAAGGCAGATGTGACTAGACAGAAGAAAGAAATGGGTGAACATGAATATAAGATAATAGAAATTACTGAATCTGAGGAGCAGAATAAAAAAAAAAAGATTGACAAAAAGTGAACAGAGCCTAAGGTACCTGTGGGACACCACCAACTGGACCAACACATACATTGTTGCAGTCCAAAAATAAGAGAGAGAAAGGCGAAAAGAGGATATTTGAAGAAATTATGGCTGTAAACTTTCCAAATGTGATATAAGACAGGAATATGAACATCCAAGAAACTCAATGAACTCCAAGTAAGATAACCTCAAGGTGATCTACACTGACATAGATAATAATCAAATTTTGGACAGACAAAGATAAAGAGAGAATCTTGAAAGCAATGAAAGGAAAATGGCTTGTCATATACAAGGGATACTCAATAAGAATATCAGAGATTTCTCACCAGATAATTTGAAAGCCAGAAGGCTGTGGACTGATATGTTCAATCTGCAAAAAGTAAAAAGAATGTCAACCAAAAATCTTACACCTGGAAAAACTGTACTTCAAAATTGAGGGAGAAATTATAATATTCCCAACAGTACAAAAGCCAGGGTGTTGGTAGCCATGAGAACTTTGCTACAAGAAATTATCAAGGGAGTCTCGCAGGATAAAATGAAAGGTCACTAGACAGTGACTTGAAGCTGTGTGAAGAAGTAAAGATCTCAATAAAGAGAAACACATGAACAATTATAAAAGCCAGTGTTACTGTAACAGGAGTTTATTTCTCTACTTTTTCTACAATTTAAGAGAGCAATACATTGCAAAGATTATTAATCCAAAGCTAATAGAGTTAGATACAGCTTGTTTTCTACATAATTTAAAAGGGTAATGCATTTTTCAAAAATTGTCAGTTTGTGTTTTTGGATACACAATGTATAAAGATATAGTGATGTAACTTTGTGACATCAGCAACCAAAAGGGTGAGAATGGGGATGTAAAGAAAGAAAACTACAGTACAATAATTAAGTTAAGCTGATATAAATTCAAATTAGAGTGCTATAACTTTAGGAAGTAAAATATAATCCCCATGGTAACCACAAAGAAAATAGTAGTTATTGAATATACATGAAAAGAATGAGAAATAAATGTAAATGTTTCACTGAAAAAATCATCTAAAAACAAAGAAGACAGTAATGCAGGGAGAAAAAGTATAAGAAATATGAAAATCAAATTGAAAATGACAGAATTAAGTTCTTCCTTATCAGCTTTGAGTTTAAATGTAAATAGATATTAAACTCTCCAATCAAAAGACAGAAATTGGCAGAATGAATTTTAAAAATGATTCAGTTATATGTTATTTGCAAGAGACTCATTTTAGATCCAAAGACATGTATAAATTAAAAGTGATAAGATGGAAAAGGCACTCCATGCAAATAGTAACTAAAAGACAGAAAGATTGGCTATATTAATATTAGACAAAATAAACTTTGAGAAAAAGAAGGATATTATGTGTTAGCAAAATGTTCAATACAGCAAAAAGATATGCTAACTATAAACACTTATGGTCCTAGTAACAGACCACCAAAGTTTATGAAGAAAAATGGGGCAGAATTGAAGAGAGGAATAATACTTGGAGACCTCAATGTCCCACCCTTGATAATAATAAGAACAACTAGATAGGATTAAAAAGGAGAGGACTTGAACAATACAATAAATCAAATAGCTCTCACAGACATACACAGAATTTTCTATCTAATAACAACAGCATATACATTCTTCTGAAGAGGACATGAGACGATTTCCAGTTTAGATCATATGTTAGGCCATACATTAAATCCGAATATATTAAAAAAGATATCATACAATTATCTTTTCTGACCATAAGATTATGAAGTTAGAAATCAATAACAGAAGAAAAACTGGAAAATTTACAAATTTGTTGAAACTGAACATCACACTCTTAAACAACCAATGGATCAAAGAAGAAATCACATGGGAAATTAGAAAATACTTAGAGACTAATGAAAATGAAAATGTAACATACCAAAACTTATATAATGCAGTGCTAAATCAATGTAAGAAACTAGCAAAAGAAGAAACTAAAACCAAAACTAGCAGAAGGAAGAAAATTATAAAGATTAGAGCAAAGATAAAATAGAGAATAGAAAAACAATAAAAAAAATGAAACTAAAAGTTGCTTATTTGAAAAGGTGAACAAAATTGACAAATTTTTGCTTGTAGGAACTATGAAAAAAAGAAAGAAGACTCAAATTACTAAAATCAGAAATGAAAGTGGGGATATTATCACTAGTTCTACAGAAACAGAAACATTGACAAGAGGATACTATGAGTTATTGTACATCAGCAAATTGAATATCCTACATAAAATGGACAATTTCCTAGAAAGAAAAAAAGCTGCTAAATAATAAAGAAAACCTGCAAAGACCAAAAGTAAGAAAATAGACAGTCTTCTGACAAAGAAAAGTCTCAGACCTGATGGCTTCACTGGTGATTTCTACCAAACATTTAAAGAATTAATACCAATCTCTCTCAAACTTTTCCAAAAAATTGAAGAAGAAGAAGTACTTTCTTCCTCACTCTATCAGTCAGCATTAGCCTGATATAAAAACTAGACAAGGACATTACAAGGAAAGGAAACTATAGGTCAATATCCTATATGAATGTTGTTGCAAATATCCCTAACAAAATACTATTAAATCAAATTAAGAAGAATATTGAAAAGATTACACACCATAAGCAAGTGAAATTTATTCCTGAATGTAAGGATGGCGCAGCATATGAAAATCAATCAATGTAATGCACCATATGAATAGAATGAAGTATCAAAAACAACTCCACGTGATTGATCGTATCAATTGAGGCAGAAAAAGTATTTGACAAAATTCAGCACCTTTTCATGATAAAAACACTCAATAAACACAGAATAGAAGGAAACTACCTCAATATAATAAAAGTTGTATATGAAAATCCTATGGCAAACAACATACTCAATGGGGAAAGATTGAAAACTTTTCCTCTAAGATCAGGAGCTAGGGAAGGATGCCTATTTCATTACTTCTATGAAACATAATACTGAATCTTTTAGCCAGAGAAAGTGGGCAAGAGAAAGAAAGAAAAGCAATTCTAACTGGAAAGGAAGAAGTAAAATTATCTCTGTTAACAGATAATATAAACGTATATGTATAAAACCTTAAGATTCCACAAGAAACTTGTAAAAACTAATAAACATATTTATAAAAGTAGCAGAATGTAAAGGCAACAAGGGAAAATCATATGCATTTCTATATACTAACAAGGAACAGTATGCAAAAACTTAAAAAACAATTCTACATAAAATAGCACTGAAAAAATATTAAGAATTGTTATTAGCCCATTCTCACAATGCTATAAAGAACTACCTGAGACTGAGTAATTTACAAGCAAAATGATTTAATTGAGTCACAGTTCCCATGGCTGAAGAAGCCTCAGGAAACTTACAATCATGGCAGAAGGCAAAAAAAAAAAAAAAAAAAAAAAAAAAAAAAAAAAAAGGCATGTCTTCTCGTGGCAGCAGGAGAGAGAGAGAAAGAGAGTGAGGGGGGAATTACTAAACACTTTTAAAGCATCAGATCTCATGAGAACTCACTCACTATCACAAGAAAAGGATGGGGGAAACCACCTCCATGATCCTACCACATTTTACCAGGTCCATCCCTTGACGTGTGGGGATTACAATTTGAGATGAGATTTGGGTGGGGACACTGAGCCAAATCATATCAGGAATTAATCAAAGAGGTGAATGACTTGTACAATGAAAACTACAAAACATTGCTGAAATAAATCAAAGACATAAATAAATAAAAACACATAATGTGTTAATGGATAAGAAGATTTAATATTGTTAAAATGTCAATACTACCCCCAAACATTTACACATTCAACGCAATTTCTTTCAAAATTCAAGTGATGTTTTTGCAGAAATAAAAAAATCCCTATCCTAAAGTTCATATAGAATCTCAAACAGTAAAGAATACAAAGGACATTGTTTTGTTTTTATTTGGCAAACTAGAAAATTCACAAATGTATTTTCTTAATAGTGGTTGATCTGGTTTGGATCAGCAATAACCCTTGAATACCATTGTTTTCAAAGGACATTAATCAGCTGATATTCAATTTCATTGCATTCCAATGAAACAGGCTCTTCTTTTCTATTTTCTTTACTCAGAGTCTTATCTAATTGTCTTATGAGTACTAGTCTAGAACATGAAAGAACATCATCCTCCGAAACCATGCATTTCTCTTATTCAGCTACTTTTAAAATTTTTCCTGTTGTTGAGATGAATTGTCAAAAGTCTAAGCATGGAAGTTACTATTTATACTAGCATGATTATAATACTGTAGTTGTCAGTATGGCTATAATGTTGCATGACAAACACCCTCATCCTAATACCTTATAGCAACTAATATTTATTTTTCTCACTCATAAATCAGTGGGTTATATGGAGTTTTCCTGATCCTGGCTGAATTAGGAAGCACTTGACTCCAGGCTGCAGGTCAGGTCTGGGTCTGTTCCACATGGCTCCATCTGGCATTGAATCAGGAGCAAAGGAGAACTGGGACAGGATCCTCTTATACCAGATTATAGAAGCTCAAGAGAAAGAGTGGAAGCACAGAATGCCTCTTAAGCCCTCAGCTAGGAACCGGTTCAATGTCCATTCCTCCCCTGTCCTTTTATGAGAGAAATTCACTTGGCCAAGCCCAAAATCAGTTGATCAGGCAAATGTACTCTGACCATAGTGGGAAGCCTTACACGGTCACATGGTAAAGAGCTTGGTGTATAACTTTATTAAAGAATCATTCTTAGCAAACTATCACAAGAACAGAAAACCAAACACCGCATGTTCTCACTCATAGGTGGGAACTGAACAATGAGATCACTTGGACTCGGGAAGGGGAACATCACACACTGGGGTCTATCATGGGGAGGGGGGAGGGGGGAGGAGGGAGGGATTGCATTGGGGAGTTATACATGATATAAATGATGAATTGATGGGTGCTGACGAGTTGATGGGTGCAGCACACCAACATGGCATAGGTATGCATATGTAACAAACCTGCACGTTATGCACATGTACCCTAGAACTTAAAGTATAATAAAAATAAAAAAAAAAAAATAAATAAATAAAAAAAAAAAAAAAAAAAAAAAAAAAAGAATTGAGAACAATAATTCAACATATTTTGCCCCTTAAGAAGTGACTTAGGTGTATAAAAGGACAATTTCAAATGAGTGTTAAAAGCAGGCTCTAAAAAGTCATTCTGGGATAATTGTCTGGGATTGTGCCTAGAATAAATGAATTTGAAGGTAGGTGGATAATTTATAGAAAGTTTAGGAGGCATAAATCCACTGGTGCTCAATTCAAGACCCAGTTCTGCCATGCATGTGGGTGATGTCAGGCAGTTTCCATAATCTTTCTGGATTAATTTTCTTAAATTGTGAAAAACACACAATAATACTTACCCTGCTTATGAGGAAAATATGACTTAATGTACTTGGGCATACTTGGCAAAATCTAAAATACAGAAAAAGGAGTTTGATAGGATTATCAATTTCATTTAGTTATTTCAAAGTTGTGATTTGAAATTACATCATTGTATAGTTGAATATGCCTCTGACTTGTTTCAAGACTGACAGATTAAAAAAAAAAAACTAATAAGCCCATGAAAACTTTAGGTGCCCAGTGCGGAGGTCACAAACTCATGACCTATAGACCATATCTGGTTTAGTTTGGCCCACAGTGTATTTTGCAAACATCTGTATTGATTTTCAATTTTAAGAAACTGGGAGATTTCTCATTGAAATCACAATTTTAGCTTCTTTTGAAGCATCAGAAGATTAAGCACCATAGACCTACATGCCCACATGGCAACACTCTTCTACAGCTATACAGCAACATCTTCTTTAAGGGGTAGAAACTCTCCAAGTCCCCACATTTTCCATTACCTTTTACTGTACTACCCCTACCCACTTAATTCATTTCCATTATCTTTTGGGATCCTTTAAACATGGCTACTATTTAATATGCATAGCTATAAAAGCCAAGAACCAATCAGAAAGAACATCAGTCATAAGGTGCTGAAACAGTGTTGTGGGGCACATCACACTGTGATGCCAGGCATTAGCCCTTCCAGTGCTGGCATACAGGAAAATCCACACCACAATGGTTTGGCCTCTAGGGGCTCAGGAGTTCATTATTAAGCAGTAAAAATGTATTTCAGGCTGGGCACAGTGGCTCACGCCTGTAATCCCAGCACTTTGGGAGACCAAAGTGGGTGGATCACTTGAGGTCAGGAGCTCGAGACCAGCCTGGCCAACATGGTGAAACTCTGCCTCTACTAAAAATACAAAAATTAGCTGGGTGTGGTGGCACACACCTGTAATCCCAGCTACTCAGGAGGCTGAAGTATGAGAATCGCTTGAACCTGGGAGGTGGAGGTTACACTGAGCTAAGATAGTGCCACTGCATTCCAGCCGGGGTGATAGAGTGAGACTCTATCTCAAAAAAAAAAAAAAAAAAAAAAGAAAAAAAGAAAAAAAAAAAGAAAAAGAAAGAAAGAAAAAAGAAAAAATGTATTTCAACATTTTAATAATAGGCATATACACCTGTTGTACATATCCTGGAGTATCAGACCTATTATAAAATTTGCATTTTTATTCCAAAAAACAAAGACATGGATTAGGAATATAAATTATTAATAACCTAAGTTCAGAAAACTTGACCAACTTCCATGGGAGTATGGCTAGAATATGGAGGACCAAAAGAAATAATTGTTCATTCTGGGAAGGCTGTTTGTTTCTTGTGTTATATCGATGCTATTCCTTTGTCTGTTTTAGGGCAGTCTTTCAGTCATGCATTAAATGAGTTTCTTCTTGGACCTCAGAATTCATTGGCTCTCCTCTGACTGGTCTGTCTCAGACTGGCCCTCTGTTGTTAGGTGTCAACGAGATGTAGGTGCTGAGAAAACTGCCTGACTGCTGTTGATCTTTTACGGATAAGATAGCACCAATTTATGATGTCTCTTAATGAAATATAATGGGTTTAGCATTGGAATTTATAGCTCCTTTTTGATGTTCTCCATGTAATATCCGTTTCTGGCTTATAAGTTGTTTAATCTTGTCATCCGTAAAAAAAGGTAAGTATGCTATTTCTTTTATGAGAAAGAATATTTTTTCCCATGATCGTCTTGAAGAATTTGTCCTTGTGGCAGGATAAATGAGTTTTTTAAAAAATGTCCATTTTATGATTCTTCAAAGAGCATATTTCTCTGAGGTTTCCATTTTTAGAGTGTACTGTGTCATTTAAACAGAATAGTCTACTTTATGGTGAAAAAAAAATCTGATGTCACAGTGAAAAGAAAAAGAGCAATAATTCAATAGTGTAGTGTGACGTGCACCAGAGGAGATAGAAGAGGGTGGCTTGGGGAGCCTAAAGCTATACCTATAAGTCATCTCTCACTTCACATTACTCAAACCAGGCACCAAAATACTGATGATTTGCTCTCTTGAGAACTGCACAGCTTCAGGGTACCATGCTCAATCAGCCTTTGTAGGGGAAGATGCACTTGGAATATTTCTCTGGGAGCCCCTTAAAATATAAAGCTTGGGATATTTTCTTGAAAATTACAGTAAAGAATCTGGGCAATGTGATGTGTACTGCATTGATTTAAAGTCTCCATGAAATCAAGGAAATGAGCTGGCAGATTAAACCCACCACTCCAGACTTTAAAAAAAAAAAAAAATAGAGTGTGTTTCTTGAAACTGTAATAGGCTGTAAAAAGATTTGATGCTGGTTTACTCAATTTGCTAGCACAAATTCGCTATGGGTAGTTATATCTGTGATAACTTTCCATATTTCTGAAGAGTCTTTATGGCATGCTGGAGGATGTAAAATCAATAAGTAACTCTAAAAATCAGTCCATACTTCATTGTTTCCTCATATTTTTCTCTTTTCTCTTTCTCTAACCTCTGTCTTGTTTCTTCCCACTTTCCCTTACAATCTTTCTTTTCCTCTCACTTATTTATTACCTGTTTCTTAAACTCCTTTGGTTATTACTGAACAGGATTTGAAGCAATTGGAAGTGAAATGAAGTTGCAGGACCATGCAGAGAAGTGAAGTGAAAAAACAAAAACAAAAACAAAAACACATCATTGTGAAATGTCAAATAGGTTGTGTTATTTCATCCTCAAAAATTTACATGGAAGATACTATTATTAGTATTGTTATTATCATTATTATATTTATTTTATCAGTTGAAGAAACTGAAGCCAAAGGACCTGAAGTTAAAAGGCCCAACCCTGGTATTTGTACTCAAGTCTATGTTACATTAAATTCCCTTTGATTTTATTTCTTTCCTGGAAAGAAATTAAATGAAAAAATCTTTATTTCCTAAGATCTTTCTTCTACCTTTTCGATCTGCACTTCTCTTCTGTTTCCACTTGGCCTTTCTTAACTCCTAAGTAGAACCGAGAAATAAATCTTATGCTTAGTAGGGTGACAAGGAGCTCCAATGTAAATGTAAAATGAGTGAACTATGGGATGTTGTAACATTTTACTCCAGAGAGCAAAGAGTGGACAAATCTATTCCCAAAATAATTTTGGGATTAATTGGATGAACTTACTGCTGAGCATCTGCCATGAGTAAGATACACTACTGGGAATATGAAGATAGAAGAGTAAGATAGAATTTGCCTCATTAGGGAGTACCTTCACATAGAGAAGCACAAAAGGAAATCCTAGCCTATAATGAAAGGGCAATTAAAATAAACATTGGACATACAATGAATGCATTGGAGAAGCACAAAGAAGAGTGGAGATTCACTGTCGTGGGAGTTCATTGGTGTTCATTTGTCAAATATGTGGCATTTGAAATTTCCCTTGAAAGATAAGAAATTTGATAGGAGAAAAAGATAAATATCCATATCTCCAATTGTGAAAAGAGCATAAAATAGAAAATACGAGAAGTTGTTTGGCTCTGGCTTGAGAATAGTAGGGTTTGTAAATAACATAAGGGAAGATACTACTGTAAAAATAGATTGAGATCAGATTTTGAAGAGCCGTATATAGCCTATGTTTTATTTAATAGACAAGTAGGAATTAGTATATAATGTTTAATTTTGGGAAATAACACAATTTGACCTGTGCTGAAATACTTCTAATACTGTATAAAAGATGTACCAGGGAGAGTTGATGGGCACAGTGATGAGTTATAAGGCTCTTGTGGTTATGTGAGTAAGACATGAGAGACAATATGTTAGCAATCCATTGCTGGACAACAGACTAGTTCAAAATTTAGTGGTTTGAAACAGCACAGTTTTTTTTTAATTTCCATAGGTTTGCGGAGAACAGGTGTATTTGATTTCATGAGTAAGTTTTTTAGTGGAGATTTGTGAGATTTTGATGCACCCATCACCCAAGCAGTATACACTGAACCCAATTTGTAGCTTTTTATCCCTCAGTACATTCCCACCCTTTCCCCCCAAGTCCCCAAGGTCCGTTGTATCATTCTCAGGCTTTTGCATCCTCATAGCTTAGTTCCCACTTACAAGTGAGAACATACAATGTTTGGTTTTCCATTCTTGAGTTACTTCACTTAGAATAATAGCCTTCAATCTCATCCAGGTTCCTGCAAATGCCATTAATTCATTCCTTTATATGGCTGAGTAGTATTCCATTGTGTGTATATTTAAATACACATATATATATTACAGTTTCCATTAGGGCCTTTGGGCTGGTTCCATATTTTTGCAATTGCAAACTGTGCTGCTATAAACATGCATGTGCAAATATCTTTTTTGTATGACTTCTTTTTCTCCAGATACCCAGTAGTAGGATTGCTGGATCAAATGGCAGTTCTACTTTCAGTTCTTTATGGCTATTCTTGTGGGAGTAAGGTGGTATTGCATTTTGGTTTTGATTTGCATCTTCCTGATCATTAGTGATGTTGAGCATTTTTTCATATGTTTGTTGGCTATTTGTATATTCTCTTTTGAGAATTGTCTATTCATGAAATTAGCCCACTTTTTGATGGAATTGTTTGTTTGTTATTTCTTGCTAATTTGTTCGAGTTCCTTGTAGATTCTGAATATTAGTCCTTTGTTGGATATATAGATTGTGAAAGTTTTCTTCCTCTCTGGGTTGTCTGTTTACTCTGCTGACTGTTCCTTTTGCTGTGCAGAAGCTCGTTAGATTAAGTCCCACCAATTTATCTTTGTTTTGTTGTATTTGCTTTATGGATCTTGGTCATGAAATCTTTGCCAAAGTCAATGTCTAGAAGGGTTTTTCTGACATTATCTTCTAGAATTTTTGTCATTTCAGGTCTTAGATTTAGGTCTTTGATACATCCTGAGATGATTTTTGTATAAGGTGAGAAATGAGAATCCAGTTTTAATCTCTTACTTGTGACTTGCCAGTTATCTCAGCACCATTTGTTGAATAGGGTGCCCTTTCCCTACTTTATGTTTTTGTTTGCTTTGTCAAAGATCAGTTGGTTTTAAGTATTTGGCTTTATTTCTGGGTTCTCTTCTGTTTCATTGGTCTATGTGCCTATTTTTATATAAGTACCATGCTGTTTTGGTGACTATGAACTTATAGTATAGTTTGAAATCAGGTAATGTGATGTCTCCTGATTTGTTCTTTTTGCTTAGTCTTGCTTTAGCTATGTGAGCTCTTTTTTGGTTCTATATGAGTTTTAGGATTGTTTTTTCTCGATTTGTAAAGAATGATGGTGGTGTTTTGATGGGAATTGCATTGAATTTATAGATTGCTTTTGGCAGTATAGTTATTTTTACAGTATTTATTCAATCATCCCATCCATGAGCATGAGACCTGTTTCCCTTTGTGTTGTCTATGATTTCTTTCAGCAGTGTTTTGTAGTTTTCCCTATAGTGGTCTTTCGCCTCGTTGGTTAGGTATACTCCTAAATATTTTAATTTATTTTGTTTTTGCAGCCATTGTAAAAGGGGTTGAGTTCTTGATTTGATTCTCAGCTTGGTCGCTGTTGGTGTATAGCAGAGCTACTGATTTGTGTACATTAATTTTGTATACATTAACTTTGCTGAATTCATTTATCAGCTCTAGGAGCTTTTTGGAGAAGTCTTTAGAGTTTTCTGGTTATGTCATCGTATCATCAGCAAACAGCGACAGTTTGACTTCCTCTTTACCGAAGAGGAGGTCAAACGTTATTTCTCTTGTCTGATTGCCTTTTATTTCTTTCTCTTGTCTGATTGCTCTGGCTAGGAGTTCCAGTACTGTGTTGAAAAGAAGTGGTGAGAGTGGGCATCCTTGTCTTGTTCCACTTCTCAGAGGGAATGCTTTCAACTTTTCCTTGTTTAGTATTATGTTGACTGTGGGTTTGTCATAGATGACTTTTATTGCATTGAGGTATGTTCCTTGTATGCTGATTTTGCTGAGAGTTTTAATTATAATGACCATGCGATTTTTGCTTTTCATTCTGTTTATGTGGTGTATTACATTTATTGACTTGTGTATGTTAAACCATCCCTTGTATCCCTGGTATAAAACCCACTTGATCATGATGGATTATCTTTTTGATACACCACTGGATTCGGTTAGTTAGTGTTTTGTTAAGGATTTTTTTATTTATGTTAATCAGGGATATTGATCTGTAGTTTTCTTTTTTTGTTATATCCTTTCCTGATTTTGATATTAGGTTGATATAGGCTTCATAGAATGATTTAGGGAGGATTTCCTCAGTCTTTATCTTGTGGAATAGTGTCAATAGGATTGGTACTGATTCTTCTTTGAATGTCTGATAGAACTAAACTGTGAATCCATCTGGTCCTAGACTATTTTTTTGTTGGTTTTTTTTTTTTTATTACCATTTCAATCTCACTGGTTGTTATTGGTCTGTTCCTTCCTGATTTAAGCTAGGAGGATTGTATCTTTCCAGGAGTTTATTAATCTCCCCTAGGTTTTCTAGTTTATGAATATAAAGGTGGTCATAGTAGCCTTGAATAATTTATTGTGTTTCTGTGGTGTCAGGTGTAATGTCTCCCATTTCATTTCTAATTGAGCTTATTTGGATCTTCTCTTTTCTTTTCTTGGTTAATCATGCTAATGCTCTATCCATTTTATTTATATTTTCAAATAACCAGCTTTTTATTTCACTTATCTTTTATAGTTTTTTTTTGTTTGTTTGTTACAATTTCATTTAGTTCTTATCTCATCCTGGTTATTTCCTTTCTTCTCCTGGGTTTTGATTTGGTTTGTTCTTGTTTCCATAATTCCTTGAGGTGTGGCCTTAAATTGTGTATTTGTGCTCCTTCAGACTTTTCAATGAAGGCATTTAAGGCTATGAACTATCCTCTTAGCACCATCTTTGCTGTGTCCCAGAGGCTTTGATAGGTTGTGCCACTGTTATTACTCACTTCAAAAATTTTTCAGTTTTCATTTTGATTTCATTGTTGACCCAATGATCATTCAGGATCATGTTATTTACTTTCCATGTATTTGCATGGTTTTGAAGGTTCCCTTTGGAGTTGATTTCCAATTTTATTCCACTGTGGTCTGAGAGAGTACTTTACACAATTTCAATTTTATCGAATTTATTGAGACTTGTTTTGTGGCCTATCATATGGTCTATCTTGGAGAAAGTTCTGTATGCTGATGAATAGAGTGTATATTCTGTGGTTGTTGGGTAGAATGTTCTGTAAATATCTGTTAAGTCAATTTGTTCTAGGGTATAGTTTAAATCCATTGTTTCTTTGTTGCCTTTCTTTCTTGATGACCTGTCTAGTGCTGTCAGTGGAGTATTGAGGTCCCCCACTATTATTGTGTTGCTGTATATCTCATTTCTTAGGTCTAGCAGTGTTTTATAAATGTGGGAGCTCCAGTGTTAGGTGCATATATATTTAGAAATGTGATATTTTAATGTTGGACAAGGCCTTTTTATCATTATAAAATGTCCCTCTTTGTCTTTTTTAACTGCTGTTGCTTTAAGGTTTGTTTTGTCTGTTGTAAGAATAGCTGCTCCTGTTCGCTTTTCGTGTCTATTTGCAAGGAATGTCTTTTCCCACCCCTTTACCTTAAGTTTATGTAAGTCCTTATGCGTGAGTCTCTTGAAGCAGCAGATACTTGGTTGGTGAATTTTTATCCATTCTGCAATTCTGTATATTTTAAATGGAGAATTTAGGCAACAGTAAATATGTTTTATCTCACAGTTTCCATGGGTCAGGAATCATGGTATGATTAAGCCAGGTGCCTCTGTCTGAAGATCTTTGATGAGGCTGAAATCAGGTTGTTGGCCTGGGCTGCAATCATTGCAAGACTCAGGGAGGATCCACTTCCAATTTCATTTGCAGGGCTGTTCATAGGTCTCAGGTCCTTGGTGACTGTGGGTTAGAAACATCAGCTTCTTGCCATGTGAGCTTCTCCATAGAGTGACTCACAACATGGCTGCTAACTTTCCTCAGAGCAAGAGAGGGTACCCAGAGGAGAAGCTTATTATTCATAAGCTAATCTTGAAAGTGACCTTTTATCAGTGTTGCCATATTATTCTTATTAGAAGCTATTTACCAGATCTAGCCCACATTTTAAGAGGAGGAGATTATTCAAGGATATGAATGCCAGTAGGCGGGGGCCATTGAGGCCATCTTTGAGGTTGCCTAAAACATAGAACTATTAGGGGCTGAATTATGTCTCCCCCGCAATTCAGTGTTGAAGTTCTAACCCCCAGTACCTCAGAATGTGACTGTATTTATAGATAGAGTTTCAAAAGTGTTAAATAAGGTAAAATGAGGTCATATGAGTGAGCCCTAATTCAACATGACACATGTCTTTATAAGAAGAGGAAATTAGGACACATACATGCACAGAGGGAACACCATGTGAAATATAGGGAGAAGACAGCCATTTAATAGCCAAGGAGGGAGGCCTCAGACTCAGAATAGTAACAACTCTGAAAATACCTTGTTCTCAAACTTCTAACCTCCAGAACTGTGAAGAAATAAATTTCTGTTGTTTAAGCTCCTCTCTCCACCCCTCCATCTGTAATATTGTGTTCTGGCAGTCCTACCAAACTAATACAAGGATGAAGGTCTAAACCTGGGCAGGGAGAGGGGAATGGAACAGAAGAGGGAAGGTTATAAGAAACATTCAACAATTGCACTGCTAGTTCCTGGAAAAAGAAGTGGTAACTCTAAGTAAGAGAAAGAGATATTTTAGTACAGATCAAGTTAAACAAAACTATTTTTCTTTGGTTATTTATTTACTTCTTTATTTGATATGGGAAACAGAACTGAAAGAGCAGATGCAATACAAGTTAATTTCAGTTACACATTCAACAATATTTTCTGTCACAGGATGGCTCCACAGAAGCCCCAGAAGCAGATGCTGACACAGAATTTGAGGTGCAAGATGAAGGGGTTGGCTGGGCACAGTGGCTCATGCCTATAATCTGAGCATTTTGGAAGGCCAAATTGGGAGGATGGCTTGAGTACAGGAGTTTGACATGAGCTTGGGCAACATGGTGAGACCCCCATCTCTACAAAAACTGTAAAAATTAACTGAATGTGGTAGCATGCACCTGTAGTGCCAGGTACTTGGAGGCTGAGGTGAGAGGATCCCTTGATCCCTGGATGGAGATTGAGGCTACAGTGAGCTGTGAATGTGCCACTGCATTCCTGTCTGGGCAACAGACTGAGACTACTCTGTCTCAAAAAACAAATGAACAAACAAACAAACAAACAAACAAAAACCTCAAAAAGACATAGGGATCAACACATGTGAAAGAGAGAGAAAGCAAGATTGGGTAGAGGGAGAAGCCAAACTGTAATGCAGGACCTTTCTCATCAGAAGTTCTGGAAAAAGTATTGCTTGTTAAATTATCCCACATTGGACCAAAATGGCTAGACCTTAATAATCTCCAACATCCAGTCACGTCATGTAGGCTGTCCTGGAAGGGCATGGACATGGCAAGGTGACTTTGCAGCTGAGGCAAACCCTGGAGGAGCTGAAAGTTGGAGGCATCTGCAGTCTACTGACTGCTCCCCCCTTATGGCTGGGCAGCAAGTCCATCTTTGAAGGTGATTGAGTGATACGTTTCCAGTTTTACCAAATCTTCCGGATGAAATACATATTATGAAATAGTATGGTAACCTGAACTCAAAACTAGGCTACATGTAAAAATGTCACCAGCCATTATATTTAAAAAGTTGATTATGTGCTAGTCATGATGCTGTCATCTATAACATCATTTTATTTATTTTTCAAATGAGCATGTCTTCTTTTTATTTCCGTTGTGCACGTAAAAGACATTAGTATTTAGACAAGTGAAGTTACTCAATGTCTTGCCATAGATAGAAGACCCAGGAATAAAATGTGTGTCCCTTGACTCTGGAACCTATAACTTAACTGCTAATTTATATCCCATGTTGATGAATAGATGAAGTGTTTCTTAAGTGATATGCTGGAGGATTTTTTTTCACATATCTTTACTTTGGGATACACTTTCAATGACTGGATGAAGGTATAACAGACATGCTTGTCAAATTTGTAGATAAAAAAGCTAAGAAGGATAAAAATAATACTTTGGACACAAAAATCAAAGATATTCCTAGACTGCAATGATGTTCAAAATTATCAGGATGAAATTTAAAAGGGAAACACATTATATTTTACACTTGGCTTCAGAATTTTCCTGCACAAATTCTCAATGAGGGAAACCTAACTTAACGGTGATTCATGTGAGAAAAAACCCTTAGGGGATTTAACTGACTCTAAGGCAACTCAGTAAGTGGAAAAAAGATTAAGCTTGAATATCAGCTGTACCTGAATTTAGGTCCTGGTTCCAATGCTTACACATGGCTGGATACTTTGACTTTCCGAGTTGGTATTATTAATCTAAAATGAGAATAGTGATACTATTTGCCTGGACTACTTTAGAAGTTTCTTAAGACTATTTTGTGAAAAAATAAACAAGTAAAAAAAGCTGTATAAACTTTTGTATAGCACATAAAAGCCAAATCTTTACCACTATTTTATCATCTCATGTTAGACACGGTAGGTAGGCAATATGAAGTATGAGCTTAGAGCAGGGTTATTCTAGAATACACCTGATTTTCACTGGGCTACATTCATGTCAGTTCTTTCTCCAAGTGTTCTGGGATCTGGCTTTTGTTGAGAGCATTATTTCAAGTGGTAGACTTGGAAAAATTCAACATCCCAGTAATAGTTGTGGTTAGATTATTTAGATAACTTTTTGTGGAAATCCACTAAGAGAAAGAATAGCTACATATTCCGGAAAGACTAAAAGTGGCAAAAACATTGATCACTCTCAGAAAATCTGCGGATAATGTTTAAGTTTACTTCCCACCAAAGACTTTCTGAGTATGAAATTCATTATAACCAATTCTTCTTTGCTCCTCTCAGTTTTGGGGGAATCTGTAGCTATTCTCTCTCAGTGGATTTTTACAGAATGTTCATCTAAATGGAGAAAGAAAGAATAAGGGAACAACTAGCATTAAGTGTCAATTCTGTATTAATCACTTCCCTACAATGTCCTACGAATATTTTGTCTCATCATTGTCCTCAATTTGAAGTTAGAAGAACTGAGGCTTTGTTGAAATAAATATTGCATAAATAGATAAATTATTCAGGTGGTAACTAGAGGAGTTGGATTGGAATCTAGGTTTCTGACTCCAAAGCCCTGCGTTGCACATCCTTCCATGCGCATCATGAAGACAACACTGAGAAAAGTGCTTTTAACTCATTGTGCTCTGTGTTCACGTCACTTGTGCCACACTGACAGGGAAAGTAGACAGTCACTCACAGAAGGATTGGCAAAGATAGTGATGACAGTTCTTGTTTTGAGCAATAACCTCCTCTATGGAATGAGAGGAGGTTTTAAAGGCATATGGCCATCCCTACTCCTGTCCTGCTTTCAGCTGTGACCTCCATGAGATTCCAGAGACCAGTCAAGATTAAACATTAAGTAGATTTTTATGGAGGCCATAAATCATTCAAATAGGTGGTGTAATATCTCAAGCTCAACCTCAGGAAGTCAACCATGATAACTATTGGCATAAGTTAAAGGTCCTCTAGGACCCTTCAAATTGAAATAATATTCGCCAGACCCTCTCAGTTTAGCCTTTTACCTATACCATAGTAACACATTCTAGAACAAAACAGTGGAGTCAGTTTGGGGTTAGGGTTTATTAGCAGCTGTGGAGAACTTGCCTTCATGTTCTACCTGCATTCCCAGTTCAGAGCTCCAGGGCCTCTTCCAGTGAATTGCAAGCCTTTAGATCATGGGGCAATCAGCAATTTAAACATCCTTGCATGGAAATGAGCACCACTGACCCCCACCTACCAAGAATATTGCTTAGATCTATAGAAGCTCACCTCAACAAACCACCAAGAGTACATTAAATCCTAAGAGCCCCAGCTCAGACTCAGACTATACCCTAATCATGAAAGGACTGTAAAATGTTGTAAGAGGGAATGTGAGATGACACCGAATGGCACTATCTATAGGTACAGAAATGCATCCTATTAGTGAGCTATAAAAGCACTCTCCTGAGCTTCAAAGAAAGGAAATTTAATGCTAGGCAAGTTTGAAATATTTCCTAATTTCAGACCTTGGTTCTTTACTCTGGGTACCCAGACAGCCCACACTTTCCCATATAATATTTGTGAAAGTGCTCTGCAAATGTGATGTGCTATTTAAAATTTTTGAGTTGTTATCATTTTATTTATTACCATACCTTTGGCCAGGAGCACAGCAGTGTGATACTTGAGTTGGATTCCACCAAGAAAAAGAGAGCAATCTTCTCTGATTGACTCAAAAAATCCTCTGAAAGAGGTTAATGGTGGAAGTGAAAAAGCATCATTCTACAATCGTGGGGACATTCTTGGCATATCACATAATTGAACCCTGGGGAGTAAAACAGGCATAACTCAGATCCCCTTACCTGCTTCTAAGGAATTTGGTGCCGACAAATGTGGCTTATTAGACTGAACAAACCAACTAAGAGTTGTTCCGATATTAAATTATTACTTGATCCATCAGCATAGACTATGCTCTTTAGCCAGATTAAAAAAATGTATATAGCAGCAAGCTTCTGTTTTGACACAAGGTAACTGTGGCATACAGAGAGCATAAAGGGAATTAGGAATTAACCTTTTCAAATCTGAAAATTAGCCAAGATGAAGTTACCTCAATGACACATAAGAGGCCTTTGAAATTCTTCCCACTTTCCATGTAAGGTAATTCATCAGAGCCCGACTAATCAGAACATTTGAGAAAACAGAATCGCCTCACAGCCTTTACTCTTGTTGAATAAAAAGACAAATAATAGGAATATTGACTAGTTATGTTAGTTTCCTTTCATAATGGTTCTAATAAGAAAATCTAAATTTCAGGATAAAAAATGAGTTAATGACACAATAAATTTTCCAGACTCTGCTCTTGATTCGACAGAATCACTACCCCTCCACGCAGCCCATTTAGCAGCTGGGCACTTAGTAATGCTGTCAAATGCTGAAATACAATCTATCTCCTTGAGAACTTCTCTTTGGCACCGTAATTATGTCATCTCTCCGGTGTTATAAACCCTACTCAGGCTTTGGTGCCCATTTGTCTACTGACATTGCTCATTTCAAGATCACCAGTGACCACCACATAGCAAAACACAATGGGCTATTGTATTAGTGTCCTAGAGTTCAAACAACAAAGTACCACAAACTTGGTGGCTTAAACAGCAGAAATTTATTTTCTCAAAATTCTAGAGATTAGAAGTCTGAGATCATGGCATTGGCAGTGTTGGTTTCTTCTGAGGCTTCTCTCCTTGGCTTGTAGAGGGCTGCCTTCCTGTGTCTTCTTGTGATATTTCCCTTTGTACTTGTTTGTGCGCATATTTCCTCCTTGCATAAGGACATTAGTCAGATTGAATGAGGACGTAGCTTGATTACCTCATTTTAACTTAATCGCCTCTTTAAAGACCCTACCTCTAAATATAATCACATTTTGAGGTACTGAAGTTTAGGTCTCAATTGCTAAATCCTCCATCTTTGCAATCTCTAAAACCTTAGAGTGCTCCAGGGCACTTTAATCAATTCTGTCTATATTTACTTCATAGGTGATCTCAGTTGGTCCCAGAAATTAAAAACTGCGTATGAGAATGGCTGTCACATGTATACATGTAGTACCCTCTATCTGTGCTTTAAGTTCCATGGTTTCAGTTAATCACTGTATAGCACAATAAGATATTTTGAGAGAGAGAGAGCACATGCATATAATCTTTATTACAGTATATTGTTATAATTGTTCTATTTTATTATTAGTTATTGCTGTTAATCTTTTACTGTGCCTAATTTATAAATTAAATTTTATTATAGGTATGCATGCATAGGAAAAAAACATATATACAGGGTTTGGTACTGTCTGTGGTTTTGGGCATCCACTGGGAGTCTTGGAATGTATCCCCTATAGTTAGTGGGGGACACCATTAACTCCAAAGCAAGACTTTTTCCCTGGTGCTGATGTATCTAATGTGTATGTCTAACTGCCTACTTAACTAATTACAAATCAAATTTCTGATCTAATTCCCACCTCAAACCTGCTACTTATGCTTCTTTCCCATCACAGTAAGTGACATTTCTACTTACCAGTAACTTAGGCCAACATTTTGGAGCCGTCCTCAATTTAATTATTTCTGTTATGTCTCACATCAATTCCAACACAGCTTTACTTTCATAGTATATCCAGAATGCATTTGCTTTCTACCTCCTCTACCATTACTCCTTATGCAAACATTTCTGACCTGGAAAATAGCTCTAGCACCCAAGTCATCTCCTTGCTTTGACTATAAGCCTCTGTTACAGTTTATTCTCCACACAACAATTACAGTGATTCTTTACAAACCCATTGGATAATATGACTTCTCTTTTTAAACATTCCTATGACTTCCTGTCATACAGATAAAAACCTAAAGTCTTAAACATGGTTTATAGTTCCCTGTTTGCTCTGACTGTTTCTTACTATTCTCACCCTTGTTTTTTCTAATCTGTCTTCACTGTGCTGGGCCTCTGAGCTGTTTCTTAAACATACCAATGGTACTGCCATCTCAGGCCTTTGCATTTGCATTGCACTGCTTCTCCCCTGGTCTGAAAAGTCTTTATCCTGGACACCTACCTGGCTCCCTTTCTCACTTTATTCCAGTCGCTGACCAAATATCATCTCAACAAGTAGGACTTTCATTACCTCACATTTAAAGTAGGCTGTCTCTGCCTCCCTTTCTCCATATTCTTCCTATTTATTTATTTATATTTCCATAGCTTTAGGAGTACACATGGTTTTTAGTTATATGGATGACGAAGTCTGAAATTTTAATGCCCTGTCACCTGAATAGGTACATAGTACCAAATATGTAGTTTTTTATCCCTCATCCTCCTCCTACCCTCCTCTCTTCTAAATTTCTAATGTCCATTAGACCACTCTGTATGCCTTTGTGTACCCATTACTTAGCTTCCACTTATAAGTAAGATCCTATGGAATTTGGTTTTTCATTCTTGAGTTACTTCACTTAGAATAATGGCCTCTGGTTCCATACAAATTACTATAAAGACATTATTTCATTTCTTTTTATGGCTGAGTAGTATTCCCTGGTGCATATATGTGTGTGTGTGTGTATGTATATGTATGTATATATGTATACATATATTGATGGGCAGTTAGGTTGGTTCCATGTCTTTGCAACTGTGAATTGTTCTGCAATAAACATACACATGCAGGTAGGTGTCTTTTTGATATTATGACTTCTTTTCCTTTGGGTGTACACCAAGTAGCAGAATTGCTGGATCAAATGATAGATATGCTTTTAGTTCTTTGAGAAATTTCCATTCTGTTTTTCATAGAGTTTTTAGTAATTTACGTTTCTACCAGTAATGCATAAAAGCATCCTTTTTTTTTTTTTTTTTTTTTTTTTTTTTACCACATCCACACCAATGTTTTCTTTTCTCTTCTTTTCTTTGTTGCCTTTTTATTAATGGCTATTCTGGCTGGGATAAGGTGTTACCACATTCTGGTTTTAATTTGCATTTCCCTGATGATTGGTGGCATAGAACATTTTTTTCCCATGTTTATCGGCCATTTGCATATCTTCTTTTGAGAAATGTCTATTCATGTCATTTGCTCACTTTTTAATGGGATTGTTGTTTTTTCTTGCTGATTTGTTTGAGTTCCTCATAGATTCTGAATATTAGTCCTTTGTCAGGTGCATAGTTTTCAAATATTTCCTCCCTTTCTGTGGGTTGTCTGTGTACTCTGATGATTCTTTCTTTTGCTGTACAGAAGCTTTTTAGTTCACTTAGGTCCTATTGTTTTTTTGTTGTTGTTGTTTTGTTTTGTTTTATTGTATTTGCTTTTGTGGACTTAGCCATAAATTCTTTGCCTAAGTAAATGTCCAGGAGAGTTTTTTCTAGGTTTTATTTTACAGAATTTTTATAGTTTCAGGTCTTAGATTTAAGTCTCTAATCCATGTGGAGTTTTGTGTGTGGTGACAGACAGAGATCCAGTTTCATTCTTCTACAAATTTTATATTTTTATATGCTTTGTCAAAGATAAGTTGATTGTAAGTATTTGGCTTTATTTCTGGGTTCTCAATTCTGTTACATTGGCTTATGTGTCTACTTTTATGCCACTACCATGCTATTTTGGTTGCTATAGGCTTGTAGTATTATTTGAAGCCAACCAATGTGATGCCTCCAGATTTGTTTTTTGTTTGTTCATTTGTTTTGTTTTGTTTTTGTTTTTGAGACAGAGTCTCACTCTGTTCCCCGGGCTGGAGTGCAGTGGCACAATCTTGGCTTACTGCAGTCTCCACCTTCTGGTTTCAAGTGATTCTCCAGGCTCAGCCTCCCGATTATCTGGTATTACAGGCACCCACCAGCTGGCTAAATTTGGTAATTTTAGTAGAGATGGGGTTTCACCATGTTGGCCGGGCTGATCTCAAACTCCTGACCTCAGGTGATCTGCCTGCCTCTGCCTCTCAAAGTGCTGGGATTACAGGCATGAACCAGTGCGCCTGGCCCAGATTTGTTCTTTTAGATTAGGATTGTTTTGACTATTCAGGCTTTTTTTTTTTTTTTCTGTGACAAATGAGAGTCAGGATTTTTTTATTTTCTAACTCAGTGAAAAATGATGTTGATATTTTGATAGGAATTGCATCGACATCTGTAGATTGCTTTGCACAGCATGGTCATTTTCATATTGATTCTTCAAATCATGATTATGGAATGTGCTGCTATTTGTGTCATCTATGTTTTCTTTCAGAAGTGTTTTGTAGTTCCTGTAGAGATCTTTCACCTTCTTGGTTAAAAAATATATTCCTAGTTTTTTTTTTTTTTTTTTTTTTTTTTTTCTCCAGCTATTGCAAAAGGATTTGAATTCTCGATTTGATCTCAGCTTGGTTGGTGTTGGTGTATAGTGCTGCTACTGATTTGTGTACATTGGTTTTGTAACATGAGACTTTACTGAATTCATTTATCAAATGTAGGATTCCTTTGGAGGAGTCTTTAGGGTTTTCTAGGCATACCATCATATTGCCAAACAGATCGTTTAACCTCCTCTTTCTCAATCTGTATGCTCTTTATTTCTTTCTCTTGCCTGATTGCTCTGGCTAGAACTTCAGTAATATGTAGAATAGAAATGGTGAAAGTGGGCATCCTTGTCTTGTTCCAGTTCTTAGGGGGAATGTTTTCAGCTTTTTCCCATTCTATATTATGTTAGCTGTGGGTTTGTTATGGCTTTTATTATTTTAAAGTATGTTCCTTCTATGCCTAGTTTGTTGAGAATTTTTATCATAAAGCAAAGAAGAAATTTATCAAATGCTTTTTCTGCATCTATTGAGATGATCCTATGGCTTTTGTTTTTAATTCTTTTATGTGATGAATCACATTTATTGACTCATGTCTGTTGAATCATCCCTGCATCCCTGGGATTAAACCCACTTGATAAGGGTAATTTTTTTATATGCTATTGGATTCAGTTTGCTAGTATTTTGTTGAGAATTTTTGCACCTATTTTCATCAGGAATATTGGTCTGCAGTTTTCTTTTTCTGTTATGTCCTTGACTGGCTTTGGTATCAGGGTGACAGTGGATCACAGAATAAGTTAGGGAGGAGTCCCTCTTTCTCAATCTTTTGGAATAATTTGAGTAGAATTGATATCAATTCTTCTTTGAACATCTGGTTGAATTCAGTGGTGAATATGTCTTACTCTGTAGTTGTTGGCAAATTTTTGGGGGGCTTTTCTATAGTTGTTGGCAAATATTTTATTTCTGATTCAATCTCACTCCTTGTTATTCGTTTGTTCAGATTTTCCATGTATTTCTAATTCAAGTTAGGAAAATTACATGTTTCCAGAAATGTATCCATTTCTTTTAGATTTTCTACTTTGTGTGCATAGAGGTGTTGTTCATAGTTAGTCTCAAGTGATCTTTTGTATTCCTGGGGTGTTTGTCGTAATGTTTTCATTTTCAATTATTAGTAAGCTTATTTGAATCTTCTACCTCCTTTTTTGGTTAATCTAGCTAATGGTCTATCGATTTTTTTAACTTTTCAAATAACCAACATTTCATTTTACAGATCCTTTGTATTTTTTTGGTTTCAATTTTATTTAGATCTGCTCTGATCTTTGTTTTTCTTCTTCCTCTGCTAGTTTTGGTTTGCTTTGTTCGTGTTTCTGTAATTCCTTGAAGTGTGATGTTAAATTGTCAATTTGTGATCTTTCAGACATTTATTTATTTATTTATTTATTTATTTATTTATTTATTTATTTTGAGACAGGGTGCCACTTTGTCTCCCAGGCTGCAGTGCAGTGGAATAATCATGACTCACTGCATCCCCAACCTCCTGGGGTCAAGCAATTCTCCCATCTCAGCCTCCCAACTAGCTAGGGCTACATGCATGCATGAACATGCCCAGTTAATTTTTGTACTTTTCATAGAGACAGGTTTTCACCATGTTGCCCAGGCTAATCTCAAACTCTTGAACTCAAGCAATCTACCCACCTTGGACTTCCAAAATGCTAAGATTACAGGCATGAACCACCACACCCAGCCAAGAATTTTTGATGTAGGTATTTAGCACTATAAATTTTCCTTGTAGCATTGTTTTTGTTGTATCCAAGAGGTTTTGCTAACTTGTGTCACTTTTATCATTCATTTCAAATATTTTCAATATTTCTATTTGATTTGATTGTTAATCCCAAAATCATTTAGAAAGAGATTGCTTAATTTCCATTGTTTGTACGGTTTTGAAGGTTCTTTTTGGAGTTGATTTCTTGTTTTATTCTACCACAGTGTAAGAAGATATTTGATGTGGTTTCAATTTATTTTATTTAAGATCTGGAATACATGCGCAGGGTGTGTTGGCTTGTTACATTGGTAAATGTGATCTATGGTGGTTTGCTGCTCCTATAAACCTATCACTTAGGTGTTAAGCCACACATGCATTAACCATTTATCCTAATGCTCTCCCTACCCCTGGCAGGCCCCAGTGTGTGTTTTTCCCCTCCCTGTGTCCATGTGTTCTCATTGCTCAGCTCCCACTTATGAGTGAGAACATGCAGAGTTTGGTTTTCTGTTTCTGTGTTAGTTTGCTGAGGATAATGGGTTCCAGTTTGATCCATGTCCTGGAAAAAGACATGATCTTGTTCCTTTTTATGGCTGCATAGTATTCCATGGTGTATAACCACCATATTTTTATTTATTTATTTATTTTTATTTTTATTATAATTATTTTTTATTATTATACTTTAAGTTCTAGGGTACATGTGCATAACGTGCAGGTTTGTTATATATGTATACTTGTGCCATGTTGGTGTGCTACACCCATCAACTCGTCAGCACCCATCAATTCGTCATTTATATCAGGTATAACTCCCAATGCAATCCCTCCCCCCTCCCCCCTCCCCATGATAGGCCCCGGTGTGTGGTGTTCCCCTTCCCAAGTCCAGGTGATCTCATTGTTCAGTTCCCACCTATGAGTGAGAACACGCAGTGTTTGGTATTCTCTTCTTGTGATAGTTTGCTAAGAATGATGGTTTCCAGCTGCATCCATGTCCCTACAAAGGATGCAAACTCGTCCTTTTTTATGGCTGCATAGTATTCCATGGTATATATGTGCCACATTTTCTTAATCCAGTCTGTCACAGATGGACATTTGGGTTGATTCCAAGTCTTTGCTATTGTGAATAGTGCCGCAATAAACATACGTGTGCATGTGTCTTTATAGCAGCATGATTTATAATCCTTTGGGTATATACCCAGTAGTGGAATGGCTGGGTCATATGGTACATCTAGTTCTAGATCCTTGAGGAATTGCCATACTGTTTTCCATAATGGTTGAACTAGTTTACAATCCCACCAACAGTGTAATAGTGTTCCTATTTCTCCACATCCTCTCCAGCACCTGTTGTTTCCTGACTTTTTAATGATTGCCATTCTAACTGGTGTGAGAAGGTATCTCATTGTGGTTTTGATTTGCAGTTCTCTGATGGCAAGTGATGATGAGCATTTTTTCATGTGTCTGTTGGCTGTATGAATGTCTTCTTTTGAGAAATGTCCGTTCATATCCTTTACCCACTTTTTGATGGGGTTGTTTGTTTTTTTCTTGTAAATTTGTTTGAGTTCTTTGTAGGTTCTGGATATCAGCCCTTTGTCAGATGAGTAGATTGCAAAAATTTTCTCCCATTCTGTAGGTTGCCTGTTCACTCTGATGGTAGTTTCTTTTGCTGTGCAGAAGCTCTTTAGTTTAATGAGATCCCATTTGTCAATTTTGGCTTTTGTTGCCATTGCTTTTGGTGTTTTAGACATGAAGTCCTTGCCCATGCCTATGTCCTGAATGGTACTACCTAGATTTTCTTCTAGGTTTTTTATGGTATTAGGTCTAACATTTAAGTCTCTAATCCATCTTGAATTAATTTTCGTATAAGGAGTAAGGAAAGGATCCAGTTTCAGCTTTCTACTTATGGCTAACCAATTTTCCCAGCACCATTTATTAAATAGGGAATCCTTTCCCCATTTCTTGTTTCTCTCAGGTTTGTCAAAGATCAGATGGCTGTAGATGTGTGGTATTATTTCTGAGGACTCTGTTCTGTTCCATTGGTCTATAGCTCTGTTTTGGTACCAATACCATGCTGTTTTGGTTACTGTAGCCTTGTAGTATAGTTTGAAGTCAGGTAGCGTGACGCCTGCAGCTTTGTCCTTTTGACTTAGGATTGTCTTGGCAATGCGGGCTCTTTTTTGGTTCCATATGAACTTTAAAGCCGTTTTTTCCAATTCTGTGAAGAAACTCATTGGTAGCTTAATGGGGATGGCATTGAATCTATAAATAACCTTGGGCAGTATGGCCATTTTCACGATATTGACTCTTCCTATCCATGAGCATGGTATGTTCTTCCATTTGTTAGTGTCTTCTTTTATTTCACTGAGCAGTGGTTTGTAGTTCTCCTTGAAGAGGTCCTTTACATCCCTTGTAAGTTGGATTCCTAGGTATTTTATTCTCTTTGAAGCAATTGTGAATGGAAGTTCATTCATGATTTGGCTCTCTGTTTGTCTGTTACTGGTGTATAAGAATGCTTGTGATTTTTGCACATTAATTTTGTATCCTGAGACTTTGCTGAAGTTGCTTATCAGTTTAAGGAGATTTTGGGCTGAGACAATGGGGTTTTCTAAATATACAATCATGTCATCGGCAAACAGGGACAATTTGACTTCTTCTTTTCCTAACTGAATACCCTTGATTTCTTTCTCTTGCCTGATTGCCCTAGCCAGAACCTCCAACACTATGTTGAATAGGAGTGGTGAGAGAGGGCATCCCTGTCTTGTGCCAGTTTTCAAAGGGAATTTTTCCAGTTTTTGCCCATCCAGTATGATATTGGCTGTGGGTTTGTCATAAATAGCTCTTATTATTTGGAGGTACGTTTCATCAATACCGAATTTATTGAGCGTTTTTAGCATGAAGGGCTGTTGAATTTTGTCAAAAGCCTTTTCTGCATCTATTGAGATAATCATGTGGTTCTTGTCTTTGGTTCTGTTTATATGCTGGATTACGTTTATTGATTTGCGAATGTTGAACCAGCCTTGCATCCCAGGGATGAAGCCCACTTGATCATGGTGGATAAGCTTTTTGATGTGCTGCTGAATCCGGTTTGCCAGTATTTTATTGAGGATTTTTGCATCGATGTTCATCAGGGATATTGGTCTAAAATTCTCTTTTTTTGTTGTGTCTCTGCCAGGCTTTGGTATCAGGATGATGTTGGCCTCATAAAATGAGTTAGGGAGGATTCCCTCTTTTTCTATTGATTGGAATAGTTTCAGAAGGAATGGTACCAGCTCCTCCTTGTACCTCTGGTAGAATTCAGCTGTGAATCCATCTGGTCCTGGACTTTTTTTGGTGGGTAGGCTATTAATTGTTGCCTCAATTTCAGAGCCTGCTATTGGTCTATTTAGGGATTCAACTTCTTCCTGGTTTAGTCTTGGAAGAGTGTAAGTGTCCAGGAAATTATCCATTTCTTCTAGATTTTCTAGTTGATTTGCGTAGAGATGTTTATAGTATTCTCTGATGGTAGTTTGTATTTCTGTGGGGTCGGTGGTGATATCCCCTTTATCATTTTTTATTGCATCTATTTGATTCTTCTCTCTTTTCTTCTTTATTAGTCTTGCTAGCGGTCTGTCAATTTTGTTGATCTTTTCAAAAAACCAACTCCTGGATTCATTGATTTTTTGGAGGGTTTTTTGTGTCTCTATCTCCTTCAGTTCTGCTCTGATCTTAGTTATTTCTTGCCTTTTGCTAGCTTTTGAATGTGTTTGCTCTTGCCTCTCTAGTTCTTTTAATTGTGATGTTAGAGTGTCAACTTTAGATCTTTCCAGCTTTCTCTTGTGGGCATTTAGTGCTATAAATTTCCCTCTGCACACTGCTTTAAATGTGTCCCAGAGATTCTGGTATGTTGTATCTTTGTTCTCATTGGTTTCAAAGAACATCTTTATTTCTGCCTTCATTTCGTTATGTACCCAGTAGGCATTCAGGAGCAGGTTGTTCAGTTTCCATGTAGTTGAGAGGTTTTGATTGAGTTTCTTAGTCCTGAGTTCTAGTTTGATTGCACTGTGGTCTGAGAGACAGTTTGTTATAATTTCTGTTCTTGTACATTTACTGAGGAGTGCTTTACTTCCAATTATGTGGTCAATTTTGGAATAAGTGTGATGTGGTGCTGAGAAGAATGTATATTCTGTTGATTTGGTACACCATATTTTTAAATCCAGTCTATTATTGATGGGCATTTGAGTTGACTCCATGTATTTGCTACTGTGAATTGTGCTGCATTGAACATATATATATATATGTATGTGTCTTTATGGTGGAATTATTTTATATTCCTTTGGGTATATACCCAGTAATGGGATTCATGGGTCAAATGGTATTTCTGGTTCTGGGTCTCTGAGGAATCACCATTGTTTTCCACAATGCTTGAACTCATTTACATTCCCACCCCAACAGTGTAAAAGTGTTCTTATTTCTCCACAGCTTCACCAGCATCTGTTGTTTCTTGACCTTTTAATAATCACCATTCTGACTAGTGTGAAATGGTATCTCATTATGGTTTGATTTGTATTTCTCTAATGATCAGTTACATCGAACTTCTTCTTACATGTTTGTTGGCCATATAATGTCTTCTTTAGAGAAGTGTCTGTTCATGTTATTTGCCCACTTTTTAATAGGGTTGTATGTTTTCTTTCTGGTAAATTTGTTTAAGTTCCTCGTAGGTTCTGGATATTAGAACTTTGTCAGACAAATAGATTGCAAAAGTTTTCTTCCATTCTATAGGTTGTCTGTTTGCTCTGATGATACTTTCTTTTGCTTTGCAGAAGCTCTTTAGTTTAATTATATCCTATTTGTCAATTATTGCTTTTGCTGCAATTGCTTTTGACATTTTCATGATGAAATACTTGCCCATGCCTGTGTCCTGAATGGTATTGCCTAGATTTTCTTCTAGGGTTTTTATAGTTTTGGGTTTTACACTTAAGATTTTAATCCATTTTGAGTTATTTTTGTTTAAGGTGTAAGGAAGGGTTTCAGTTTCAATTTTCTGCATATGACTAGCCAGTTCTCCCAGCACCATTTATTAAATAGGGAATTCTTTCCCCATTGCTTGCTTTGGAGAGGTTTATCAAAGATAGATGGTTGTAGATGTGCAATATTATTTCTGAGTTCTCTATTTTCTTCCATTGGTCTATGTGTCTGTTTTGGTACCAGTACCATGTTGTTTTGGTTACTGTAGCCTTGTAGTACAGTTTGAAGTCAGGTAGCGTGATGCCTCCAGTTTTGTTCTTTTTGCTTAGGACTGTCTTGGCTATACAGGCTTTTCTTTGTTTCCGTATGAATTTTAAAGTTGTCTTTTTTAATTCTGTGAAGAATGTCAATGCTAGTTTAATGGGAATAGCATTGAATCTATAAATTACTTTGGGCAGTATGGCCATTTTCACTATACTGATTCTTCCTATCCATGAACGTGGAATGTTTTTTCCATTTTTTTATTTATTTCTGATTTCCCTGAGCAATTGTTTGTAGTTCTCTTGAAGAGGTCCTTCACTTCCCTTGATAGCTGTATTCTTAGGTATTTTATTCTTGTTGTGGCAGTTGTGAATGGGAGTTCATTCATGATTTGTCCTTCTGCTTGTCTATTGTTGGTGTATAGGAATGCTTGTGATTTTTGCACATTGATTTTGTGTTCTGAGACATTGCTGAAGTTGTTTATCAGCTCAAAAAGCTGTGGGGCTGACATGATGAGGTTTTCTAGACACAGGATCATGTTATCAGCAAACAGAGGCAGTTTGAGATCCTCTCTTCCTTTTGGAATACACTATACGTTTTTCTCTTGACTGATAGTGCTGGCCAGAACTTCCAGTACTATGTTGAATAGGAGTGGTGAGAGGGCATCCTTGTCTTGTGCCACTTTTCAAGGGGAATGCTTCCATCTTTTGCCCATTCAGTATGATATTGGCTATGGGCTTGTCATAAATAGTTCTTATTATTTTGAGGTAAGTTCCATCAATATCTACCTAGTTTATTGGGAGTTTTTAACATGAGGGAATGTCGAATTTTGTCTAAGGCCTTTTCTGCATCTTGAGATCATCATGTGGTTTTTGTCTTTAGTTCTGTTTATGTGATGAATTATGTTTATTGATTTGCATATGCTGAACCAGCCTCGCATCTTGGGGATGAAGCTCACTCAATCATGGATAAGCTTTTTGATGTGCTGCTGGATTCAGTTTGTCAGTATTTTATTGAGGATTTTCACATCAATGTTCATCAGGGATATTGCCAGAAGTTTTATTTATTTGTTGTATCTTTGCCAGGTTTTGGTATCAGGATGATGCTGTCCTCATAAAATGAGTTAAGGAGGAGTCCCTCCTTTTTAATTGTTTGGAATAGGAAAATAAAAATGATACCAGCTTCTCCTTGCACCCCTGGTAGAATTCAGCAGTAAATCCAGCATTTTTTTTTTTTTTTTTTTTTTTTTTGGTTGGTAGGCAATTTATTATGGCTTCAATTTCAGAACTTGTTATTAGTCTATTAAGGGATTCAACTTCTTTCTGATTCAGTTTTGGGAGGGTGTATGTTTCCAGGAATTTATCAATTTCTTCTAGATTTTCTAGTTAATTTGCATAGAGGTATTTATAGTGTTCTCTGATGGTTGCTTTTCTGTTGGCTCAGTGGTGGTATCCTCTTTTTCATTTTTTTATTGTGTCTATTTGATACTTGAGTTGCTGGCACAGGATTCACTCACTGTTTTCATTCTACCTCTTGTGCAAGCCTGAACCTGGAGGGCACTCATCCTGTGGGAATGCAGTTACCATGAAGTGTTCCAGAAAAGCTGTTTACAGGTCCACCCATGCTAAGTTCCCATAGGAGAAGCCTCATTTTTGTCTGCAGTGATGGCTGATGGGAAGAAGTCCCTTTCTTGAATACCTTTCACAAGCACAAGGGCTACCTGACTGTTGGGGTAGAGCTGTCGACTTTCTCTACTGAGCCTAGCACTGAACCTGTGTCTCTGCTGAAAGAAACTTCCCACAAACAGAAAGTTCTGAGACTCAAAACCTGCCATATGAATTCTTTCATCTCTCAGGGTGCTCCCTTGATGTGGTACATTCCTTCATGCCCTAGGAGTAGGAGCTCCCTGAAGGCCAGACGACTGTGAATCTTGCTGCTCCTCTGGGTCTAGCCATCCAGTGGGACTGCCAACACTCAAGGGTGGTGCTAGGGAATATATCTGCAAGGGATTTGGCGATGTGACCTGTCCTCATGTCTCTCAGCAGTAGGCACAAGCACCAGCTCTGATGGGGATGGTGCAGGAGTGGTGACACAGACTCTGAAATTTCCTTGGTTATAAATAACCTTAGTGTGTTGGCCTTCTCAAATGCCAGTTGCAGTAGTACTGAACTGATCACATGGACAGACTCAAAACCTCCTGGTTAGCCAGGGTGATGCCGGCAATGGTAACAGCTGAAATCATGAAAAAGTTTTTTCCTTCTTGGATGCTGTGTTATTCTGCCTACAGATGCTGTAATGGGCTGTGTCAGTTGGCTTCCAGTCAGAAAGTGGCACTTGCAAAAGAGCATCAGCTGCATTGGTAATGGTGAGATTTGTGCTTGCCTTATGTTTCCCAGGGAAGGTACTCTGGTCTCTCAGGCAATGGGCTAGGCCATGGAGCTCCCAAAAGTTTCTGTCCTTTGTGTTAAGCTATCAGTGTGGATGGATAGGCAAAGCCAGATGGAGGCTGGGCCAGACACATCTGTGCTCTGGTCTCTATGTTTGGGTGCAAGGAGGGGCCGCAATGGGAATCAGAGGGAAGTTCTCTGGCCACTGTAGTAATGTTCCAGGAGGAGCACAGCTTCCTTTGCTGTACAGAAAAATCTGCATGGAGAATGGGGAGTAGCAGGCAACAGTAAGTGCCATGCAGCTACCATGCACTTGGGAGGGCAGATCTCAGACCCATAGTGTTCCACTAGCAGTAGCTAGCTAGGTTCCAGGCAGTTGCACTCATAGTTCAAAACTGCCCCAGACTATAAGCCTTTCTCACCAGGACAGAAACCACAGTTGCAGGCCATGTTCCTCTCTGTGTGCCCACATAGCAAGGGCACCTAGCTTCTGTGCCTGTATGTATACTTTCCCTTTGTCCTTCATTTCTGGCCAGAGGAGTTCATCCCCACTGAAGACTATATTGCATATCACAGTTAGGAGCTTCTCTCAACCTGTGTCCACTGCCTGAATTAGGTGGCCAACTTCCACAAGGTTCCCTGTGAGGTAGAATCAGGAATGGCTTCCCTTCATCCTCACTCAATTCTGAGAGTGTATGCAATGTACATTCTGATGCCACTCCTCATATACTCCCCCCACTCACTAAGTCAGCTCTAGTGCTGGGTAGGGTTAAGGCCTTCCCCCATGGTCTGGATTGCCAGTTTCCTCAGTAGGAATATATATCCCAGAGTCAGTCTCTCCTCTTCTGACACTCTGGAGACTCACAGTTTTCCTCCTGGCTCACAGTGTAGGCTGCAGTCTACTGATTCTTTCAAAGGCTCTGTGATTTCAGTTTTCCTGCGACATTCTTGTATTGCTTCTTGAATAAAAGTTCACAGCGAGAGTCTCTAAACAGTATTTTGTCTTTCCAAGTGGAAGAGGCATGCTAACAATGCTTCCAATCCACCATCTTGGCAAAATATTCTTCCCTGTTTTCCTTTATAGTTTTTTATCACTTATATTTATTTGTTTATTTCCTATTTCTCACTCCTAGAATGTCAGCTGTCAATACAATGGGAGGGGTTCTTTTATCCTCTTTACAGTTCTTTTATCCCCTTCACAGGTCAAAAAGTGTGACAGGAGTATGGCTTACTTCTTTGGTGCCCTGCTGCTCAAACCCCTAGGGGAGCATGGAGATGGGCAGGCTGTGGGGAGAGTTTTTGGCTCTGACCCCATGGCAGCTTCTAGGGTTGAGTGTTTTCAGCCCCTGAAGTCCCAATGGGTGTGTGTTACAGCGTGCTCTTTCAGTTTTGTCATCTGCAGGCAACTTGTGCTAATCAGCTCAATTAGACCTGCCTTATCACCAGGGCAGAGGGCTTTCTGTATCCCGAGTTCTTGCCCTAATGTACCAGAAAAATTGGATCACAGGTGGGCTTGGAGGATAGGTGCTAAATTTTATTGAGTGGCAGAAGTTGCTCTCAGTGAGTTGGATGGGGAGCCAGAAGGGCGGTGATGTGGGAAGATGGTCTTCTCCTGGAGTCAGGCCGCCCAGTGGTCAGGCTCTCCTCAACCATCCCGACCAAATTCCACATCGATGGCCTGCTGGCACCTGCTGCTGTCTGTTGATGTGCTCTTTTGCTCCTCTGCTCCTCTCGATGTCCAGTTGTTTGTGTGTGTGTGCCCACTAAGTCCTCTCGGGTTCATACGGCCACAGGATGGGGCCGTGGCCAGCCAGAGTGGTCTTGGAAAATGCAATATTTGGGCATGAATACAGGAGTTCCTGTTCTCACTTAGGTCTGTGGGCACAAGCCTGAGGGTGGAGACCTAGCCAAGGACCCTGCCCTTCCCTACCCAGCACTTTCTTGACCCCTCTCTCTTATCATTTCCCGTCTCTGAAGAGGTACATCTAACTGCCGTTAGAATATGGATGATGACGGGTCTTAGCTACTTTCTGCTGACACGGGGGGGTTGTTTTGGGGAAAATGACAGTCAGATTCCTCCCAGAAGTCTATCTAAGGGTTCCTGGCAAAGGTTGGGGACATTGTCCGAGGCTCTGGTTGCCTGCCTGTTTGGAGTTCGATGGCCTCTGAGTGAGAGAGAAAAAAACAAGTTTTATAAGTTAAGTATGTATAGATTAAACATGTGTATTATACGAGGAAAGAATTTAGTGCCAAAGATCACAGAGATTAATAAGTGAAATATACTAAAAACAACATTTTGCCTTGAGCTGTTTCACCCTGATGAAAGAAATTAAACCTTGTATGGGAGTGGTTAAAGTGTCCAAGAGAGATAACTGTTCTTGCCATATCTTTAGCAGTTAACTGATGTACCCCGGGAATTCTGGGGTTTGTGGGTCATTAACACTTCTGTCTCTTTCTTGTGCCTCTCCTTCTCCATTTTAAAAGACTGAGGTGACCACTTTCAGGAGGTCTTCTAATGTACTGTCTGGCCTCAGAGCCCGTTTCTGCAACTTCCTTCTGATATCAGGGGCTGCCTGAGTAGTAAGTTTATCCTTTAAGATTAGCTGTCCTTTTACTGACTCAGGAGATAGCTAGATATGCTTTACCAAGGCCTGTCTTAGCCTTTCCAGGAAGGCAGCAGAATTTTCATCAAATCCCTGGTCAATCATGGATAAGTTAGTATAACTGAGAGACTTGGTCCTAGTTTTGTGTAAGCATTACATATACACACCTCAAAGTGTCTCCTCTTCCAGACTTCCATCTTGTCATTGGGATCCCATTTAGGGTCATTCACTGGTACTGCTTCTCTTCCAGTTGGATAATATTTGCCCCCTTCCCTAACACTACATGTGATGCAAAGCTTATCCCCAAATCTCTCTGCTGCTTACAGAACGGCCTGCTTTTAAGTGTCTGTCAGGGTCTGATTCAAAAGTAACATAACATCTCTCCAGGAGAGTTCAAATATTTGGGTGAAATTCTGGAAATCCTCTACATAACTATCAGGGTCATCTGAAAACTTGCAAAGATCCCTCCTAATTTGCCTTAAGTTTTGTAGAGAGAAGGAAACTTGGACCTTACTAGGCCCAAATTCACTGGGCATCTGTTGCATGGGCAAGGGTGAGACCGGGGCTTGTTCAGGGTGAAGATTTCTATAGGGGGCAAGTGAGAGGCTGAGGCTGAATGGAGGGGTCAGGGTAGACCCAGAGAAGCAGGGCTGGAGGGAGCTGGTTCCTCTGCCAGTGGTGCCTCTGGGACTCTTATCTTTAATTCCCTGGACTTGCCCCTTGCAGTCTTCCCTGAGATGGCAAACAGGAGGGCTGGATCAATTCCACACTGTCAGCAAAGGTCTGGATTGCCTTGCAAGATTTAGAAAGCCTGCGCATATGGGATCTAAGGCCATCTATCCTCATGTCTACAGAAAAGTTCCAACTACTGGATGGTATTGAAATGAATGGTTCCTTCCTGAGACCAAGCCAGTTCTTGCTGTAAATCATAATTTGGCCAAACCTTTGTGCAGAGGGTTATGAGGTGTTTTTCCTCCAGATTCTGAGGGTAAAAGCAGTCCCGATAGTTCAAGATAAACTCCTGAGGAGTACAAACTGGGGGTAGTGAACAGAGCTCATTGCTCATTCTGAAAGACAGGGAATAAAAGCATCCCTCACTTCCCTTCCTTCTTTCAGTGAAAACTCAGAGTGTCATGGAGAGAGAACATGAGCGTCCTCCTTTTCCCTGCCATCCTTTTATCCCTGAGTCTTGGCAACCGTGGCAGGTGCTGGCCATAGGTACCAATGCAGTATATATACATGAAGTAGGAAACCCTAGAGAATAGGAATTAACTGCTCTGACCTATGTCTCCATTTCCCCCGCTTTGACAATCTTTGAGTTCCATGGGCCTGCTTATGCCATGGAGCATGACCTCCTTCTGCGCGGTGGGGGTTCAGTCAGCAGGAATTGGTCCTGCTCTTTTTACACTGTGCCTATTGCCTGGCTTCGGATCCCTCAGACCTGATTTTCCTTTCTAGGGACTTAGCCTGAAGCTTGGAATCGAGCTTGGGATTGAAAAAGTAGTTCAGGGCCTGTTTGTATCTGAGTATCTCAGATGAGTCCTGCTGAATTTGCAGCTATCAGCCAGCAGGGGTTGTTCTGTTAACTTTCCTATCAGAATCAGATTGCTGGCAATGGGGAGCCCTCTCACTTAGAAAAGAAAAAAGAGAAAAACAAAGGGGCAAAAGGGTAAGTCCTGGGAGAAGAACCCCTTGCTTAGTGCAAGTGGATCCCTTTAATCTTTGCATCCTTCCCTCTGTTCAGACCAGGTTTAATTCCTTGGCCAGTGCAGAAAAGTTTTGTTAGCACAGTGGGCAAGAAGCACACACCTGTCAGCCTTGTGGGGTCCCGGTAGTAAACTACAGTTTTCTTTCCCATCCCTTGTGGCTGTTTGGCATGGCTTTTGCAAGCTATGGTCATGCCCAGATGCCTGAGCTGGGAGGGGAGAACGTAAAGGAAGGTACCTTGAACCATGTACCTCCAGTTGTCAGGGTGTAGGTGGAGACGGTACTTCTAAGAACAATTGCTCTGATTGCACCTTTGGTGGCTGAGCCAAATGCTCATTTTACTTAGTAACATTGCGCAGCCTATAGCAAAACTCTTAATGTTATAAAGGAAGAGATAAGAGTCATTTGAAACCATGAGAGAGAGAGAAAAGATATGAAGTCTGGGGATTTTGACCAGCCCACTTAGGGTGGTTAAGTCTTTGTAAACGGAAACAGAGTTTTTTTTTTTTGTAACCTGCAGGAAAGAGAGAGAGGTGGCAGGGCTTTGGAAAAGAAGCTGATCCTACAGTTTGGCATTTGCAGTCATTTTCCTGTATCCCAGGTGAGGCCCCACCTGAAATGGGAGGAGTTCCCTTATCCCTCTTGAAGGGCATGCAACAGGAGTATGGCTCACTTCTTTGGTGCCCCACTGTTTAACCCCTTAGGGGGAGTATGCAGATGGGCAGGTTGTGGGGAACGTTTTTGGGTTCCAATCCCACAGCAGCATTTGCAGTTGAGTGTTTACAGCTCCTGAAGCCGCAGTGTGTGTATGTTATTGAAAGACAGGACTAGCTAAATTTTCTAGGCCGACTAAGAATTCCTAAGCCCAGCTGGGGAAGGTGACCGCATCCACCTTTAAACACAGGGCTTGTAACTCAGCTCACACTCAACCAATTAGGTAGTAAAGAGGACTCACTAAAATACAAATTAGGCTAAAAGAAGGAGGTAAAGAAATAGTCAAATCATCTATCATCTGAGAGCACAAGGGGAGGGACAATGACTGGGATATAAACCCCAGGCATTTAAGCCAGGAGTGGCAACCCCCCTTTGGGGGACAGCTGCCTTTGGGTTCCCTTCCATTGTGTGGGAGCTCTATTTTCACTCTATTAAATCTTGTAACTGCACACTCTTCTGGTCCATGTTTGTGACAGCTTGAGCTGAGCTTTTGCTCACCGTCCACTACTGCTGTTCGCCGCTGTCGCAGACCTGCCACTAACTTCCATCCTTCTGGATCCTGCAGGGTGTCCGCTGCACTCCTGATCCAGTGAGGTGCCCATTGCTGCTCCCAATTGGGCTAAAGGCTCACCATTGTTCCTGCAGGGCTAAGTGCCCGGGTTCATCCTAATAGAGCTGAACACTAGTCTCTGGTTTCCACGGTTCTCTTCTGTTACCCATGGCTTGTAATAGAGCTGTAACACTCACCACTGGCCCAAGATTTCATTCCTTGGAATCTGCGAGGCCAAGAACCCCAGGTCAGAGAACAAAAGGCTTGCTGCCATCTTGGGAGCAGCTGCCACCATGTTGGGAGTGGCCCACCACCATCTTGGGAGCTCTAAGAACAAAGACCCACATGTAACATTACAGTGTGCTCTTTCAGTTTTGCCATCTGCAGGCAGCTTGTGCTAATCAGCTCAATTAGACCCTCTGCCTTATTGCAAGGGCAGGGGGCTTTCTGTATCCTGAGTTATTGCCCTAGTGTACCAGAAAAATCGGATCATGCCTGGGCTTGGAGGGTAGGTGCAAGATTTTATTGAGTGGAGGAAGTTGCTCTCAGTGAGGTGGATGGGGAGCCAGAAGGGGGATGGAGTGGGAAGGTAGTCTTCTTCTGGAATTGGGCCGCCCAGTATCCAGACTCTCCTCTGATTGCCCTCAACTGAATTCCGCATTGTTCCACTGTCAACGGCCTGCCGGCATCTGCTGGTGTCTGCTCTTCTGCTCCTCTCAACATCTAGTTACTTGTGTGTGTGCCTGCTAAGTTCTCTCGGGTTTATATGGGCACAGGATGGGGGAATGTGGCAGGCCAGAGTGGTCTTGAGACATACAATATTTGGGCACAAAAAAAGGAGTGCCTGTTCTCACTTAGGTCCATGGGCACAACCCCAAGGGTAGAGCCCTTGCCAGGGACCCCACCCTTCTCTACCCTTCCCATATCATCAAGGTCAGGATATTCATTTATTCTGTATTTATTTATTCATTAATTCATCCATTCAGCAAATATTAGATATTAAACATACTGGAAACAAAATTAAATTTATTACTGAGCACCACTGTATAACAGGTACTGTTCTAAATATTATAGATTCATTAGTGAGTCAAAAACAAACATGAGGGTTCTTTAAGCACTCTTGGAAGACCATCACTCACTTTCATTTATGTTCCCCCCAAAATTCTTACATAGACCCATTAGAGGTAGAAAAAAGGATGTTCACCCCAGGTTATTTGTGTCTGCAGAGAGTTGGAGGAACTGCAGAGGATTACAGAGAAATACAGAGGCTTACAACATGGAGAATGGAGAGGTAAAATACAATGGATGAACATTATGACAAACTATGCAAGTGTTATAAACAGCAGATTGGCACACAGAGTAATGTAGGTGGATCACAAAGGCATAGTGCTGAGTAAAAAGAATTTACTAAATTTAATAAAATTTAATAAAATAACTTCTATGTGAAAATTTTCTTTGAGACGGAGTCTCGCTCTGTTGCCCAGGCTGGAGTGCAGTGGTACAATCTTGGCTCACTGCAACCTCCGCCTCCTGGGTTCAAGCAATTTTCTTGTCTCAGTCTCCCAAGTAGTTGGAATTACTGGTGTGCATCACCATGCCTGGCTGTTTTTTGTATTTGTAGTAGAGACGAGGTTTCGCCATGTTGACCAGGCTGGTCTTGAACTCCTGTGTTCAGGTGATCCTCCTGCTTTGGCCTCCCAAAGTGCTGGGATTGCAGGTGTGAACCACTGCGCCTGACCCTTTTATGTGAATTTAAAATATGTGAGGACAAAACACCAATATTTTCTTGAAAAGAATACTTTTTAAAGGATAGACAAATATATTAGAATGCTGTCTTGGTGGGAAGGACATGAAATGGAGAATGAGAAAAAGGCAATGAAATGAAGCAGTGAGTGTGTAAATGAGCAAGTGAAACCTAAAAGAGCAGTGTTCAGTGGACCAATGATGCTAACATTTTATGTTTAACTTAATCAATGACCCAAGTTTTCTCATATCCAGGGTGAGTAGGGCTTTTTGAGCAGATTTGTGTGTGTTACAATTTTTAGAATCTGTGGCATCTTAGATCATGTCTTCTGAGTGCATCTAATTCTGTCTCCAGTTTTTCTGATATCCAAACATGTTTTCCTGTAACCATGTGTGGAACAATACAAGCATACCTTGGATATATTGAGAGTTTGGTTTTAGAACACTGCAATAAAGTGAATATCACAATGAAGCAATTCAGGTCAATTTTTTGGCTTCCCAGTACATGTAAAAGTTATATTTACACCATATGGTATTCAATTAAGTGTACAATGAGATTATGTATACAAAACAAATGTACATATTTGAATTAAAAATACTTCATTGCTGAAAAAAAAATGCTAACAGTCATCGGAGCCTTCAGTGAGTTGTAACCATTTTACTGGTAGAGGGTCTTGCCTCCACGTTGATGGCTGCTAACTGATTAGGGTGGTGGTAGGTAAAGGCTGGGGTGGCTGTGACAATTTTTTTAAGACAGCAATGAGGTTTGCTGCACTGTTTGACTCTTCCTTTCACTAAAGGTTTCTCTGTAGCACATACTGCTGTTTGACAGTGTTTTAGCCACAGTGCAACTTCTTTCAACATTGGGGTCAATTCTCTCAAATTCCGCTACTGCTTTACCCACTAGTTTATGTAATATTTTAATCCTTTCTTATCGTTTCAACAATGTTCACAGCATCTTCAACATGAGTACATTCCACCTCAAAAAACCACTTTCCTTACTTATGAATAAGAAGCAAATCTATTTGTTCAAGTTTCATCATGAGAGTGCAGCATTTCAGTCATATCTTCAGGCTCTGTTTCTAATTCTAGTTTTTCTTGCTATGTCCGATATATCTGCAGTCAGTTCCTTCACTGTAGTCTTGACCTCCCCAATTCATAAGGGTTGGAATCAATTGGTTGCAAATTCCCCTTAATATTGATTTTTTTCTTTTTTTGAGATGGGGTCTCACTCTGTTGCTCAGGCTGGAGTACAGTTGCATGATCTTGGCTCATTGCAACCTCCACCCCCTGAGCTCAAACGATTTTTCCACCTGAGACTACCAAGTAGCTGGGACTACAGATGTGCATCACCACACTTGGCTAATTCTTTATATTTTTGGTAGAGACAGGGTTTCACTGTTTTGCCCAGGCTGGTCTTGAACTCCTGAGCTCAAGCGATTCACCTGCCTTGGCCTTCTAAAGTGCTGGGATTACAGGCATGAGCCACCATGCCTGGCCTAATGTTGATATTTTGACCTCCACCCATGAATCACAAATATTTTTAATGGCATCTAGAGTGGTGAATTTTTTTTTCAGAAGGTTTTCAATGTACTTTGCCCTGATCCATTAGGTGAATAATTACCTATGACATCTATAGCTTTAAGAAATGTATTTCTGAAATAATAAGACTTAAAAGTCAACATTACTCCTTGATTCATGGACGGCAGAATGGATGTTGTGTTAGCAGGCATGGATATAACATTCATCTCCTTGTACATCTTCATCAGAGGTATTGGGTGACAAGGCATATGTCAGTGAGCGGTCATATTTGGAAAGGAATCCTTTATTCTGAGCAGTAGGTCTCAACAGTGGGCTTAAAATATCCAGTAAATCATGTTTCAAGCAGATGTGCTGTCATTCAAGCTTTGTTGTTTCATTTCTAAAACACAGGCAGGGAATATGTAACATAATTCTCAAGGATCCTACCATTTTGGGAATGGTAAATGAACATTGGCCTCAACTTAAAGTCACCAGCTGAGTTCTCCCCTAGCAAGAGGATCAGCCTATACTTTGAAAGTCTGAATCCAGGCAATACTTTCTCTTCTTTAGCTCTGAGAGTCCTAGGTGGCATCTTTTTCCAATAGAAGGCTGTTTTGTCTGCATTGAAAATTTGTAATTTGGTTTAGCCAGCTTCATCAATGTTCTTAGCTAGATCTTCTTGATAACTGCTGCAACTTCTCTATTAGCACTTGCTGCATCATCTTGCAGTTTTACATTACAGAGATGGCTTTTTTCCTCAAACCTCATGAACTAACCTCTGTTAGCTTCCAATTTTTCTTCTATCACTTCCTCACTTCTCTCAGCCTTCACAGAATTGAAGAGTTAGGGCCTTTCTCTGGATTATGCTTTGGCTTAAAGGAATGTTGTGGCTAGTTTGATCTATTGAGACCACTCATACTTTCTCCACATAAAAGTAATAAGACTGTTTTGTTTGCTTGTCATTGTTTGTTCACTGGAGCAGTACTTTTAATTTCCTTCAGGAACTTTCCCTTTGCATTTATAATTTGGTTTAATGTTTGGTGCAAGAGGCCTAGCTTTTGACCTATTTCAGTTCATCATGCCTTCCTCACTTAATCACTTCTAGCTCTTGATTTTAAGTGAGAGATGTAAGACTCTTTCTTTCACTTAAGAGGCCATTGTAGAGTTATTAATTGGCCTAACTTTAATATTGTTGTGTCTCAGGCAATAATGAGGCCTGAAGAGAGAGAGAGAAAAAACTGCTGGTGGGAGGAGCAGGCAGAACACATGCAACATTTATTGATTAAGTTTGCTGTGTTTTATGGCTGTTGTTTAGGGTGTCCCAAAACAATTACAATAGTAACATCAAAAGTCACTGATAAAAGATCACCATAGCAGCTGTAATCATAATTAAAAAGTTTGAAGTATTGTGAGAATTACCACAACATGACACAGAGACACAATGTAAGCACATATTGTTAGCAAAATAATGCCAATCGTGTTGCTTTACACTGAGTTGCCACAAACCTTCAATTTGTAAACAAATCCAATATCTGTGAAGCACAATAAAATGAGTCATGCCTAGATTGGGTGTGGTGGCTCATGCCTGTAATCCCAGCACTTTGGGAGGCCGAGGAAGGCAGATAACTTGAGGTCAGGATTTTGAGACCACCCTGGCCAACATGGTGAAACCCCATTTCTACTAAAAATACAAAAATTAGCATGGCATGATGGCATGCACTTGTGATACCAACTACTCAGGAGACTGAGGCAAGATAATCATTTGAACCTGGAAGGTAAATGTTGCAGTGAGCCAAGATCACACCACCGTACTCCAGCTTGGGTGACAGAGAAAGACTCCATCTCAAAAAAAAAAAAAAAAAAAAAAAAAAAAAAAAGTTATGCCTATATATGTGTGTGTGTATGTGTTTGTACACATATACATTTCTCTATTTTCTTTTATTCAGCTCTTTTGATTAGAAATCCCATGGAGAAAAGGAGGAAATTACTAGGGTGAAAGAATTCACCTTTGATTTCTTCTTCTTCTTTTTTTCTCTAAACAATGATGATACCTATTATTTATTCACTATTTACTATGTGACAATGTGCTAAGCAATTTTATACCCACCACTGCATTAAAGTCTTCAAACTTTTCTACACAAAGCTACCGTTGTACCAATTTTACGGATGGAAAGACTAAGAGCAAGATTAAGACTGAGTTTATGTAACTTAACATTTACTATAAAGTAGGTCAGTGGGGATTCTGACCCTGGTTGTACATAAAAGTCATTTGGGAAAACGAAAAAAATGCCATATCAGCACCTTAAGATACTTTAATTTAAATAACCTACTTACTGCATATACTGGCATTTTCTTTTTCTTTTTTCTTCATTTTTTTTTTTTCTTTAAGTTCTAGGGTACATGTGCAGAATGTGTAGTTTTGTTACACAGGTATACACGTGCCATGGTGGTCGTGCCATGATGGTTTGCTGCACCCATCAACTGATCACCTACATTATGTATTTCTCCTAATGTTATCCCTCCCCTAGCCCCCCACCACCCGACAGACCCCAGTGTGTGATGTCCCCTTCCCTATGTCCATGTGTTCTCATTGTTCCACTGCTCAAGGAAATAAGAGAGGACACAAACAAATGCAAAAACATTCCATGCTCATGGATAGGAAGAATCAATATTGTGAAAATGGTCATATTGCCCAAAGTAAATTATAGATTCAATGCTATCCCCATCAACTTACCACTGACTTTCTTCACAGAATTGGGAAAAACTACTTTAAATTTCATATGGAACCCAAAAAGAGCTCTCATAGCCAAGACAATCCTGGGCAAGAAGAACAAAGCTGGAGGCATCACACTACCTGACTTCAAACTATACCACAAGGCTACAGTAACCAAAACAGCAGGGTACTGGTACCAAAACATATAAATAGACCAATGGAACAGAACAGAGGCCTCAGAAATAACACCACATATCTACAACCATCTGATCTTTGACAAATCTGACACAAACAAGCAATGGAGAAAAGATTCCCTACTTAATAAATGGTGTTGGGAAAACTGGTTAGCCATATTTAGAAAACTGAAACTGGATCCCTTCCTTACACTTTATACAAATATCAACTCAAGATGGATTTTAGACTTTAATGTAAGACCTAGGACCGTAAAATTCCTAGAAGAAAACCTGGGCAATACCATTCAGGGCATAAGCATGGGCAAAGACTTCATGTCTAAAACACCAAAAGCAATGGCAACAAAAGCCAAAATTGACAAATGGGATCTAATTAAACTAAAGAGCTTCTGAACAGCAAAATAAACTATTATCAGAGTCAACAGGCAACCTACAGAATGGGAGAAAACTTTTGCAATCTACCCATCTGACAAAGGACTAATATCCAGAATCTACAAAGAACTTAAATAAATTTACAAGAAAAAAGCAAACAATCCTATCAAAAAGTGGGCAAAGGATCTGAACAGACATTTCGCATGAGAAAACATTTATGCAGCCAACAGACATATGTAAAAATGCTTATCATCACTGGTTATTAGATAAATGAAAATCAAAGCCACAATGAGATACCATCTCACACCAGTTAGAATGGTGATCATTAAAAAGTCAGGAAACAACAGATGCTGGAGAGGATGTGGAGAAATAGGGATGCTTTTACACTGTTGATGGGAATGTAAATTAGTTCAACTATTGTGGAAGACATTGTGGCGATTCTTCAAGGATCTGGAACTAGAAATATCATTTGACCCAGCAATTTCCTTACTGGGTATATACCCAAAGGATTATAAATCACCTTTGATTTCTAGCTATTGGCAAAATAATACCAATCACCTTGCTTCACACTGAGTTGCCACAAATCAGGAAGGAATCTAGTTTTTGTGAGTCCAGTTGCTTGTGTAAAGTGAGGGATTCTTGTATGAAAATAAAATCACAAAATTATAAACACATAATTATAATAAATTATAAATTTTTTAAAGCTAACAAACACCACAACTATAAAAAACAATCCAGACAATTAACATTTTTAATTAACTAATGTTAATTAAAACATAGCTTTTTAATACCTATTTATCTAAATTTTAAGGCTGTAAATTTTTTTATCTTTTTTTATGTGCCGTTATGTTTAATACTTTCTGTAGATTAACGATGTCTTCTGAATTTTCTCTGGCATTGTTAATCTAGGTTTGTTTCTTGTTGACAGAGTAGAAGAATTTTTTTTAACTTTCAAGCCTCAATTTTTGGTAGTATTCATCTGTAATTTTCTTTTTGGTTCTACTCAGATGCATTTCTGGCTCAGCAACAAGCCTACAAAGAACTCCTGTCACTCGCTCTCCCTACGTCCAGCAGAGAACAGAGAGATCTTTGCTGGCCTCAGCACCACCTACCACTCTCATACTGTTCTGCTACCATGATCCTGGGAATCAGAAGGACCAGTTTGCCATAATCTAGATGGTAGTGGCCCCATGATGATGCACAGCAGCATGTTACTGTTTTGTTGAAATCTAAGATAGGGTTGGGATGGTTGTTGAGGTACACTGGGGGCAGGCTGTTGATGGAACTAGACATAGATAGAAGTAGTGATGGAAGCCTGTCAGCCCACCTACAGTATCAACACCACCAACAGGAGCAGGTATCCTGTTTGTCTGTTTATTTCTACTGCCTTGGAGAATAACACATGGAGAAATGAAAGATGCATATCTAAGTTGTAGGTTCTCAAACTTATGCTTCATCTGCTTCATGGTAGCTCTGTCTCTCTATAAATCTTTTTTGGATGGTTCTTTTTCAGGTATTGTTTCTTTTGCCTTGAAGTCTTTCCTCCCTTTGAGGCACATTCCTGCTTATAGTTCTATACACAGCTAAACTGTTAAATCATTTCTGGACACTCCTGCCAGAGTTAAGCATGATACCCTGCAGTATTTTACTCATTTTTAATCAAAATATTCACCATGACGTATTGTAATTTGTGTCACTGTATGTCTATCTCTCTTACTATATTGAGATGTTATTAAGGTTGAGAGCTATCTCTATTAATTTTATATCTTTTGCCTCTACTACAAGTTTTGTCACATAGTAAGATTTTAACAAATAATCATTAAATGAATAATTAAAAATTTTACCTCTAAGCACCACCATCTCTAAAGGGTTTCTTTAACTCCTTTTTAAAGAATTATTACAGTGTTTTGTAGTATCAAATTCTTAACAAACTGTGCAGCAGAAATTAGTGTATATTTTTTTATTGTATTCACTAGATTATTAACATATTATAGAAAAAGTCTAGTCCTTGATTTTTGTTCTCAGAATCTAACACAGCACCTGGCATGGTTGGATAAAGGAATGATTTACTTTGTTAAGATAGAAAAAGCTAACATTTATTGAGTATGCATTGGGTACTAGGCACTGTTCTAGGTGCTTTACATGAAATATTACACTTAATTCTTACAGTAACCTTATAAGCAGGGATGTTATCCTACCTTTCAAAATAAAATACTGGGGCTTAGCAAAGCTGAATGCACGAGTCCTGTTGTCAGCAAGTAGAAAAAACAGAATACAACCACTAGCCACCTGAATCCAGAAACCCTGATTGTAATCAATTCACTACACTGCCTTTCAAGAAATCAATATTCAGTGGTTTGGGTCACTACATGACTCACTTTTACTGCTGCCAGTGATGGTTACATATGCCTTGTAACTTTATGTAAGTCACATACAATAAAATATCTGTCAACTGGAAAGCTCAGAGCATCTAGTTAATTGAATTTTTAAATTAAAATTTAGTAACCATTACATTGCCTTAATAAGTAGAGAAAACATAACATAATTGAATGCTTATTTTCAAATTGAGAATCACTCAGGTTCTCAAGGACAGAATTTTGAATCTTAGTAATTTCAGGTATACCTCATTTTATTGTACTTCATTATATTGTGCGTTGCAGATATGTTTTATAAATTGAGAGACTGTGGCAACTAATCAAGGAATAACTATATTGGCATCATTTTTCCAATGGCCTGTGCTCACTTTTTGTCTCTTTTGTTATATTTTGGTAACTCTCACAATATTTCAAACTTTGTAATATTTGGTTATTAAAAATAAGCTGTTATGATCTGTGATTAGTGATCTTTGATGTTATTATTGTAATGTTTTGAGACACCCTGGACTGCACCCATAAAAGATGGCAAACTTAATCAACAAAGGTAGTGTGTGTTTTGACTGCTCTGCTGACTGTTCTTCATCTCTTTCCTTCTCCTCAGTCCTCCTTATTCTCTGAGAAACAACAGTATTGAAATTGGGCCAATTAATAATGTTACAATGGTCTGTAAGTGTTTAAGTGAAAGGAAGTTTCCGACATGTCTCATGTTTAATAAAAAATCAGGAATGATTAAACTTAGTGAGAAAGACATGTCTAAAGACCACATAGACCAAAAACTTGGTTTCTTGTGTCAAACAACCAAGTTATGAATGCAAAGGGAAAGTTCTTGAAGGAAATTAAAAGTGCTAATTCAGTGAACACATAAATGATAAGAAAGCAAAATAGCCTTATTGCCAATGTGGAGGAAGTTTGAGTGATATGAATAGAAAATCACACCAGCCACAACATTCCCTTAAGCCAAAGCCTAATTCAGAGAAGGGTGCTCTTTAATTCTATGAAGGCCTGAGAGAGGTGAGGATGTGACAAGAAACTTTGGAAGCTAACAAAAGTTGGTTCATGAGGTTTAAGGAAATAATCCAGCTACATAATGTAAAAGTGCAAGGTGAAGCAGCAAGTGCTGATGGAGAAGCTGCAGCAATTTATCAAGAAGACCTAGCCAAGAACATTGATAAAACTGGTTAAACTAAACAACGGATTTTCAATGCAGACAAAACAGCCTTCTATTGGAAGCAGATGCCATTGAGCACTTGCATAGTTAGAGAAGAGAAATCAATGCCTGGCTTCAAAGCTTCAAAATACAGGCTGACCCCTCTTGCTAGGGGTGAATTCAGCTGGTGACTTTAAGTTAAATCCAATGCCCATTTACCATTCTCAAAATCCTAGGGTCCTTAATAATTATGTTAAATCTTCTCTACCTGTGCTGTATAGATAGAAAAACAAAGTTTGGATGACAGCACATCTGTTTGATGCAGGGTTCACTGAATATTTTAAGCCCACTGTTGAGACCTACTGCTCAGAAATAAAGGATTCTTTTCCAAATTTTACTGCTCACTGACAATGGCACTGATCACCCAAGAGCTCTGATAAAGACGTACAGGACTTGATATCATTTTCATGCCTGCTAACATAACATCCATTCTGCAGGCCATGGATCAGGAGTATTTTGATTTTCAAGTTTTATGATTTCAGAAATACATTTCTTAAAGTTATAGCTGTCATAGGTGGTGACTCTAATTGATCTGGGTAAAGTAGATCTAAAATCTTCTGGAAAAAATTCACCCTTCTAGATGCCATTAAAAACATTCATGATTCATGGGAGAAGGTCAAAATATCAACATTAGCAGGAGTTTGTAGGAAGTTGACTGTAAACCTCATAAATGACTTTGAAGAGAGAAATACTTCAGTAGAGGAAGTACCTGTAAATGTGGTAGAAACAGCGAGAGAACTATAATGAGAAGTGGAGCCTGAAAATGTAAGTGAATTGCTTCATTTGCATGATAAAATTTGAATGGATCAGGAATCACTTTTTTTGGATTATCAAAGAAAACAGGTTTTTGAGATAGAATTCACTCTTGGTGAAAATGATATGGACATTGTTAGAATGACAACAAAGCATTTGGAGCAATACATAAAACTAATAAAACAGCAGCAGGGTTTGAGAAGATAGACTCCAATTTTTAAGAAATTATACTGTGGCTAAAATGTTGTCAAACAGCATAACATGCTACAGAGAAAACTTTTATGAAAGGAAGAGTCAATAGTTGTAGAAAAAATTTTGTTGTTTAATTTTAAGAAATTATGCCGGGCGCGGTGGCTCAAGCCTGTAATCCCAGCACTTTGGGAGGCCGAGACGGGCGGATCACGAGGTCAGGAGATCGAGACCATCCTGGCTAACACGGTGAAACCCCGTCTCTACTAAAAAACACAAAAAACTAGCCGGGCCACGTGACGGGCGCCTGTAGTCCCAGCTACTCGGGAGGCTGAGGCAGGAGAATGGCGTGAACCTGGGAGGCGGGGCTTGCAGTGAGCTGAGATCCGGCCACTGCACTCCAGCCTGGGTGATAGCGAGACTCCGTCTCGAAAAAAAAAAAAAAAAAAAAAGAAATTATGACAGCCTCCCCAACCTTCAGCAAACACCACCCTGATCAGTCCAGCAGACATCAACACTGAGGTAAGACCGAGCATCAGCTAAAGATTACAGCTTGCTGAAGGCTCTGATGATTGTTAGCATTTTTTGGCAATAAAGTGGTTTTAAATTAAGGTGTGTACATTGTTGTTTAGACATAGTGCTATTGCACACTCAATGGACAATGACATAGTGTAAACACAACTTTTACATGCCTTGGGAAACTAAAAACTACACTGAATTCTTTTTATTGCAATATTTGCTTTATTGTGGTGGTTTGGAACCACACTTGCATATCGCTGAGCTATGCCTGTGTTTTTAAAGAAGATAATTTTGGAATCAGTAGATTAGATAAATAGAAGTAAAAGGGAATATTCAGAGAAGTAGTTTCCATATATCAGGAAAAATGGTAAAGATCTGGACAGAGACAATTACAGAGAGGATGAGAAAAAGAGTCAGAATGTACAGGCCTTCCTAAGGGACATTTGAAGATAGTAGATGACTAGTTTCTTTCTGGGACTGTATAATGAGGAGGGTTGACATTTTCTTTATGCTTGGGCAGTTGAAAACTTGTGGCATTGTGGAGACAGAATGATCACTCATAAGAATGGGTTTTATGAGAAAAATCACGAGCTCAGTAGGTAGAAAGAAATATAGATTTAGAGCCTTGGTGAGATATCGGGGGTGTAGATTAATATGTAGGTGTTATCAACATATGGATGGTAGTTGCAGCCTTGCAAAAGGAGAAGATATATAAGAAGAGTGAAGAACAAAGAGGGGAAATTCTCAAAAAAAAAAAAAAAAGAAAAGAAAAAAAAAAAGAGAACAATTAAGGGGGAAAGTAAATAAAGCCAGTGAATAAGTCAGGAAGAGTTGCCATAGAAGTTGAAACCAGAAATATTGTGTCACCTGAAGACTAAGTGGGGAGAGAGTTTCAAGTAGTGGATGGTTAATTTGAAAGGTTTTAAACAAGGATCGAATATAATCAATTTAGCTTTTAGAAACTGAACTAAATAAAAATATATATATATATATACAACTTAAAGAAAAGGAGATGGACGCTATCATATGCTAAGAGAAAGGAATTGACCTCCATCAAGCTATAGAATTGAGGATATGAAGAAAAGAAGAGATAGAGAGGAAGTCATTTGGCTGGAAACTGATGGTGGCTGGAAATAAAGACTGGAGAAGGCAAGAGTCAAAGCTGATTTTTTTGTTTCTGCTTGGTGAATGGTTTTCTGTTAACTGAGATGGGGAATGGCAGAGAAGCCGGTTTGGGGAAATTTGGGAAGAGATAATGAAGTTTCATTCAAATTCATTGAATGTGACATACATGTCTTAGGACACTCAGGTGGCAACGTCCTGACAAAGACTCAGGAGGGAGTTTTGAGCTGGAGTTATAACTCAGAGTGGGAAGAACACAGGTTCTAGGGAAACTATGAGAGAAACTGGAGATTGCTTATTAAGAGCACATGAATGCTTGAGAAGAGTGCTTAAGATAGAAAACTGACAGCTGTGTGAAAGAAGCAGAGCCAATGGGTAACTCTGAATAAAAATTTTCCTAAATATCTTTGTAAAAGGCAAACAGCAGGATCACAGTGAAGCCATCTGGCTTGGAATGTGTGGTGCTTATTAGTAATATATAAACTGAGGTAAGGAGAAGAAAGAATGTGGGCTTAAGAGTATTCCAAAGTTGAATTCAAATCCTGGATCTTTTTGTTGCATGTTGTGGAACTTAGGGAAATTTACTTAGTCTTGTTGACTTACAGTGTCCTTATGTGTAAGGTTATGATAAAAAGTTCTAATAAGGCACAGATCTGCACATTGTAGGTGCTCAGTGTGGCTAACTTCCTCCATCTCTCACTTTCTAATACTTCTCTGGCTTTCTTTTTTCTTTCTTCCCTGTTGTGTTTTCTTTCTTTCTTTCTTTTTTTTTTTTTTTTCATTATACTTTAAGTTCTAGGGTACATGTGCACAATGTGCAGGTTTCTTACATATGTATACATGTTCCATGTTGGTGTGCTACACCCACTAACTTGTCATTTACATTAGGTATTTCTCTTAATGCCATCCCTCCCTCCTCCCCTCACCCCACAACAGGCCCAGGTGTGTGATGTTCCCCGCTCTGTGTCCAGGTGTTCTCATTGTTCAGTTCCCACCTATGAGTGAGAACATGCGGTGTTTGGTTTTCTGTCCTTGTGATAGTTTGCTCAAAATGATGGTTTCCAGCTTCATCCATGTCCCTACAAAGGACATGAACTCATCCTTTTTTATGGCTGCATAGTATTCCATGGTGTATATGTGCCATATTTTCTTTCTTTCTTTCTTTCTTTCTTTCTTTCTTTCTTTCTTTCTTTCTTTCTTTCTTTCTTTCTTTCTTTCTTTCTTATTTATTTATTTTTTAGACAGAGTCTTGCTCAGTCACCCAGGCTGGAGTGCAGTGGCATGATCTCGGCTCACTGCAACCTCTGCCTCCCGAGTTCACACCATTCTCCTGCCTCAGCCTCCCAAGTAGCTGGGACTACAGGTGCCCGCCACTACGCCCGGCTTATTTATTTATTTATTTATTATATTTTTAGTAGAGACGGGGTTTCACCGTGTTAGCCAGGATGGTCTCGATCTCCTGACCTCATGATCCACCCATCTCGGCCTCCTAAAGTCCTGGGATTACAGGCGTGAGCCACTGTGCCCAGCCATGCCACATTTTCTTAATCCAGTCTATCATTGATGGGACATTTGGGTTGGTTCCAAGAAGAAAACCCAGGCAATACCATTCAGGACATAGGCATGGGCAAGGACTTCATGACTAAAACACCAAAAGCAATGGCAACAAAAGCTGAAACAGACAAATGGGATCTAATTAAACTAAAGAGCTTCTGTGAAGGAAAAGAAACTACCATCAGAGTGAACAGGCAACCTACAGAATGGGAGAAAATTTTTGCAATCTACCCATCTGACAAAGGGCTAATATCCAGAATCTACAAAGAACCCTGTTATGTTTTCAATCATTTGCAATGAACACTGCTTTAGCTTATAATCTCAAATTGAAACACACTTTTTCTGCTGTTAAGAAATTATACCTTAGTCAGGATTGCAACCATAAATTGAAATAACTCTTTGGATACTCACGTTAGCAGCACACATTTGAGAACATCAATTGAATAGGCTCTGGTGTTAAGATGGGTCACCTAAAACACAAGAGAATAATGAGAGAGAGAGAGAGAGAGAGAGAGAGAGAGAGAGAGAGAGAGAGAGAGAGAGAGAGAGAAGAAAGGGAGAGAAGAATGTTGAAACAGACTAATATGGTTTGGCTGTGTCCCTACGCAAATATCATCTTGAATTCCCATGTGTTATGGGAGGGACCAGGTGGGAGGTGATTGAATCATGGAGACAAGTCTTTCTTATATGGTTCTTGTGATAGTGAATAAGTTTCATGAGACCTGATGGTTTTAAGAAGAGGAGTTCCCCTGCACAAGTTCTCTCTTTTGCCTGCTGCCATTCACATAAGATGTGACTTGCTCTTCCTCGTCTTCCACCCTGATTGTGAGACTTCCCCAGCCACGTGAACCTGTAAGTCCAATTAAACCTCTTTCTTTTGCAAACTGCCCAGTCTCAGTTATGTTTTTATGAGCAGCATGAAAACAGACTAACATACAAGCTAAATAAGTTGTTTTTTAATTTCTGAATAAGGACAATTTAAAAATGCTATGAATACTATGTCCATGGACATATTATAGAATCATTGAAAAAACTAGTAAGGATTTTAGAGATTATGGAATCTGATATTTCTCATTTTACTTTCTTTTGCAGCAGAACCTTCTTCTGGCAGATAAAACCTTATGCAAATTTTTAACAGAATTTCTCATATTGATGCAGAGATGGAAGCCATTGAGCCTTACTTTCTCAGCCTCCTTCAGTCCTCTACTTTGGATGATCACTAAGGTACCATAGTGAAACCCTAGGGCTCTGAAGCATGAAGCATGAAGTATATAATCATGCTTTTAGCTCAACTGCCTTATTTAAGGAAGGGGAAATTGAATCATATGAAGGTAAGTAGCTTGCACTAGATCCTGGCAGAGCAGTCTTCACTTTCCCCCAGGGCTTTTGTTGGCGTGACCTTTCAAAGCCTGCATTTTGAGCAAATCACCACCTTACCACTTTATTTTTGCAACCAGTGTTCCACAAAAACATGAAAATATTCATAATGGAACTGCAGCCCCTCCATCCACAGCAGAGTCCCAGGAGGATGACAATCACATGGGAAAAATACATAAAAGTTTCATTCAGGGGACTAACTAGCCACCTGCCAAGTTCAATTAAGTAGGAGTGGTAGTTGGCAAGGGAGGTGGGCCTGAATGAGTAGATTCCTTGAGGGCAGGCAAGAAGTAGAAGTCTCTCATGTGATGATGTAGCACAGAATCTAACTGGGACTAAACTGCGTGTCTGGGAGCCAGGACTTCATGGGCACACATTCATTTCTGGTGCTTAGATGAGGAGACCACTGTTGTTGGGCTTTCCAAAAGCCATTTGTGTATGTGTGTGTGTGTGTGTGTGTGTGTGTGTGTGTGTGTGTGTGGCAAGGGAATAAGAGGTCTGAGCTCTGCATGGTCAGGAAGCACCAAAGAGATATCGGGGGCTTTGAGGATGAGGTTTGCTGGTTTTAGAAGGAGGGAAATGATGTCATAACTAATGTTTTCTGGGTTAAAATATCAGATTTTATCCCAGTGGAATATTCAACTGATTTAAAGTAATTTTCTGAGCATCTACTATGTCCAAAAAGTTGTATGGTGAGCTTCGGATGATCAAAATAAGTTATTTTCTTTAAGAATTAGATACAGTGAGAGAAGTAAGCATGCAAGTAAAAACTGAAATAGTGGCTTATTCATTTGTTCTTCATTGTCTCGTATGGTGCTTAGCTCAGTGTATTTACTTACTGAATGCATTTATAGCCCATCTACATCTGAAAAAGATTTGAAGCAGTCACAAAACACTTTTCAAAAGTATATTAATAGAAAGAGAAATCAGGAGCAGAACAGAAAAAGTAATATAATTTTGGACTGCAAAAGAGGATTGCATTAAATTGGTTTCAGGTCATGAGTCTACCACTCATTACCTGTGTGAGCACTTGGAAGTTATTTAAACCTTCTGTCCTTCAGTCTCTTCAGCTATAAAGTGGTGATAATGTCTACCTTATGGATTGTTGTGAGGATTAAATGACAACACATCTATGTTGTGATCAATAAAGTTTAATTATTTTGCTTTGCTTTCTGGGAAATTTCCTCTATATTTCCTTCCCCCTGTTTTATGAAGTTCTAAATTGCTATTGAATCTTGATGTTTCTGCTTAACTTCCAAGGATGATTTTGGGTATTATAAGTGTTCCTTTTTTGTGTTTAATATACTTCATTAATGCAATTATAATTTTTCTGAATATAGTAAGGGTCTTTCATTCATAATTCATTTTAGTTTTCTTCTACCTTCATAGACTCTGATTTTTCCAGGATTTGGTGGTTATTATCAGTGAAATTACAGCATGGACTTTTAAACACATTTGACTATACAGTAAAAAGTATTTTTTATTTCTGTACCCACTGCCCATCTCACTCATACACACACACACACACACACGAAAAGAGAGGGCAGGAGAGAGAGAAATACACATTTGCATATCATTGCGGATTAGAACTTCATGTGACAGTATTTCCCTTACTATATGAACTATTAGACATCTGATCATCCATGACTAAAAATCCTAGTTGAAGGCTCTAAGTGTGCTGATAGGCATTATTGACTGTGAGTTTCACTAAATTGACCTGGCTGGGTCATGCAGTTGATGATACACCAATGTTAATATTCTTAAGACTTTTCTCTTAGGCTCAGCAGATTCTCAGGGAGGTTGCTACTAATTTCCTGTCTCCATGGTCAAGGACTGGTTGCCAGAAGTTTGGAAGCACAGTGGGGAAAAATGCTCAGGATTTCAGCATCCAAATGCACTTCCTTTATTCAATGCAATGTATCAAGTCTCAATTCTATTTGGTAAGCCACATCACAAAGACTGTTTTTACATTTTCAGAAAATAAATCTTCTGTTTCTTGCCAGAGGAAGGAAGAGGTAGTTACCTGATTGTATGGATTGTATGGAGTACTGTCTGATCTTTTTTCTTTTTTTATTTTTGAGGCAGAGTCTTACTCTGTTGTCCAGGCTGAAGTGCAGTGGAGCTATCTTGGCTCACTGCAACCTGCTTCCTGGGCTCAAGCAATCCTCCCACATTAGCCTCCCAAATAACGGGGACTACAGACAAGTGCCTCCATGCCTAGTTAACTTTTGTGGTTTTTATAGAGATGGAGTTTCATCATGTTTCCCAGGCTGGTCTGAAACTTCTAGGCTTAAGTAATCTACCCACCTCGACCTCCCAAAGTGCTGGGATTACAGGAATGAGCCACCATGCATGGACATAATCTGATTTTTATAGTTGATTCCTACACAGATATTCAACTAATCTTTGTAATTTTAGCCCTATTCATCCCCTCTCTCAGAGTACTGATGTTACCAATTCCTGAACCTACTGGGAATTCTGCAGCCTTAAAATGATTTGGTTTTTAACTTTCACCCCATCAGCCTGTGGTTTAGTATTCTCAAATCTCCTAAATATTGACTTCTCATCCATTTGTTGTTTAGACTTTATGAGTTTTCTGCTGATGTCCTCTCTGCCTGTCTCCCTATCCTTTGTGATTAAGCCTAAAATCTTCTTTACCGTCAGTTTAATGGAGTTTTGGAAAGGGTAAATATAGACATTAGTTTTGAAAGTAAACATACACATTCACTGCACCATGTTTAACTGAAAATTCTTTTCCATCCGTATACCTAAGTAGCTATGTGCCTTTGAGCAAAAATATGACAATAGTAAGATCTTGTAAAATGATAAGATACTTTCCTTGGGTATGAAAAGTACCTTGCAAAGTTTCTGCAACATGAAAAGCAGAGGTGACATTCAAAATATTTCACAAGCATTACAGCATGAGCACTGGCCACCTAGATTCATCAGGATTTTTGTTTCATTTCAAGACTATTGGAGTCTCAGGAGAAAGAAACTCATTTCATGTTTCTTATTTCTTCTCCTTTTCCACGGCCTGTTATTAGGAGTCAATCATTGTTTCTACTATTTGCAGATATAGGAAGTGGCTTTTCATTACACTTACTAATAATTCCTATAGATTTATACTTTAAAAAATTATTATTCTAATTTAATTTGGACTCTATATCACTGTAGATATGCCTTTTTGAAAATTTCATCCTCTTATCCTGCTACCTGGTTAGGATGGGATGATTCATGCAGAAAAACAGGCAAGGGGGCCGGGCGCAGTGGCTCACACCTGTAATCCCAGCACTTTTGGAGGCTGAGGCAGGTGGATCACCTGAGGTCAGGAGTTCGAGACCAGTCTGACCAACAAGGTGAAATCCTATCTCTACTAAAAATACAAAAATTAGCTGGCCGTGGTGGCAGGCACCTGTAGTCCCAGTTACTAGGGAGGCTGAGACAGGAGAATTGCTTGAACCGGGAGGCAGAGGTTGCAATGAGCCGAGATCACACCTCTGCACTCCAGTCTGGGCAACAGAGAGAGACTCTGTATCAATAAAACAAAAAAGCGAAGGGAACATTCATTTGGGGATCACTGAGCTATTGTCTCCCCAACCAGAGCCTTGAGAGTGAGCATCTCCATTGGTTGGAGTATATGGTGATTACTCTTTCTCCAAATGGAGTGAAGAAATGAATGAATTTGAGGACCAAGAATAAATATGAGTGTTTGGTAGCCACTTCACTACTTCTCCAAAGTGTAAGCTCTGACAGAGTGTTAAGGAGAAATAAGAAAAGGAGAAACATCTCATACAGTATAATTTACACAACAGTATTGGGGTTTTCCTCACATTTTCTGGGTAGAACAGAATGCTATATCCCCTTCAAGATATATTTTCTCTCTGGCCTAGTTCTGTGTTTCTTTTTCTTCACTACATTAACAGTTGTACAAGTACCTTATGTAATTTTAGTGAATTGTTGCTCAGATCAATCAATAAAGTTCCAGTACTGACAATTTCTGAAAGCGCATACCCCTTAAAAGCCACCTTGTGAACAATTCTGTATAAGCCTCATTTAAGGCTCCCTTGGAATTTAAGTACTCTGCAGGAACGATGATGCCTAATCGATTTTCCACAGCAAATTGACCCCCTCAGACCTTGGGCAAGCATTGGAGCTTGCCATAATAAACTGAAATGGGAGCCTTTAGGATAAATGGTTGTGGGGGTTGGGGGAGAAGATTCAGAGGTGCCGACCTGCATTGGAGAATGCTGACTCATTCATCCTCCCAAATAGCCAGTTAGCGTGGAAACTCTCACAGTGGTAAAAGAGATAACCAAAATGCCTGTATTTCTTCTTTTGCTGAAAACTACAGGCCCCTTTAATTCATATTTTCTTGATATTTTGCCCTCAAGATGGAGAATACAACTAGGTATGCTTATCATATTTTTAAACAAAATGTAAGATTTTTTTTTCCCCATTACAAGAGGAACATACTCATCTAAAAAATTATACTATACAGAAAGGCCAAAAGAAGCAGGGAACATTCTGCCATGTTCTTAACACACAGAAATAATTATTGTTTCTGTATATTTTGGGGAGTCCTTTTTCTCCCTAGAAGTAAATTTTTGAATATATGAAAAAATACAGTTTTAAGCCTATTGTTTCTAGAAATTGATTGCTTGCTTTCCTCCAGCATAAGATCAAGGTATTGAAAATTCATTGTAAACATTGTATTTAATTACAGCCCAATATTTTATTGAATAGTTTGATTTAACTATCTTTTGCTATGTGATATTCAAGTTATTTCCAGTTATTTCACATTTAGAATCTGATAAAGATAGTAATTCAAAGTAGTGGGCAAATGAAAATAATATTCTGAGCACCATCACCCCAAAATAACCACAAACTAGATTACCTTTCTTAACTTTTTTCTAAATAAATTCCAGATGGATTGATCATTTAATCTTTAAAATGGTATCAAAAAAGGGTTAGCAGAATATAAGGGTGAATTATTATATAATCTTGGTATAGAAGGGAATGTCTAAGAAACAAAGCAGAATTCACACAAAAATATTTAGTATATTTAACTGCACAGAATTTAAAAGCTGCTTTTAACTGTGGATACATACATACATAACACTGAAGGAAATATGACAAACCAAACTTCCTAAAATACTCTTAGAAATCAATAATTAAAAATACAAAAAAAGACATAAAATGGTCTAAAATTAATGCATAGATGATACACTACAGAAAGGATGACAAACATTTAAAATGTTCATATATTATAGTAACAAAAGACATGTAATTAAAATATGTTGTTTTATCTAAATACTAGTAACATCTTATGCTGTCATAACTGTGGGAAAATAGGCATTTCCAAGCACTTATAGGAATTGATATAACTTCCCTACAAGATATTTTAACAATATATATCAAAGACCCTAAATATTGGGTACTTTAAAGAAATTGGGCCAGGCACAATGACTCACACCTATAATCCTAGCACTCGGGGAGGCTAAGATGAAATGGTTGCTTGAGGCCAGGAATTGGAAACCAGTCTGGTCAGCATAGTGAACCCTGTCTCCACAAAAGAAAAATTTCAAAATTAGCTGGGTCTGGTAATGCACTCATGTAGTCCTACTTACTCAGGAGGCTGAAGCAGGAGGATTACTTGAGTCTAGGAGGTCAAGGCTGCAGTGAGCCATGATCATGCCACTGTACTCCAGCCTAGTGACAGAGCAAGACCCTGTCTCAAAAAAATTGAAATAAAAATAAAAAAAGAAAGAAGAAAGAAATTGAACTCCTTGTATTTATTCTAAGCATGCAATTAAAGAAGTATCCACAGGTATGTACACATAGATATTCATCTCCATGTTGTATATAAACCATGAATAGTTGAAAGCAACCTAAATGTCTAGCAATGCTAGATTGTTAAAAAGCACATTGGCATGGTCTCATAATAGAAAGCCATGTGGTTCCTAAGTAAAACATTGTATATTTATATATTGTGGTATTACAGAATTGAGAAGAATTATTATTTTTAAATGAGAAAAAAACATTATTAAAGAAAATTTTATTTTATGGTAATCTACTTTTTGCATATATTTATGTTTCTGATCACTTGGAAAACATCTGGAAGAATCAGCCAGAAAATGTTAACAATGACAATTTCTGGGGAATGAGATTTTGGCTGATGTAACTTTACGTACCTCTTCCAATCTATATTTTCTATTTTTTGTTTTATTAGAATCATGTATTTCTTAGTCTGTACTTGTTCAAGTAATACAAATATGTAAGTAGTATTTCAACAAATACTGAAATCCATATATTCTTAAGTATAATTATATTTATTGTTTTTTACCTTAGGATGCATAATTAGAATTGGGAAGTTCAGTTCAAAAGGTGGGAACATTTTTGAAATTCTTGACATACATTGCAAATTGTCCTGTATCAACATAGCAACTCCAGAAAAAGCAACATGAAAGTGCCCATTTTTATCATACTCTTGTCATCACTGGTGAAGTGATTATTAGTTAGAGTACATTTTCACATTTTAAAATATTTGTTAACCCGTAGGATTTTCACTGTTGAAAATTGTTTCTTGGAAGGCATATTTTAAAAACCATAAGAAGAGAGCTTATATTGTAGACAGTACGTTTTCAGATCATCATAAAAGGCCACATTAATTCCTTGGCCTATGGGGTAATAGTTATTCTAGGAGGGAAAGCAAATTGGAAGCCTCTGGAACTCCCTCACTCCAAGAAAGATAAAACAAAACAACAACCGCTTCATCCTAAGGAAGAGTTCCCGAGTGCAGTGGGGTGATCTCGTCTCAGTGCAACCTCCACCTCCTGGGTTCACGCCATTCTCCTGCCTCAGCCTCCCAAGTAGCTGGGATTACAGGTGCACGCCACCACGCTCAGCTAATTTTTTGTATTTTTAGTAGAGACAGGGTTTCACTATGTTGGCCAGTCTGGTCTCAAACTCCTGACCTCATGATCCGCCTGCCTTGGCCTCCCAAAGTGCTGGGATTACAGGCGTGAGCCACCGCGCCTGGACAGGGCTGATCCTGTTAATCTACCATTTAACACACCACGATTGCACTGGAAAAGCAAACAGGTCTTGGAGGGTGACAGTGGACTCTCATAAACTTGAACAAGTACTTGTTTCAATTGCAGCTGTTGTGCCAGATGTGGTATCTTTGCTAGAGCAGGTTCATGCTGCTGCGGGACATTAAATGTGTCCCCTGATCTTGCGAATACATTCTTTTCCATTTCTATCAGGAGGAAGAAACAGAAGCAAATTTCATTCACATGGGATGAAAAACATTTTACATTTATGATTTTGCCCCAGGGCTATGCTAACTCACTGGGCCTGTCACAATATAATCCAAAGGGATGTGGATTGTCTGAACATTACACAGAATATCAATGTAGTTCAGTGAATCAGAGGCATCATGTTCATGGGATCAAATAAGAAGTAGAAAGCACCTTAAAGGTACTTCAGAGAGTGGAAGAGAAATCTTACAAAGCGTCCTGCCAAATTAATGATGTTTTTAGAGGTTCAGGATTCGAGGGCATGCTGCAATATCCCCTCACATTAAAGAACAGATTCTTTTATTTTGAATTTTTCACAACTAAGAGGGAAGCACAACATTGGGTAGACATTTCTGAGTTCTAGAAGCACATATTCCACACTTGAGAATATGTCTCTATTAATGATCCCAGAGCAATAAAGCCCTCAGCACCTGATACAGGCTACAATGTAGGCAGCCCTGACATTGGGCCATATGTCTGGATAGTTCATATAGCATTATAGATATCTATGATAAGAAAAAATGGTATGTGGAGTTTATAGCAAGCTGTGGTTTAAAAACTACCATACAGACCTTGAGTGTTCTAAAGAAAAAAGTCATGTCATCTGCTGCAATGGATTACAAACCATTCGATAGACCACTCATAACATGCTACTGCATCCTGATAAAGACAAAGCTTGCCACCATGAGTCATTAAACACTGTTTGAACAGAACAGCTCATCAGAAGCTGGATTCTATCAGGCCCACAAGTCATATAGCTGGGCAGGTCCAGCCAGAATAAGGTCACTGTAAGGAGCACCAGGCAAGACCTCAGGAGTCATATTGGAATGGAGGACTGAGACTGACCAGAACTGGCCAGCCTACTGATTAAGAACACTTTTTAGTCATAATCCAAGACCCTGTCATCTATCAGTAAAGACAGAATTCTATCATTAAATGAGCCAGTACATCATCCTGAAAATTCTTATGAATCAACTGTCAAACTTCTACTATTCAAATGAGTGGATTCATTTTTGTAAGGCTTGATATATTAATTGTTTACATCATGAGAATGACTCTCAGTTAAATCTCAAGAGCTTTCATAAACCCTAGGGTGAATTGGCATTTACTAAGACATTGGTTATACTCCCTACCTTTAATATTCTTTGTATACCTTCTTGCTTCATTCCTCCACCATAGTTATCAATAGCATATTATATATTATTCATCTTGTTTTATCGCCTCTTTCTCCCACCAGAATGTAAAATCAACAAGAGGAGTGATTTCTGTCTGTTTTGGTAACTGAAACTAAGACTATACTTAACATACAGCAGTTGCTCAATAAATATTTTCTGAATGAATGAAAGATATATAGGAGTCTAGCGCAGTATCCTACTTCTGTCTGGTTAATAGGGTTATATTAGTACACTGAACTTGGAGGGAAATAAAATGGATACTCCAGTTGTAGCAATAACTGTGAGTTACAGGAAAAAATGGGAAAAGTGGAGAAGCTGCTTTATGAAGGTGTTAATTATCTTCCGACTCTTTTATTTATTTATTTTTTCTTAGAGACAGGAACTTGTTCTGCTGCCAAAGCTGGATGGCAGTGGCATGATCATAGCTCACTGCAGCCTCCAACTCCTGGGCTTAAGTGATCCTCCCACCTCAGTCTCCCGAGTAGCTGGGACTATAGGCATGCCACCATGCCCAGATTTAAAAAATTTTTTTTGTAGAGACGGGGTTTCTCTATGTTGCCCAGTCTGGTCTCAAACTCCTGGGCTTATCTAATCCTTCCACCTTGGCCTCCCAAAGTGCCGGGATTACAGGTGTGAGCCACTGTGTCCAGCTGGTTTTCTGGCTATTTGTTTATGTCCTTTCTTGAGGGGACAGCAGTAGTCCTGGTTAACCACAGACCCAGCTCTAAGCTACTTTATTTAATAACAGGAAAAGCCAAAAGTAGGAAAATTCTAACCTTTCAGGTGATTTTGAAGTTGTCCAGTTGGTGAAGGAACACAGGTGTGGAGGCCGTGCCTACTAATTTGAGGTTGCAACCTTTGAAAGCTATGGATGTGAAGCCCGGACTAGCTTCACTCTGGATATTGGGAAATGCTCTTTCACTTTTGCTTTTCTTCTTCTCTGGTGTCTCTCTCTTCTTTGAACAGGTATATCTTTGCCCTCAGAGTGAGAGATAAGTATTTAGTAGTAGAGAGATAGGTAGTGAAAGATAGGTTCAGGGATGAACAAAGGGGAAGTTATAGTTTGGTCAGCATATGAACATGCCAAAAATGGCTTGTGGATTCAGCTCAACTCATTAACAGATGCAAGGCAGATGGCAAAAAGGAAATTATTTATTATGTCCAACAGCATGCCTAAAGGCAAAATAATTTATGGTGATGAAGAGACTATGTATGTCTCAAACAATAGGAAATTAGTAATGATGCTTCCGTACTCTTGGAATCAGGCTTGAATTCAGTGGTTCTTGGGAATTCCAACAGCTACTTCTTATCCACATTCAAACCAAATTTATATCAGCATTAAGCTAAGAGAAACTGTATCTGTCAATTTATTCTTACAAAGGGTCACATATCTACTATCTACCTTAGGAAATTTCTTGCCATGAGAAAGCAGTGGAAACATATTTAGGCGAGAATATTTTATTTAAGATTTTAAGAACTTGTTGAGGTTTGTTTTATTGATCCAGTCTGGAAAAATCTTAGACCATGGCTCTGGAATGGCTCTTTTTAATTATATATATATATATATATATATATATATATATATACACACACACACACACACACACACACACACACATATACACATATACACACATATATGATATATACATACATACACACACGCATATATATACATACATATATTTTAAAAATTAAATTAAATTAAATTTAATGCTATTAAATTCTATGAGATCAAATTAAATTTAATTCTATTAAATTCTATTAAATCAAATTATATTTAATTCTATTTCAGGTTCTTAGATACATGTACAAGATGTGCAGGCTTGTTACATAGGTGAATGTGTGCTATGGTGGTTTGCTGCACCTATCAACCTATCACCTAGGTATTAAACCCCATGTGCATTAGCCATTGATCCTGAGGCTCTCCCTCCCCACCGACACCCTGACAGTGTGTGTTGTTCCCTTCCTTCCCTATGTCCTTGTGTTCTGATTGTTTAGCTCCCACTCATAAGTGAGTGCATGCAGTGTTTGGTTTTCTGTTTCTGTGTTAGTTTGCTGAGGATAATGGCTTCCAGCTCCATCCATGTCCTTCCAAGCACATTATCTTATTACTTTCCATGGCTGCGTAGGTTTTCCTGGTGTATATGTACCACATTTTCTTTATCCAGTCTATCATTTATGCGCATTTGGGTTGATACCATGTCTTTGCTATTGTGAATAGTGCTGCAATGAACATATGCATGCATGTATCTTTATAATAGAATAATTTATATTCCTTTGGGTATATACCCAGTAATGGGATTGCTGGGTCAAATGGAATTTCTGGTTTTAAGCCTTTGAGGAATCACCACACTGTCTTCCACAATGGTTGAACCAATTTACATTCCCTTGGTGAGAATTTTTAGATAATATTACATTCCATTTCCAAATAAAAAATAGCAAAATAAATTTAAATTGATCCAAGTTCTTGACAACCTCTTCAATATGGTTATATAAACTGCCATGTTATTCCATTAGAATATAATCACTTTAAATTCATTTTCTACTGAGGATTCATTACAAATGATGAAATTATTCCTAAGTACTATCACTAAGCGAATCACAGTGAATATTTGAACCTTCATTGTCTAAAATAAGTATTTTTTTCAAATTTGTCAAAATGCAAGAATTTGTAGCAAGACACTTGAGGGAGCTGATCCAGCACAAAAATACAGACTTTTGGATCCTGTAAATTTTACCTTGAAGGAAGTGTGGGATGTTCTGAACTGCATGCTATTCTATTCAAATTCTAGCTGTCTTTTCACACTGAAATACACGACACCTACAGTATGCCACTGATTGACCACTAGTAAACTCAGGAACTTAATGAGGTGACTTTACATATATATATATATGAATAAATTAAAATGATCTATATATTTATGATATATAGTTTAATTGATTCCTCATCAATTCCACTATGAATGCAACTATGAATGGTTGGTGTTATTATTTCCATTTTATGGATGAGGAAACTGAGGATCGAATAATTTACATAATTGTATCCCAAGATTATGCAATCAGTAAGTGTGATCGGTCACATATTCCAAAACCAGTTTGCCAACAATAAAGCCTGTCCTCACCAATATTATGCTTGGCTGCTTGTTACTATAGTAGTGTCATTTTCTGACATCCATATCATTGTTTAATGTTTACCTGGAAGTATCCGGAGAGGTGCCAGCAAGGTATCCCATCACTTTTCTGTCTCCTTTTTAACACAGTCTCTTCATCCTATGAGCTAAATAGTTTTTAAAAAGTAGAAACAGGAAAAAAAATCAAGATATACTACAAACAAACAAAAAAAAAGAGTTATGTTCACTTGAAGGACACCAGAGCATTTTAAAAAATCAAGATGTATATGTGTCTTCTGAGTATAAAGACTTGAGTTTCAATCAAAGGTTTGCCAATTATTGACTGTGAATCCTTGTTTGATATTCTCGTCACTAGTCTATTTGCTCTTTGATTTTTTTCCTTGTGCTTTCTCTGTTCTATTCTGTATTGCAGGGCACTGACTTCATCAAACTGCTTTTCACAAGCTCTTTTGCCAATTGGATTCTAGCTACAATCAGCCAATGGAGGGCACTGGAAGAGAACTGAAAGGTGAAACAAGAAGAAAGCTGGTTTCTTTCTCTCCCACTCTCTTCTACAGGGAGTCCTTGGGCAGCAGAGTCCATCTTCTTTGTAGTTTATAGTTCTTGCATTATAGTGATTGTAGCTTACACTGGGCCACTCTAGCACTTAGAGTCTGATAATACGACCTACTCCTTGGCCCTTCAGTCCCAGGGCTGATGATGGCTTTTGGCTATTCCTGAGTTCTGAGTTGCTTCACTACTTCTTATTAGGTTTTTCAGCACTGCCAACCCCTTTGAGAATAGTTCTCCATATTAAATATTTTCTACTGAGCTACTCACTGTGGATTCTATTTTGCTAACTGAAAGTGACATAGCATGGCCAGATGTTCAACTTTACTGAGACTCAGTTTCCTTGTTTACAAAATAAGAATGACAATAACTACTTGCAAGTTACTTTAATCCTTAGCTAGAATAACTAAGAAAAAAAGGACATATTAGTAAAATCAAAAATGAAAAAGAATATATTTAAACAGATGCCTCAGATATAAAAAAGATCATAAAAGACTATTATAAATTATTATATGCCATAAATTATATAACCACAAAGAAATGGATAAATTCCTAGAAACATACAATTTATCAAGACTGCATCAAGAAGAAATAGGAGCCCTGAACAGACTAATAACTTATTTGTTAAGATTTAAGCTGCAAACAAAACCTTTCAACAAAGAAAAACCCAGAACTTGATAGTTTTAACAGGTGAATCCTGTAAAACATTAATAATAATTCTTCTTAAACTCTTCTATAAAATAGTAAAAGAGGAAGCACATCTAAACTCATTTTATGAGGCCAACATCACTCTAATAATGAAGCCAAAGACACCACAAGCAAACCATATATCTGATGAACATAGATGCACAATTTCTCAACAAAATACTACTACCAAATTAAATTCAACAGCACATGAAAAAAATTATGTACCATGACCAATTGTGATTTATCTCTGGGATTCAAGTTTGTTTTAACATATGGAAATTAATCAATATCATATACCACATTAACACAATGAAAAATAAAAACCGTGTGACCATCTCAATACGGAGAAAGCATTAACAAAGCTCAATATTTATTCATGATAAAAACTCTCACCAAAAGGGGTATATAAAGAACATACCCCAACACAATAAGGGCCATTTATGGAAAACCCACAGCTAACATAATCAATGGGTAAACACTGAAAGCTCTTCTTTTAATTAGTAACAAGGCAAGGATGCCCTCTCCTACCACTTCTATTTGACATTGTACTGGAAGTCCTAGCCAGAGCAATTAGACAAGAAAAATAAAAGCCATCCAAAAAAGAAAGGAAAAAGTAAAATTATCTGTTTATAGATTATAAGACTTTATATAGAGAAAACTCTAAAGACACCATTAAAAACCATTAGAATTAATACATAAATTGAGTAAAGTTGCAAGAAATAAAATCAACATGCAGACACCAATAGCATTTTTTTTACATAGTATCAAACTATTCAAAAAAGGAAATTAAAACAACCTCATTTACAATAGTATCAGAAAGAATAACATATTTAGGAATAAATTTAACCAAAGACACAAAAGATATGTTCAACAAAAACTAGAAAACATTAATGAAAGAAATAGAAGAAGACACCAATTAATGGAAAGATATCTTTTGTTCATGGATTGGAAGAAATAATATTGTTAAAATATCCTTATTACCCAAGGAAATCTATAGAACAGATTCAGTTAAATCCATATCAAAAATCCAATGGCATTTTTCACAGAAATGGGGGAAACAATTTTTGAATCCTAAGTCAAATTCTGGGTCAACGAGACCAATCACTTCTGTTTTTAGGGGCAGAAGATCACGAAAAGGTTTCACCCCAGATGAGTCCCTTGGCAAGACTCTTCTCAGCACCTGGAGAATGGCAAAGCTAAGTCAACAGAGCATGCGTGGTGTGGCCAGCACATGAAGTTTGAGAAAAGTACATTAGAGAAAAAAGAAATAGTATATGGAGGAATTTTTCTGGAAACCTGCCTGTATATTGAGCTGAAGAGAATCCCGACTTGAACTCTCCAGATGACCTGTTCCAACCAGAATTTTATATAAAGTAGGAAAATGGGGAAAGAATGGCAATGACTATATAACTCATACAGTATTCTGGTAAAAGTCACATAGCAAGAATGAACTGTGCCCTTGTTCCAACTTTATTACTGGTACTTGGTGATGTTCTATTTCTCCATCCGCAAATACTTCCTGACCCACAGAGCTAGACTTTGGTAAGGTGAAATTTAATAAATATTTATTAACCTTTATTATGTGTCTGGTAGTGGTATACATCTAGGGATGCAGCAAAGTGATTTCATTCCAGAGAGAGAGTCAGACAATTAAAATAAAAACATGCTTGAGTAGCATGGATAGTATGCTAGATGGTGGTAAATTACAGAAAGAATAAAGTAGGGAATGTGAGGAAAGGGGCATACTTTAAATAAGATGATCAGGGAAGGCCTCAATAAAGAATATTAAATATGGATAAAGACTAAGCAAATGAAGAAACAAGCAATTGTCTTTCTAAGGATAGATCATTTAAACAGAGGAGAGACAAAGAAAATGTTCTGACACAGGAATGCTCAATGGGTTTATGAACTAACAAGAAAGCCAGCATGTGGATGAAAGAAAGATGACAGAAGATTCAGAGAAGTAACAGCATGGGGTAGGGTGTAATAGATCTATAGGATCTTGGAGGCTACTTTGGCTTTAGTCAGAATGAACAGCAAAGCCATTTAAGTCTTTTGAACACAGAAGTTATATTATCTAATTTATGTTTTAACATGATGCCTGCAGTTTCTGGTTGTTGGCAGGATGAAGCAGGGCAAGAGTGGGAGAGGGGAGACTGGTTAAGAAAACCCACCTTCTACCTGCTTCTTTCTGTGTCCTTAGCCTCTCCTTGCAGGTTGTATACTTCCTTCTCAACCCCCACTCCCACTGCTATTTTACTGCAAGTCCTCTTATAATGCTCTTTCTAATTTTCTCAGTAAAAGAGATAATAAACTCATTTACTTTGAATTATAAGTGATATATAAGCTTTGCTGAGTAAGCAGAGTGTGTAGCTTAAACAAAAATAACGGAGCTCTAATTATAGAATTTCAGATATAAGTGGACAATATTTTATTTGGGTCAGAGGGTCTTCTGAAAATACCTAAATGACTTTATACAGATACCCAGATACTACAAGTAATGAAGATAACTTCAGTTCAAATCTTTTGTAATAAAAGGCAAGTTGCACACACAGAAACGCAACCAGAAGAGCAGGCTTCCTTACAAATCTCACAGGATAACAGAATATTACATTTACACTATCAACCTTAATCCAATTACTTACTATGTCTTTTACGGGTTCTTCCTCCTTAATCTGTCTCCAATAAATTTCTTCCTATTGTTAGGACATTCAACTTCAATTTTGAAAACTGATTTAGTCTCCTAATTTGCTTCCAGTCCTCCAGGCTTTATCCCCAACCAAACCAATTTTCACACCAGAATGATCTTCCTAAAATTCAATAAATAAATAAATAAAAATTAAAAGTTGCAATGGCTCTCCCTTGCCTTAGGATAGTCCAGTCTCTTTGTCTGATGCATGAGTTCCATTAGGAACCTAACCATCCCAACGCCATATTAATACATCCCACACACATTTTCTGCTCCAGCCACACTCCCTGCTGTCTCTTTCCTCTGGGGTTTGGTGCTCTCTATTTTCTTTTCCTGGTAAACATTCTTATTCTCTTTATCTCCCTACTTTCTGCCAACTTCTCTAACAGCTCATTTCTATTCATTCTTCAGGGTTTGGTATAGACATCTACTCCTACGAAAAGCCTTCCCTGATGCCTATGACTCAGATTCCTCTTCCAAGGGTTCCCATAGCAACCTTCTCTGGCATTCTCACACTTACATAGCAAAGGGATTTTCTGTTAGTTACTGGTTTGTCCTCCCCATTAGATTTTGAGTGCTTCAGGACAGGGATCTTGCTTTATTTGAGTGTCTATGGTGCCTAAGAGGATGTCTAATATATAATAAACTCAATAGGTGATTGGGTATATAAATGAAATGATTGGGTATATAAATGAAAGCTGTATATGGAACTTCTTATGAAAGTTCCAAATTTGAAAGAAGAGAAAATGATACTACTATTCTCCAAA